>NW_006408592.1:9181887-9212606 GCF_000296735.1 Chrysochloris asiatica
CTAAGATGCACCTGACGCGGCCATGGTATTTTCAGTAACCTCATATGCATGCAGTCTGTCAGGTCCAGAACTCTTCTGTCACTTCGTCATACTGTGGTGGCGTGTGTGATTCTGGAAGCTATATCACGGGTATTTTGAATGCCAACAAGGTCACCCACAAGGAACAATTTACAGATGAGCTCCTAGATGAATACCAACAAGGAAGAATGAGAGATGAACTACTGCTGAATATTTAGCCACTGAAAACCTTATGAATAGCAGTGAAACACTGCCAAATATAGTGTTGGAAGATGAGTCCCTCAGATTGGAAGGGACTCAAAATATGACTGGGGAAGAACTGTCTCCTCAAAGTAGAGTTGATAGTGATGCAAATGGAATAAAGCCCTTGAGACCTTCATTTGCTTATGGAGCACAAGTCAGTTAATGGATGTAAACATCCACTACTAATTGCAACATGGAATATACGAAGTATGAATCTAGAAATATTGGAAACTGTCAAAAATGAAATGGAATACATAAACATCAATAACATAGGCATTAATGAGTTGAAATGGACTGCTATTGGTCATTTTGAGTTTGGCAATCACATAGTTTGCTTGGCAGGGAATGACAAATTAAACAGGAATGGCGTCACATTCATAATCAAAATCAACATATCAAGGTCAGTCATGAAGTACAATGCTATCTTTGATAGGATAATATCAATATGCTACAAGAAAGAACAGTTAATAATATTATTCAGGTTTGAGAACCAATCACTAAAGCCAGTGATGATGAAATTGAAGAATTCTACCAAATTCTTCAGTCTGAAATTGATCAAACAAGCAATTAAGATACATTGATAATTACTGGTGATTGGGATACAAATGTTGGCAACAAAGAAGAAGGATCAGTCATAGGAAAATATGGCCTTGGTGCTAGAAATGATGCTAGGTGTCACATGGTAGACTTTAGCAAGACCAATGATGTGTTCATTGCAAATGCATTTTTTAAACAACATAAAAGATGACTATACACATGGACCTCAACAGTTGGAATACACAGAAATCAAATTGACTATGTCTGTGGAAAGAAACTATGGGAAAGCTTCATATCACCAGCCAAAATAAGGCCATGGTAGAATGTGGAATAGACCATTAATTTCTCATATGCAAATTCAAACTGAAGCTGAAGAAAATGGAAACAAGTCCACAAGAGCCAAATTATGAACTTGTATGTATCTCACCTGAACTTAGAGATCATCTGAAGAACAGATTTGATATATTAGACGATAAAAACCAAAAACCAGAAAAGTTGTGGGATGACATCAAGAACAACATACAGGAGGAAAGCAAAAGATCATTAAGAAGGCAAGCGAGAAGGAAAAGACCAAAATGGATGTCAGACAAGACTCTGAAACTTGCTCTCCAGTGTATAGATGCTAAAGCAAATGAAAGAAGTGAGGAGGTACGAGAACTGACCAGTAAATTTCAAAGGTAAGCTCAAGAAGACAAAGTCAAATATTATAACGAAATGTGAAAAGACCTGAAATTAGAAAACCAAAAGGGACAAACAAGTTCAGCATTTATCAAGCTGAAGGAAATGCATAAAAAATTCAAGACTTGACTTGAAATATTGAAGAATTCTCTGGGTAAATTATTGAATGATGAAGAAAGGATCAAAGAAGATGGAAGGAATGCATAGAGTCACTAAACCAAGAAGAAATGTTCGATGTTCAATCATTTCAAGACGTAGCATATGATAAAGAGCCAATGATCCTGAAAGAAGAAATCCAAGATGCATCGAAGGCATTGACAAAGAACAAGGAATTGTTGGCAAAGAACACTGGGCATTGATGGCATACTAATTGACATATTTCAACAAACTGATGGGGAACTGGAGTCACTCTCTCATATATGTCAAGAAATTTGGAAGACAACTAACTAGTCAACTGACTGGATGAGATCTGTATTTGTGCCCATTCCAAAGTGAGATACCCAGTGGAATGTGGAAATCATTGGACAGTATCATAGATATCCTGTGGGAGCAAAGTTTTACTAAAGGTAATTCAAAAACAGCTGTAGACATACATTGACAGAGAACTTCCAGAAGTTCAAACCGGTTTCAGAAGAGGACTTGGAATGAGAGATATCATTGCTGACATCAGATAGATCTTGACTGAAACAGAGAATACCAGAAAGATGTTTGCCTGTGCTTTATTGGCTAGGCAAGGCTTTCAATTGTGTGGGCCATGACAAACTATGCACAATATTGTGAAGTATGAGTATTTCTGAAAACTTATTTGTGCTCATAAGGAACCTGTACATAGACCAAGAGACAGTTGTTTGAATAGAACAAGGAACACCTAAGGTATTAAAATTAGGAAAGGTGTGTACCAGGGTTTTATTCTTTCGCCATACTCAGTCAATTTGTTTGTTGAGCAAATAATCTGAGAAGCTTTATTATATGAAGGAAACTTTGGCATTAGGATTGGGGGGAGACTCATTAATAACCTGCAATATGCAGATGACACAACTTTGCTTGCTGAAAGTGAAGAGGATTTAAAATACTTACTGATAAAAATCAAAGACCACAGCCTTCAGCATGGGTTGCATTTCAATGTGAAAAAAAACAAACAAAAAATAAACAAACAAAAATCCTCTTCACTGGATCAATAAGAAACATTTATATAAATGGAGAAAAGATTAAAGTTGTCAAAGACTTCACTTTGCTCAAAACAACAAATAACACTCATGGAAGCAGCAGTCAAGAAATCAAACAACGTATTGCATTAGGCAAATCTGATTGTACAAGACATTTTTAAGTGTTGAGGAGCAAAGATGTCAATTAAAGGACTATGGTGTGCCTGATGCACGCCATGGTATTTTCAATAATCTGATATGCATGTGAAAGTTGGACAGTAAATAAGGAGGACTATAGAAGAATTGATGCATCTGAGTTATGGTGTTGGAGGAGAATATTAAAACTGCCATATACTGCCAAAAGAACAAACAGATCTGTATTGGAAGAAGTACAGCCAGAGTGCTCATTGGAAGTCAGGATGGCCAAACTTCATCTCTCATACTTTATACATATTGTCAAGAGGGACCAGCCACTGGAAAAGGATATCATGTTTTGTAAAGTGGAAGGTCGGAGAAAAAGAAGAAGAGTCCCAATGTGATGGATTGGCACAGTGGTGGCAGTGATGGACTCAAGCATAGCAATGATTGTGAGGTTGGCCCAGAACTGGGTAGTGCTTTGTTTTGTTGTACAGAAAGTTGTTATGAGTCATTAGCAACTCAATGGCACCTAACAACAATAACAGCAGCATGCAAAATTTGGACAGTGATTAAGGAAGACCATAGAATAATTTTTGCATTTGAGCTATGGTGTTGGGGGAGAATATTTAAAATACCATGGATTGCCAAAAGAACAAATAGATCTATGTTGGAAGAAGTATAGTTGGAATGCTCTCTGGAAGCCAGGATGGCCAGACTTTGTCTCTCATATGTTGGATATATTGTCAGGAGGGACCTATCACCGGAGAAGGATATCATATCTAGTAAAATAGAGGGTCAAAGATAAAGAGGAAGACCAACAACAAGATGGATTGGCACAGTGGCAACAGTGATAGGCACACATATAGCAACGATTGTGAGGTTGGTGTAGAATGGGGCAGTGTTTCATTCTGTTGTATACAGGGTTGCTATGAGTTGGTGCTGACTCGATGGCACCTATCAACAAGGTTCTGTTCTGCTCTGACAGTGTTATGAATCTAGTACTATTAGATTACAAACTTTAATGAAACTAACAACTTCCCTGTTCTATTGGGTGGATTTTAGGAGTCTAGACAACCAGTTCTCTTTCTATATCAAAGTGGACTATAGACTTTTAAAATACTTTTTTTCAACATAATATAATTACAGAAGAGTAGGTGATTTTTTTCTCAGAATAAATCTATTCACTTAGATTAACCACACCTAAACTAGAAACCTTCTCGACTTGAGAGTTTTCATTTAGAACTTGCTGATTTAATAGAAAGACATCAAATTATACCCACTGTTAATTTAAAATTAACTTTAAGTATTTAATTAACACCTCTTCAAACAGAGAGAAATACGAGTACTATACACTAAAGGTTATGAAGTTCACTTAAGGGATTTTTAGAAATCAAATTTAAACCTTATCCATTCAGATTTTTTCACAGTTAAGAATATTCATAGTATGGATTATATAAAGCAATTAGCAGTTTGGGGAATGGGCGGTGGAGTATACTAAGCAAGATTTGATTAAATGTTAAAATCAAGTGAAGCTGAGGCTTTGAATAATTGTTGAAGATGAACCTGTTCTGTCAGTTATAAGATTAAATAAAAATAGTAAATATAAAATTTATAAGATCAGTAAAAGCCATTAAAGCTGATAAACTACATCTCCAAATCTGGTCAGAACTCTAGGTTTCAAAGTGTAGATAAGAAAGCAGTTGGGTTGGATGAGTGAGCTCAGAAACTCTATTACTCCCTATTTGGTGGTCTGGACTAAGTCACTCATCTTCTCTGATCTCTGTTTTCCTCACCTTACCCAAAATGATGTGTTGGTTTATTTATATTAAATTGGTAATACCTGAAATGTATTCCAGAAAGTACCTGTTCTTTGGAATGTTGATATGTGTTAAAAATAAAACAAACAAGCAGAGACTATTTTTACATGGCAGAACCAATTTTAAGAAATTCTAGTGTAAATGGATTTAATCAGTTGGTTTTCTTTTTAATTTTAAGATATCTTGGAGTCTTTTTTTCGGTTATCAGGCTATGTGAGTTTCTCCCAGATGATCACCCTGGGAGATCACTTGTCTTATCATCTGACAAAGTGGTCACTTTTTCTTAGACAGTACTGTGGGTCTGTATTGAGCAGAATTCATCTTAGAAGGCAAGGCACTTGATGTGGTGCTCTCGAAAGACCCTGTAAGCCAGCATCCTTTCAATTTTGATCATTTTGTTTGTCCTTAATCTCTGGGTACAGTCATGAGCTGGAAAAAATGTTAATAAGCATAAAGTATTTGGCAGTTATTTACTAAGTCTTCTTGATAAAGTCAAACATTTGTTGAAGTGGAAAGACAGCAAAACACTCCATCCTTAAAATGAGAGTAAGAGGATTTATTAAGAAAAAATAATAAGAAGAAAGAAAATGGCTATGTTTAAATACAGAAAGACACCAACACACATTGAAAGCACTGGTTACTCCAACTAAAGTACTTCTAACAGTGACAGATATAATCCAGGGAACAAAGAAATTATAAGTTGTTCGATTGGTTAGTCTTTGGTTGAGTTCACAAAGAAGGATGGGTAGGAGTAGGGAATTGGATTCTGTTGGATAATTGAGTAGAGAGGCTTACAGTGATTGATTTCAGGAATTAGTTGCAGAGATTTTCAGTCACATATTCTTCAGATGGTATCATAAAACATCAGTGCTGGATGTTTAAACTGCTTTAACAATGTGTCTCAGGAATTTGTGAAAATTGTCTTGTCACAGGAAGGCCTGGTAGGGTAAGAACTGGATTGCTAACCTCAAGTTTGTAAGTTAAAATCTACCGTTAACTCCACTGAAAAAAGATGAGACTGTCTTTTCTCATAGCGATTTCCAGTCTTGGAAAGCCTAAATAGTGTTGCTATGCATTGGAATCAACTGGATGTCAGTGGGATTTTGGTTTGGGGTATTGCTACCAGGACCTCATTTTTCAGAACAGCTTGTTAAGCAAAACCTTATGTTATCTGGAAAACCATAGGTAAGTCCACTTCTACAACTCTTTTAACCAATTCTCTGTATTTCACCCTTGTCATGAAGAAATATTCATGGGTCCTTTTTATACAAGAGACAGCTGTGTTGAAATTTTAGAGAGTACTTCTTTCATATCCTAACTTGACCATTGTTGTTAAATGCTGTAGAGTCAGTTCTGATCCATAGCGACCCTATATAGGGTTTCCAAGGAGCAGCTGGTGAGCTTGAACCAGCGACCTTGCAGTTCAAATGGCTTTGCAGTCTGGAGCATTAACCCACAGTGCTACACCATAGACAGATATTATTTCTTAGTTTTTGTAACTTCTAGCAGTTAACAGAATGAGATACAGGAGCTTGTGAACCGTCTGCATTGACTCAACTAAACAAACATGGAGAAACAGGAGAGTAAGTAAATAGCAAGTTTAATTCAGCAAAACCTGAGATTAACCTACCGTTTAGTTTGCTCAGAAGGGTTTTGTGAATTTCTCCTTGACACAATTAATTAAATATTTCTTTCAAACCTGAACCTTGTTAACCACTGATTCATTTCAAGTGTGTATTGAAGAATCTTTCCTTTTAAAGGCCTCAGTATAGGTTCATGTATGTATAATCTCTTACACCCCAAAAGTTAAAATTGTTAATCAAATACAAATTCCTTGAAGGCTACATTGAGTCTCACTGATCCTTATCTTGCTCTTACCTAGTTAAGGAAACACCCCAGTAAAGACTGGGACATAATTAAACTGTACACACACAAAAACAAAACAAAACAAAAAAAACAATGAGAAGAGAAAGGAATCCCCTTTAAATGACTTAAAATTTCAACTCTGTCTCATCGACTGTGACCTTTGCTATATGTTTACTGATGGCAATTTGTTGTTAGGTACCATCGAGTTGATTCCGAACCATAGTGACCCTATTTACAAAAGAACAAAACACCACCTGGTCCTGCATCAGTTTCTCAGTTGCTGCTAAGCTTGAGCCCATTGTTGCTGCCACTGTGCCAATCCATATTCTGGGGCATCTGTCTTTTCTTTGCTGTCCCTTCACTTTACTAAGCATGGTATCCTTTTCCAGGGACTGGTCCCTCCTGATAACATGAGAGACAAAGTCTGGCCATGTTGGTTTCTAAGGAACATTCTAGTTGTATGTCTTCATTTGTGCTTCTGGCAGTCCATGGTATCTTTAATATTCTTCTCATAACTAAGACCCGTGTATTAAAGTTTCTGCATTTCCTAGAAATGGTCAGATGTTTCCTAAGTGAATCTTCTCCATCTATAGAGTAGTATGACTACTTTAAATTTGCTAAATAAGCAAACGAGTGTTTTTAGAACTCTGGTGGTACAGCGCTTAAACAGTTGACTGTTCACTGAAAAGTCAGGAATTTGAATCCACCATCAGTTGTACAGGAGAAAGATGTGCCGGTCAGTCTGCTTCCATAAAGACTGCAGTCTTGGAAATTCTATGTGGCATTTCTCTTCTGTCGTTTAGGGTCTCTGTGAGTCAGGATCAACTTTATGACAATGAACCTGGTTTGCATTATTTTAATTATTGAATCTCTAGGTTTAAAAGTCTTCTTTCAGTTAAATAAATCATTCTCATGTAAAAGTTTAATATTTTTTTTGTGTTTTGTACCATTCTTTTCTTCCTCAAGAATGACAGTAGGTCATTGAAAGGATTCTATAGAATCCCTTCTTTACCACTCATGGCTTGAGCCAATTGAGAAATAAAGCAAAATGATCAATAAAATAATCACATTTCTTTAAATCTTTGGAAATTCACAGAATTATTTTAAAGCCTAGCATTGGTTTTAACATATACCATTATTTTATGTATTTCAAAACCCACTATTTAAGACACCATTATTTTATGTATTTTAGAAAGAGAAAAATAGTTATAATTAAAGCTTTAACACAAGTCTTTCTTATAATTTATAAATTCTATTTTATCCTTATTGAATGAATGCCTCTAGACGTAATTATACAAACATTTTAATTATGTGTCAATCTTACGGAAACCTAGAAAGGAAAATGTGAACCAAGTAAACTGTTGAAAGTTTTCTGAAAACAACTTCATGTTTGAACATTGATTTTTCTTATTCAGGTGGATAAATTTCTGTGCTTTCTTTCATACTATATTGCCACACATCCTATAATTAGCCATGAGGATACAACATTCTTAAAATAATTCATTTAAAAAAGTACAAAACCTCAGTGCTATTGTTATTATACTTTTAAGCTGGATTTTCAATGATGTGAAACTGCTTTGGGACTATTCTTAAATATATCTGATATGTCTTCCCACTAATTAGCTTTTATACCTCAAACAAGTCTATCATTTTCCTCAGGATTTTCTTTTGGTTTTCTGATATTTGGCAATTTTTGACCTGCCACTTTTGACTCAACATGTGTAAGAAACATCAACTTCTATGACCTCTATGCAACCCATGCACCCCAATTTCAGAAATGATAAAATGTAAACATGTTTCCTCAGAATTTCTGAAATATGCTAGTACCATTATGACCAATGAACTGGATTTTTAAGAATGTGACTAATATCTCTGAGCAAATGATCTTTCTCGTACTTAAAACTGGAGTTTGACTAATTTAGTCAAGCAAAGACACTGGTCTGGTGCACGTGTTCCCTCAGAAGGATAGGGCACTATGCATGGTCCTCTTTCCCCTTCAAGGGAAAGAGGAGCAGACTGTTCTACACAGATAAGTTTTCTCTTCCAAACTCACAAATCATATATTCCAGAATAGGTGGATAGAGGCCAGGAGTATCATGTTGTTGTTACTAAGTGCTGTCGAGTCAGTTCTGACTTGCAGTGATACTGTATAGGGTTTCCCAGGAGCAGCTGTTCAAACTGACCATGCGCCCTAGTGCTTTACCCCACAGTGCCACACCATAACAGAGTTTTATTCAAAATGAGAGCAAAAACCATAAATAAGAATGAATTAGTGTCCAACAAAATGGTGTTTAAGGAATAGATCGTATTTAATGTTGCCTTGGAGTCCTGGTGTAGCGCTGTGGGTTAATGTGATGGTGGTATGCCAAGGAGTCGGTTCCAATTCATAGCGACCCTGTGTATAGGGTTTTGAGGCTGTAAATACTTACAGGAGCAGAAAGCCTCATCTTTCTTCCATGGAATGACTGGTAGTTTGGAACTACTGACCTTGAGCCTAACGGCCCAACTCATAACCACTACGCTGTGCTGGATTGCAAAGTCTGTCTGAACCACAAGATTGGTGGTTGAAGCTTACCAGTCGCTCCTTGGAAACCCTATACAGGGTCACTATGTGTTGGAACAGACTTTACAGCACTTAACAACAATAACAATGTTGCTTTGGTGCATATATTGAGGAGCCTTGGTGGTGCAATGGTTAAAGCACTCTGCTGATAATCAAAGGGTCGTGATTCCAACTGACCAACTGCTCTATGGAAGAAAGTTACGGCACTCTGTTTTTGCAAAACATTTGCAGCCCTGGAAATCCAATGGAGAAATTCCATGCTTTCTTACAGGGTCACTGTGAGTCAGAATTAACTCAGTGTCAGTGGCAGATATCTTAGATTCCTGGGACTTCAGTACCAAGTTACCATCAAATTGTGTCTTAACACAAGAGGTAAATTACTCTCTCAGTGATCAAGAAACTAGGTGTCTGAATTCAGGATGTTTTGAGGATCACGTTCTCTCAAGACTCTTGGGGAATATCCTTCTTTATTACTCACAGTTACTGGTAGCTCAGATGTTACTTGGCTTGTGGAAACAATTCCATCTCTGCCTGCATCATCACATGACATTCTTCACTCTGTGTCTGTCTTTGTCTCTCGTAGACTTTTTTAAAATTATTATTATTTAAATAAAGATACTTATATTGGATTAGGGTTTACCCTACTCAAGTATGATATGGTATTACGGCTTATTTCAAAACAAGGTCACTTTCACAAATACCAAGAACTTCAACATATCTTTTGGTGGGACACAATTCAACTCATGAGTCTTGCAGGAGAAAAGAGATCCTGAGTTCACTCTATATTCTCTGCTTCTCTTTGATCTTTGCTGAAGAATTAGTTATCTGATCTGGTTTTAATTATGTTGACACAAAGTGCTAGACAGAATGTCCTTAATTGAGTGTCACTGCCGCTACTGAAAATTATTATATATAGGTCTGTTAGAACATTGATGTCCCCATACAATGGCATGCAAAGATTCCCATTTTTCTTCAAACCTGACTCCATGCTATGGGATTCAGTAGAGTTTCTTCAACAAACCTTTCTAGACATTACACATGGTTGCTGCTTTTATGCAATAACCCTGTGCCTTTTTTTTTTTTTTTTTTTTTTAGTTCCATACTCAGAGCTTCTCTGAAATTCTTGAAGTCTGGAGTCTTGAACATAGGTTTCTATAGAGATGTTTTAGATGTTCACAGACATCCTTAGGTTCCATACTTCACTGGATGTTTCCATTCCCCTCTGCTCCTCGAGGTTCCACAGTAATAGTAAGAAAATAGGGACACTTCCTTGCCTTTTTACTATCTCTCTTAACCTGGCTGTACTCCCTCATAGTTAAATAGGCTAGCTTTCAAGCATTTCTCTCTTTTTGACTGTAGTATACTTTACATCTGTTTTCCTTCCTTTGTCTTCTGCATTTCTCCAGGTCTACAAGGTTGGCAGTTCAAACCTTCTAGCTGCAACTTGCAACTCAGAAACCCTATACAAGGTCACTATGACTTGAACCATCTTGACAGCACTTAACAACAATAATGGTGGAATGGAATCTTGTTGTGGTGCTGTAGGATAAGCACTGGACTGCTAACTGCAAGGTTTACAGTTCAAACCCACCACCACTCCTCAGAAACCCTATACAGGGTCACTGTGAATTAGAACCAACTTGATGGCACTTAACAACAACAAAAACATAATGATAGAATGACTACCAGGGAACATGAATGAAGGATAGAGTCATCATATAATTTGCTGTTCAGTTAAGGATATGATTAAGTGTAAAAGTGAAAAAAAAAACAAAAAACTTATAGTTATATTGGGAAAGAAGACATAAACCAGAAATAATGAGAAATGGTGGATTCTGTGATATGCCATGACAATCTCTCTTCAGGGAGATGGCTTCAGGTGAAGAGACTCAACTTACCCAACATCACAATCCTTACCCAAAGAAGTCTTCATCACAATGACCAATCCAGTACTGATATATATAGTCTCAGATTGCTCACCTCAAAGCAGGAAAACTCTATAGCCATCCCAAATTCAGAGTTCCTAATAAGATTGTTGACTGATTCCCTGAGTTTGTATTGCAGCTTCATGTTTCCCTCTGCCCAATTCTGCACCCTTGTCTGCCCATTTACATGTGTAGGTTCCAATTACACTTTAATAAAAGTTCTTTTTGGTAATGTCCTTCTCAATGTTGCCTACCTTTGGAAACCAACTTGCAACTCCAGGCAAAGAGGTAACTTTATTTATAGAAGAAAGTGGAAGAAAAGGCATAGGCATTTAATAATATGTAAGTCTTTCCTCAATAAACTTGACAAGGCACACACAAATTCATACAGTATTAGCAAAATAAAATACCCCTATTACTTTGTGATTTTATAGATAACCTACCCTCATCCAAAAATTGAATAAGAAATAAAGGAGTCAACATGAAGTTTCTGAGAACAGGTCTGACACTCACTAATGGAAGAAGCATCCAATACTAGCCTTTCCTCCAAAGTCAGAATTTTACTTTTCTCTCTCTCTCACACATACACATGAATATGATTTTGCTCTTTATATTCTATTTCATATACTCTAAAATCTCATGCTTGATTATAGAAGAGAATCCAGACTAAAAGAGTTAATTGCTGACATGTTCAAAGAACTTTATTAATTATGTAAGGTTGGTGCCAGCAAGTTAATTCTGATTCATAGACATGCCATATAGGGCTTCCAAGGCTGTAAATCTTGATGGAAACAGAAGGTCTCATTTCTTGCCTATGGAATGGCTAAAGGCTTGAACCTTGCAGAGGTCTTCAAAAACTTCATTAAAAAAATAGAATGATAATAGAATTTTTCTATGATCTCTTTGAATTCTCCTCTCATTGCAAAAAGTAAAAGGTAGACTTATCACAATAAAACTCTAACAAAACATAGTGAAAATATCATCTAGAATAAAACAATACTTGCATTGTTTTTAAACAAATTATCATCTTCATTTATTCAATTTACGTTTATTTTTTGGATGTTTACCAATATCACAATTCTTGTTGTTGGAGGTATTGTTGTTGTTAAGTGCCCTGATTATCATTCATAGTGATCCTATATAGGGTTTCTGAGGCATGGTTGAAAGGTTTGAACTGCTGACCTGGCAGTTAGCAATCTAGTGCTTATCTTACTTACATCACAACACCAGTTCTCAGTTGAAGGTATAGATATTTATATTATATTGGTCTTTTAACGTAAGAAATTATGTCTGAGGTTAAAACAGAAGAGAAGCAATTGACCATGAAAAGAATAAAGAAATATTCAGATATTAGTTGAGGACAAATCTTGGCTCTAAAGGAAAAGCAAGAGTCTCCCAAGCCTCCAAAGGAAAACAGCATTAAAGCAAAGGAAACAATGCATGCAAAGATATGAAGGTATTACAGAACTCAGAATTTCCAATAATCCGCAAGAAATATTCTAGGTCAAGAGTAGACTCTAGATGCATGGTGGAGGTAAAAGAAAGGGCTGAAAGAGTAAGAAATCATTAACATTTATAGGATACCTACTATAAGCCAGGCAATGTTCCAAGCATAGTACATATACTACTAGTTTCTCACAACAACTCTATGAGTTAAAAAATATAATTTTCTCCATTTTACAGGTCTTGAAACTGAAGTATCAAGACATGGAGTAACTTGTCCAAAGTCACACTTAAGTAAGAGACTAGAATCAGAATTTTGACCAAGGCAGTCTGGCCCCACATGATATGTTCTAATCTAATGTTCTACTGTCATAATTTTGAAGATAATTTTATGTCATTGTAAATTACATCTTTTAATGGACATATTGTTGTATTTGTTAAGTGTCATTGAGTCATAACCAACCTGCATATGGTGTCCAAGACTTTAACTCTTCTTGGGAAAAGAAAGCCTCATCTCTCTCCCATGGAGCAACTGCAGACTTGAACCATGATAACTGTGGCATACAGATTTGTCATATGGAGTCTCTGTGCTCCCCAGTGGACATATATTGTTGGCAAAAATGAAATTACTTAGGTATTTGGCTTAGTGGATGAAGAAGCTATCATAAATTGGTTTTGAAACATTAATTTTATAAAAAGAATAGTATTCAACACACATGAAAATGTGGCACTGTAGGAGAAGCATTAGACCTCAAAGTCAGTTTGAACCATGAGGTTGATGGTTCACACTCACCAGATACTCCTTAGAAACCCCATAAAGGGTAAGCGTGAGTCAGAACCAATTCTAGGGCACTGAACAACAACAATGGTGTTAATCAGCAATATTATAAAAATGTATCTTATAAAAGTTTTAGATTATGAACAATATAAACACAGTCAGCCAAGGCTAATATCTTAGCAGTTGATCATTTGTATGTTGTTGTTGTTGTTAGTGCCGTTGAGTTGGTTTTGACCCATAGCGACCCTGTATAGGGTTTCCAAGAAGTAACTGGTGGGTTTGAACTGATGACCGTGTTGTTAGCAGTCCAGTGCTTATCCTACAAAACCACAGTATAAGACAGATTTTATTTAAAATTTTAGTGCCTGACCATATGAGATAGACTTAATTTTAAATCCTTATCCTGCCTCGTGCCATGTTTAAGACTTTAAGCAGGCTGCCTAACTTTACAGCTACTAAATTATATTTTTTTATAAATGGAGACCGTTTTATAAGATCAGTTTACTTAATCATTTTAACTTTTGTGATGATTAGATAAATGAATCTAGTAAAATTCCTAAAGCATAATAAAAATTATTTGATAGGGTTATAGGGAACAGTAACTAACATTTCTCAAGCATGATAAATTATAGATCATTTATATATGTAAGAATTATAGATAATTTCCCTATCCTTCTACAGAATAATTTTAGTAAGGATTATTGTTGTATGTATTTAAGGATTAAAATACTAATGACTGACAAGCTTCAGATTTTTTTAAGGGGAAAGATTTTCTGTTTTTTGATTTGCATCAAAAAAGATTCTTCCGTTATAGTTATTCTGTTTAAAACTCAGTAACCTTGACCTTACAAAGTCAATATTGTGGTTTGTATTCCTTCAGTTTGTCAGAAAACAGGGACTCAAGCACTGAAGCAAATCTTTTTTCTGTCTCCCTTAATCTATTTTTCCTGCCTCAAAAAAAAAAAAAAAATGTTTCATGTATTTGACTCCTCTATTTATATCTCAATTCACAGTTGTTTACAGATTTGCATGTTCACATTCACATTTTCATTTGTAAGATTTATATAGAACATGTCTGTTACATAAAGGTGCAACATAAAATACAGACTGTATATAAATAAAAGAATAATTTTCTCTTAAAGAATACATGAGCCAAATGCACCAGGCAAGAGATGAATTACAAAACATAGCTCATTAATACGTTGCCTATAAGAAATGCAAATTAGACACGAATAGGTTAAAATTAAATGGGGGGAGGGGAAGTATGCCAAGCAAACAATAACCAAAGTGACAATAATAATCTTGAACAAAAGAGACTTAAAGTCAAAATTCATTAAAAGAGACAAAGAAGGACTTCATATAATTATTAAAGAATCAATTCACCAAGAAAACATAATAATAGTAAATATTTATGCACCAATGATAGAGTTCCAAAATATCTAAAATAAACTCTAACAGAATTGACAAGAGAAAGAAACAATTCTGCAGTAATAGTAGGAGACTTCAACACACCGCTTTTGACAATGGACAGAACAACTAGAAAGAAAATCCACAAAGATACAGAAGATCTAAATGACATAATTAGCCAATGTGACCTCATAAACACATACAGAGCACGCTACCTAACAGCAGCACAATACACATTCTTCTACAGTGCTCAAATATTCAAATTCTTCAGAGTAGATCATATTTTAAGCCAAAGAGCAAGTCATAATAAATTTAAAAATCACTGAAATCATGCAGTGCACCTTCCCTGACCATATTGTTATAAAACTAGAAATCAGTAGTAGGAAGAACAAGGGAGGAAATGAAATGCATGGACAATAATAATGCACTGATTAAAAACTGTTAGAAAATAGGGAAAATAAAAAATGAAGTGAAACATTACTTAAATGAAATGAAATGCTGATTTATGTATAATGTCTGAGACCTTAAAAGCTTCTGAGCAGTCATCTGATATGTAACTATTGGTTTCTACTCATGTGGAGTAAATGGGAGTGAAGGAAATGAAGATTCAAAGAAGAAACTAGTCCACGAGAACCATAGCTTCTTCTAACTGGAGACCAGTACTAAATGGTGCCTGACTACCAATATAGATGATCTGACACGGGCCACAATAGAAATTTCTGGATAGAATGGGAGAAAGAAATGTGAAACAAAACTCAGATTCTTAAATAGGCAAGACCTACTGGTGTTCCAGGTTAATGCACTAGACTGCAAGGTCAGTTTGAACTGCAAGATCGGCGCTTCAAACTTACTATCCACTCCTCGGAAACTTTATGCAGGGTTGCTGAATTGAAACCAACTCAACAGCACTTGACAACAGCGGACCAATATAAACTGGAGGAACCCCTGATACTATTGATCTAAGATACCCTTTAAATTGGTTCTGAAGTCACCTTTCAGCCAAATAATTAATTGGCTTGTAATAATAACAGTATCACTCATGAACAATATGTCGCTTAAACAATCAGCTGTATAATACAAAACAGTTAACATTTGCCTAAAAGTAAAGATGTGAAGGCAATGATGGTAAGGGAAGCTGGCTCAATGGAATAAAGAACAAACCGAATGGAAGTAATGACAATGCTGACACATTGTGAAAGCTGTAATCAGTGGCATAGAACAATCTCTATGAAAATTGTTAAATGAGAACCTAATCTTCTGAGTCCTAGTGTGGTACTGTAGGATAAGCATTGGATCTCAAGGTTGGTTTGAACTGCCAAGGTGGCGATTCAAACTCACCATTGGCTGCTCGGGAACCCTATAGAGGGTTGCTACAAGTCAGAACTGATTCAACGGCACTTAACAATAGCAACCGTTTGTGTGTGTGTATGTGTGTGTTAACTTTCACCTAAAACACAGTAAAATATTTTTTTGAAAAGCATGAATGAACTTTAAACATCAATTCAATGATGACACTTTACTGGGGAAAGTATTGAACAGCCATGTGGAAAACTGAAATTTTTCTGTAAAAAAAAAGGTAGGTCAAACATTTGAGTGAAGGGCAGAGTGAAGGGGGTGAGAAGAAGTTAAGGAAAGAAGTAAGCAGGAAGAAGGTGGTGCTGGGCAAGTCATAAGAGGAAGTAGGCAATAGACTCAAAATTTGCAGTGGCTCCTGTTGTGGCACTGTGGGTTAATGCGCCAGACTGCAAAGCTGTTTGAACTGCAAGGTCAGTGGTTCAAGCTTGCCAGCTGCTCCTTGGAAACCCTATACAGGGTCGCTATGGGTCAGAATCGACTCAGTGGCACTTAACAACAACAACAACAACAAGTACTAAGAGGCTTAATAAACTGTCAGAGTTTTACTATTTTGGAGGTCACAAGTGAAAATACCAAGTGTAGTCATCAAGTTTTTAGAGATGGATGCCCGAATGGTCTTGGTGTGAGGAGGATCACCAGGCAGTTTTAACCCACTTAACACCAGTCTCTGTCATGTAATCGAAGGTATATTATTTAATTTCTGGAATTTCTTTCCCTGTCTAAAATAAATAAATAAATAAATAAATAAATAAATAAATAAATAAATAAATAAATAAATAAATAAATAAATAAATAAATAAATAAATAAATAAATAAATAAATAAAAGGCTAAGATAATGGTTACTTAATGGTAGTGCTTTAAGTGTTCCTGTGATAAAAATATATAATGTATGTGGCGTGAGGCACTATAGGGTAGGCAGTGAACTGCTTAGCCCCAAATTGGGAGTTCAAAATACTAGTCACTCTTAGATACCCTGTATAGGGTTGTTATAAGTTAGCACCAACTCTATAGCACATGACAACAGCAACAAGCAATGTATTTACAGCATAAATGTCCTTAATGATAATAGGCATAATTCTTTTTGAAGTCAGTATTTTAAATTTGTATTCAGGATGGTTGTGGAGGTTAGATCAAGCAACTGTAAGCTTAATTTTAACTTTCTAATTTCTCAAATCTAACTCATTATATACCTGCTGTTTAGTACTAAAAACTCTATAGTATCATTTAGCCATATTATCATTTCCCTTTTGATGTTTAATCTCATCACAAACTCTGAAACAGACTTGACTTCTGCTTTTGGTTCCCAAGGACTCTGATCACTAGAGCTTTCTTACTAAGGGAGCTGTGACAGATCACAATTCCTTTTTCAGTTTGTCATATGAGGTGGCTTGCATATTGCTGTGATACTGTAAGCTGTGCCACGGGTATTTTAAATACCAGCAGTTTCACCCAAGGTAGAAAAAGTTTCAGCTGAGCTTTCAGACAAAGACAGACTAGGAAGAAGGAGAGACAGACTACTTCCAAATATTTAGTCACTGAAAACCTCATAAATAAATAACAGCAAAACACTGTCATCACCAGAATATTGAAATGTGATGAAGAGCACTAGAATATTATCAGATATAGTAGCAGAAGATAAACCCCTGAGGTTTATCTTCCAGTATTAAAAATATGACTGGGGAAGAGCTGCCTCTTCAAAGTAGACTTGGCTGTGATGACACAGATGGAGTAAAGCCTTCGGGATGCTCTATTGCTGATGGGGTACAATTCAAAATGAAGAGAAACAACTGTAAGCATCCATTAATTATCAGAACATGGAATGTATGGACTATTAATCAAAGAAAATTGGAAATTGTCAAAAATTAAATGGAATGCATACATGTCAATATCCTAGGCATAAGCGAGGTGAAATGGACTGGTATTGGTCATTTTGAATCAATCAGACACCGTTCTATGCCAGGATTGAAGCACTGCGGAAGAATGGCATTGCATTGATCATCCAAATCAACATATCAAGATCTGTCTTGAAGTACAATGCTGCCCATGATAGGATAATATTCATATCCCTATAAGGAAGACAGATTAATAAAAATATTATTCAAACTACGCACCAACCACTAAAGCCAGTGTAGAAGAAACTGAAGAATTCTACCAAATTCTTCAGTCTGAAATTGATCAGACATGCAATCAAAATGTACTGATAATTAGTGGTGATTGGTATGCAAAGGTTGGAAATAGAAAGAAGGATTACCAGTTGGAAAATATGTCCTTGGTGATAGAAACAATGCTGGAGATTGCATGATACAATTTTGTAAAACCAATGACTTCATTGCAAATATATTCTCTAAACATAAAAGATGACTCTACATATGGACCTCACTAAACTGAATACAGAGAAATGAAACTGAATACATCTGTGGAGAGAGAAGGTGGAAAAGCTCCATATCATCAGCCAAAACAAGGCCAATTGAGAAAGATAACCCCAAAATGACTGCAAATGTGCATTGACAGAGAACTGCCAGAGGTTTAAGCTGGATATAGAGGAGGACATGGGACAAGGGAATTCATTGCTAAGGTCAAATAGATCTTGACTGAAAGCAGAGAATACCAAAAAGATGTTTACCTGAGCTTTTTTGACTACCCAAAGGCTTTTGACTGTGTGGTTCATGACAAGCTATGGACAACATTGCAGAGAATGAGTATTCTGGAACCCTTAATTGTTCTCATGAGGAATCTGTACATAGAGGAAGAGGCAGTGTTTGAACAGAACAAGGGAACATTGAATGATTTAAGATTAGGAAAGGTGTGCAACAGGGTTGCATTATTTTACCATATTTTTTCAATCTGTATGCTGAGCAAATAATCTGGATGATATGGAAAAAACATGGCATCAGGAAAAGAGTAAGACTCATTAATAACCTGTGATATGCAGATGATACAACCTTTCTTGCTGAAAATGAAGAGGACTTAAAGTACTTATTGATGAAGATCAAAGATCGCAGACTTTGATATGGGTTACGCCTCAACATAAAGAAAGCAAATATCCTCACCACTGAAACAATAACATAAATGTAGAAGAGATTGAAATTATCAAAGATTTCCCGTTGCTGGGATCAACCATTAACACTCACGGAAGCAGCAGTGAATAAATCAAATAACATTACATTAGGCATATTTGCTACACAAAACCTCTTTACAGTGTTCAAGAGCAAATGTGTCAGTTGAGGACTAAGGTGCACCTGCTCCAAACCATAGGGTTTTCAATAACTTTATATGCATATGAAAGTTGGACAGTGAATAAGAAAGACTGTAGAACTGATGCAGTTGAGCTATGGTGTTAGAAGAGAATAATAAAAGTGCTATGGGATGTAAAGGAACAAACCTGTGTGTGTTGGAAGAAGTACACCCAGAATGCTTCCTGGAGACCATTGGATGATCAATGCAATGCCATTCTTCCACAGGATGGCCAAACTTCGTCTGTCATACTTTGTACATATTGTCATCAAGTACCAGTGCCTGGATCAGGATATCATATTTTGTAAATTGGAGGGTCGGAGAAAAAGAGGAAGACCCCCAGTGTGATGGATTGGCACAGTGGCAGCAGCGATGGGCTCAAATGTAGCAATGATTGTGAAGTTGGTGCAAGACCAGACAGTGTTTCAGTCTGTTGTGCATGTGGTCGCTATAAGTCGATACTGACTTGCCTCCATGGTACCTAAAAACAACAACAACAATGAAGTGCTGGTCAATGTTGCAGTCCTTCAGTATTCTGAAGAAGCACACGTTTCGTTAGTGTGTTGAACACAGTTAAGTCAGCTTGATATTATTTTCTGAAAGAGCAGTGGAATTCATCCTATTCTTGGTGTGGTGCTATGGGCTAATGTGCCAGACTGAAAAGTCGTTTGAACTACAAGGTCGGTAGTTCAAGCTCACCAGTTGCTCTTTGGAAACCCTAAAAAACAGGGTCTCTATGGGTCAGAATTCACTCAATGGCACTTAACAACAACAACTCTTTCATAAAATGGGCTTTATTTGTATAGAATCAATTTAACATACTACTGGAAATATACATGTCTCATAGTGTTTGTTTTAGCTGTAATTGTTGTTGTTATTAGATGTCACTTTCCAAGTTATTGCAAACATATATGGGTTTCTGAGACTGGAGCAGAAAGCCTTATCTTTTCTTGAGGAGCAGCTAGTGGATTTGAACTACTGATCTTGTGGTTTACAGTCCAGTGCTTATCCTACAGTGCCACCATTGATAAACTACTCTTAGTGGCTTGATATAATAGAATTTTATTTCATACATACTTAGTGATCTATCAACAGAAGGTGGGAACTGAGGAGGCTTGCTGGAGTACAGAGACCAAACTGGTAGACACACTAGCTTTTTAACTGAATGGCACTCCTTTATTGTTGTACTAAAGTTTACTCTCAAATATTCAAAATTGACAGTAAGGAATGAGACCATACTTTTGTGGTCAAAGAGATTTGGATTTGAGTCCCAATTCAATCCTTTGATGTCTGTAGTAATATACTATAACTTTACTGATGTCTGGTTTCCACAGTTGTGAAAATGTAAGAATATTTTTACAACAAACCTTGCCAATATTTCTATAAGATGAAATATATAAAATTAGCTAGCACAATGTCTAGCATAAACTAAGTGCTTAACAATATTATTAGCTGTTATTATTATTGGAGTGCTGGTGTGGCACTATAGGATACACACTGGACAGGAAGGTCAGTTTGAACTACAAAATCAGTGGTTCAAACACACCAGCTGTTCCTTGGAAACCATATGCAGGGTCTCTACGAGTTGTTAATAACAGCATTATTACAATTGTTGTTTACATTAATACTAGCTAAGCAATGATTTGCAAATGCTTCATCATGAATAACAGCCATGATATTCATGAGAGCCTAAGTACCACTATGTCACCTTTACAAACCATGGGGGACATATTCATGAAGACTTTGTTAAAGGTGTATTAAGTAGTGTTGGCCTCCAGAGTTCAAACTTGCTTACATCAATGATGGTCTTAGTATCTACACTCAGCAATAGTTCCACCTAAATATTTCATAGCAATCAATGGGCAATCAAACAGAATTGTCGTTGGTGCTCATGATATACGGTATTGATAAATGGCATGTGCCCATTTCAAGTCATAGCAATCCTGTGTAAGGTTTCTGAGGAGCAGCTGGTGGGTTTGAAGCATTGACTTTGTGGTTAGTAGTCCAGTGCTTATCCTTCGGTGCCAAACCAGGCTCCTTATCTAAAGATCACTAAATAAACTTTTCAGTAAACTGTTATTTTATAAAATAAAAGTATATGGTACTCATGAACCTTGTTAGCATATACATACATATTTGTTTTAATTGTTTCCATATTTCAAATTATTGTAAAGAAGACCTCATTAGAGACTTGTTTCATTTATTTTACATATCCAATCAATATTGGAACATGAGAAAATATGTTAAGCGTATAATATGACGATATCAAAAGAAGGTATCGCTCTATAACTAGAAATGATGTCTTTTCAAGCAGAAGTACCTTCTGTAATCAGTAATAATCATTTCAACTTTATTTGTAAAGAGTGAAGTTAGTAACTAATCTATCATTATGGAAAGTTTTCAAACTTATCAGAATTCCTTCTTTAGAAAATTCTGTAGACATTTTTTCTCAATTGATCACAAGCGAGAATAGACAACTTCCAACTCTATTTGAACTCCAACCACAGTAGAAGAATTTAAACTCTAACAATCGAAGGCACTTTAGCTGTACAACAGGAGTGATAACATCTACCACGCAGAGAACAAAACCATGCAGAACACATTACAAGGACAAACTGGAGGCTCCATTTATATCGGTTGTATTTGAGTCTAACTCAGAAGATCCTGTGGTTCTGTGATAGAATTAGAAACTTCACTTTAGAAAGTTTTGCATTTTTATGATGGAAAGTGATTACCCTCTAAAAGTCAGTAAGTCTAGAATTCAAACAGAACAGACTCTGAAGGAGGTCATAAATGCACTATTGGCTTGATACTATTTACACATGTTTTCCAACACAATTTACTGGGGAATGAGATGAGATAAGTAGAGATGTTTGTTATTAAACTCTGTTTCTTGCATTTTAGCTACATCAGTGAAAGCAGGTTTCTGGATACTAAGTGCTAGAAAATGAATTATTGAAGTGTGAAAGCAGATCTGTGTATTGAAAATTGCAAAACATGCAGAAGCTAGATGGTATGCTTTAGCACAGAAGTTGATTTTGCTAGAACTTTAGAGATTAAACCTTAAAGGCACCATCCCTCTGCCTCCTTACTATGGGTAAATGCTCCATCCCTTCTTTCCTACCTTTTACCCCTAGAAAAAATTCCCGTAGCAACTATGTTGTAGATGTTAATGAACTCAGCATTCTTTCTTGCACTATCTCCTGCATATTAATTGCCATATAATCTGATCTAGTAATCATATTTCTCAAATGCCAACCTAGGACACATTATCTGACACATGGTTTGACCATGGGTTATAAAATGTGCCAGGAGAAATACGTCAGCTGAGACATAGACTAAATCTACAGGACTTTACAAGCATTAAATATACCTAAAACATCAACTAATTCTCTTTGTTCTTTGGACAACACATTGATCTTGAAACTCAAGATAATGGAAATGAGATGTGTAATATATGTAAGCTTTAAAGTTTCTATACATATCACTTTAATGTGAGGTATCCTGAATGAAATAAATTGTTGAAAAACCACTACTGTCATTTCTGGGTTATATATATATATATATATGTATATATAATTAGAATCATACTGGAATTCTAGGACATATGTTAAATGGCAGTCTACAATAGTAAGCAGCCTGTTCTAGAACTTAAATTGAGGAAAGAGAAACAAAGAGAGGTGGGTGAAATGAATAAATAACACCTAGTATGTATTGATACTGTGATAAACCCTATGCTTATAGTAACTTATCTTTCTAGCAGATATAGCACTGCAGGATAATATGCTGGACCGTAAGGTCAGTTTGAACTATAAGACCAGTGGTTCAAACCTACCAGACACTCCTTGGAAATTCTATACAGGGTCGTTATGAGGTGGGACTGACTGGACGGTGCTTAACAACATCTTTCTAACTATTCTGTTATAAGTTTACTTTTTATATATGAAGAAACAGAAGTTCTAAGAAATTAAGTAATTTGTTCAAGGCTGCATGCATTATAAATGGCAGAATCAGAATTTAAGCAAGGTGATAGTGTTTTGCTATTGTTAAGTGCTGTTGTTAAGAGTGGGTTCTGACTCAAGGTGACTCTCTATAGGGTTTCTGAAGAGCGACTGGTGAGCTTGAGCTGCTGACCTTGTGTTTCAAACTGACCTTATAGGGCAGCACATTAACTTGCAGCACATGAATCTAAATGAAACTCCAAGTCACCCACATTTTTAACATAGATTGCAGTATAAACTGTGTTCACTCATATACACACTTATCAAACAGGATCTCTAAGTTCAGAGACAAGAAATTCTCTAACAGTATTGAAATATATCAGTCTGTTGTTAGGTGCCATTGAGTCCGTACTGACTCACAGCGACCTTATGCACAGCAGAACAAAACATTGCCCGATCCTGGGCCAACCTCACTATCATTGCCATGTTTCAGCCCATTGATGCTGCCACTTGGCCAATCCATCTTGCTTGGGGTCTTCCTGTTTTTCTCTGACCCTCCACCATACCAAACATGATACCTTTCTCCAGTGACTGGTCCCTCCTAACAATATGTCCGAAATATGAGAAATGACGTTTGGCCATCCTGGCCTCCAAGGAGCACTCTGGCTGCACTTCTTTCAACACAGATCTGTTGGTTCTTTTGGCAGCCCATGGCACTTTCATTATTCTCCTCCAACACCATAAATCAAAAGCATCAATTTTTCTACGGTCTTCCTTATTCACTGTCCAGCTTTCACACGCATATGAGGTTATTGAAAATACCATAGCTTGGGTCAGGTAACATATTTGCTCTTCAACACTTTAAAAAGTCTTGTGCAACAGATTTGCCTAATGCAATATGTCATTTCATTTCTTGACTGCTACTTCCATGAGTGTTGATAGACCATCCAAGAAGAATGACGTCCTTGACAACTTTAATATTTTCTCCATTGATAAGAATGTTGTTTATTGGTCCAGTAGTGAGGCTGTTTGTTTTCTTTACATTGAGATGCAATCCATACCAAAGGCTGTGGTCTTGGATCTTCATCAGTAAATATTTTAAGTGCTCTTCACTTTCAACAAGCAAGGTTGTATCATTGGCATATCGCAGGTTGTTAATGAGTCTTCCTCCAATCCTGATGCCATGTTTTTCTTCATAGAACCCAGCTTCTTGGATTATTTGCTGAGCCTACAGATTGAATAAGTACGGTAAAAGAATACAACCCTTTCACACACCTTTCTTAATTTTAAAGCCTTCCCGTGTTCTGTTCTAACAACTGCCTTTTGGTCCAGGTACAGATTCCTCATGAGCACAAGTAAGTGTTCAGGAATACTCATACTTCGCAATGTTGTCCATAGTTTGTCATGATCCACACAATTGAAAGCCTTTGCATAGTCAATAAAGCACAGGTAAACATCTTTTTTATATTCTCTGCTTTCAGCCAAGATCCATCGGACATCAGCAATGATATCCCTCATTCCACAGCATCTTCTGTCTGGCTTGAACCTCTGGATGTTCTCAGTCAATGTATGCTTGTAGCCATTTCTGTATTACTTTTAGTAAAACTTTACTCTCATGGTATATCAAAGATACTGTCTGATGATTTCTGCATTCAGTATAGAAGACCCAAATCTTACAGCAAATAAGTCATTCATTCCTGAGAAGTCTTGTTGGAGACCAACCTTAGAGCCATTTGGCTACATTGTTGGATGTATCCAACAACCAAACACTTACATTTTTAGCAAACACATCATAGCTGCATGGTATTTAGACTTGAATTTTAATGTCATATCAAGGATTATAATCTCAATTGTTCACTGAAAATAACAGAGCTAACAGGAAATTAGTTGTGTTGAATGACTCTTTGGACACAAAAATAATAGAAATTGACCACTTCCACCTCACCTTCATAAGATAGCTATCAAAAGGGAAATGTTTTTTTGTATGTTTAGAATATAATAATTATATTCTGAACTTGAATCTTGGAATTATTAATGTAAATACCTTTAGCTATCTGAGATAAAAAGAAGAGACATCATTAATAAATCAATTAATCTTATATTTGCATGCTTACTCTGTTTCTACAATTCTGTAACTCTGCAAGTGTGAGGACTGTGTCACTTTTTGTCACCATTATATCTCTAATACTTGGCATAGCACCTGATGCATAGTAAGAACTTAATAAATATTTGGTGAATTAATGGATAAATACACACAGGAAGAAATCAGTGAGACCAATTTTTGAGTCCTGACTTTAATATTTACTCACTCTTTGACCTAGAACAAATTATTAACTTCTCTAAGCCTGCAATTCCTATATAATTATACTAATAGTACTAACTTCTTTGATTTATTGTAGATGTAAGCAAAAGAATGCATGCATGCATGGTGATTATGACACAGTATGATAAATATACACATAAAAAAAAAGTTATCTATTACTATAAATTGTGTTTATCCAAGTTTAAAGGGTAAGAGGTAATAACAGGAATAAAGTTTACAATATTAGGAGTTATGGCCCACATTTCTATAGGCTACTTATATTAATTCATTAAGATTCCAGACTAAATTGGCTTCATTGCAATGATTATCTTGTACTTATTAGATCTTCATGCTAATTGAATGAATGTATGACTGAAAGAATGCAAAAATACGACTGTGGTGGCTGTGTAGGAGGATCCCTGGACTGCAAGACATAAAGTTGTTGGCTTGAGCACATCACCCACTCCTCAGGAGAAACATAAGGTTTTCTGCTTGTGTAAAAGTTTGACCGCCTTGGAAACCCTATGCAGGGATGCTATAAGTTGGAACCAAATCACAGGCACTTGGCAACAATAACAGCAACGTAGCTGTAGCATAGTAGTTATGAGACAGGCTACTAATCTCATGGTCCCCAGTTCGAAATTTACCAGTGGTTCCAAGGGAGAAAGAGGAGGCTTTCTACTCCTGTAAAGATTTACAGCCTTGGAAACCCTAACAGGGTCACTCTGAGTTAAAACCGAATCGCAGGCACTGAACAATAGCAGCAACATGGCTAAATAAATTAATAAATGATACATTTGGACAAACATGTATTCATATAATATGTGATGAGGTTAATGTAATCTCTGCACAAAGGATCTTGGAGTAGGTGTGTGTGGAATTTACCTAAATAAATCACTGCAAAGAAGTATGACAAATGCAATGTTGACAATATCTAAGTATCAGTTGACACATACACATAGAGTCAATTACCATAGGTATCTTTAATTTACATCTCAGAAAGTTTTTTGGTTTTTGTTAGCATTTTATTAAGCTTAACAGAGCAGATGATCATTGTTGCACTGAAAACAATCACATACTTTGGCTGATTACAAGTTTGCGGTTCCCTCTATGGACCAACAGTTAACAGCATTTACCTTTCGTCACTTAACTGACACCTCCTGCTTGTTGGATATTGTATATTCTTTGTCCTTTCACCTATTTCAACATGAGTCTGCCCTCTATCCCATGAGTAATTTTCCCTCTTACTCCACTCCACTACTCTCCATAACCATCATAGATTGCTTCTTTTTTGATGTTGTTTGAACAATTATGTAATTCACAGTTTCAAAGTAATAGAGAGCACACACTCTTCCCATCTCCCTCCCAAATGCTTCACTAGGACCTAATCCCTTATCTTGAGATGTGGAGTTTTATGCTTTCATAATTCTTTTGCTCCGATATGGGGCTTCACCTGCATCATTATTCACCCAGGGTCCAAGCTCACCTGGGCCATAGCTCACCCAGGGCCGTGGTTTTAAATCTTTCTGGGTGCAAAAAGCCTCATCTTTCTTTCCAGGAGTGGCTGGAAGGCTGGCTCTCATATCTTTGTTGTACAGGGTTCATGCACTGTGTCTGCCTAGCCCGCCATATTGCTGGAAGTACCCCAGAAAGCTTTTTAAAATGGTTACCCTTTTTCTATGTCTTGAAACAGTACATGTGTTTTTGTACTCATTTTTTCAGATACAGAAGTTGAGACTAAGAGTAGGTCAGTGATTTGTCCAAGATTTTGCAAACCTGGAAATGAAATTCTTGCATTTTAAATTCTTACCCAGTGTTCTTGACTGTCATATAATATTGTTGTTGTTAGGTGTCATCGAGCCGGTGCCAACTCACAGTGACATTATGCACAGCAGAACAAAACATTGCCCGATCCTGGGCCAACCTCACTATTGTTGCCAATGGGCTTGAGCCCAGTGATGCTGTCACATTGCCAATCCATCTCACTGGGGGTCTTCCTCTTTTTCTCTGACCCTTCACCTTACCAAACATAAGATCCTTCTCCAGTGGCTGGTCCCTCCTGACAATATGTCTGAAGTATGAGAGATGAAGTTTGGACATCCTGGCCTCCAAGGAGCACTATGGCTGCACTTCTTCCAACAGAGATCTGTTGGTTCTGTGGGCAGCCCATGACACTTTCAATATTCTCCTCCAACTCCATCACTCAAAGGCATAAATTCTTCTATGATACTTCCTTTCATTTCAGTTATTTAGTAGCTAGCAGTAGTATTATTTCAGAAATATATATGAATCTAATTCTAGCATGTGTGTGTAGTTCTCTATACGTTCATCTCTCTTTATTATTTTATTTTATGTCTTTATGAATTTGGAATTTAATAAATCCCTTTAAGCACTGTCCTAAAGCAATAACAGCTCCAAATGGAAATTGCAGTGAGGAATTTTACCCTTAAAGTAATCAGATCTGTTGAGTCTCCTCCCTTTTAGAATGAGACCTTAGGATGGGTAATGGGCTTAATAATAGTACTTACCTCACAAAGCTATTGTGAATATGAAAAAAAAAAAGAAAAGAAAAAAAAAACAAAAAAACACCAGATAAAACATATGTAAAGCCCATAATCCAGTGTCTAGCACATGCTGAGCGCTCACTATTTGCTTCCTCCTTTCCCCTTCTTTATGGCTCAGATATACATGACAATTCTCACTGTCTCCGCTATAACTGTGCATGTGATTTTAATGGCCAAGAAAATGGCTTTAGAACTCTTCAGATACCGTTGTGTGTGAGTGGGATTACAGAAAACACACAGCAGGACTGAGGACATAGTACATATTGTTTGTATTGAAAGTGAATGATTTCTGCTCTGTCTAGATCTACCTCTCCTTCCCACCTCATCCCCCACCCAAACAGTGAGAAGTATTCTTTCCTAGACCACATCCCAGGCTGTATTACAAGACAGAGACTGCACAATTCTAGGGTTTTTCAAACTGTTACAGATTAGAATCCACACGGGAAAGGCTCACCAGAGGACATCACAGGCGAGGTTATCATTTTTTCCTTTTGAAGTTGGGCCTCATATCTTTTTCTCATTACAATCATTACTTTGAAATATGATTTTTTTAAACAGTAATTTTCTAGAACAAAAAGGATAATACCATATTTCAAAAGCTTTACTGTGAAATTAAACCTTTGAACCACTGTGAAAGAAATTATTCCCTCAAGGCTGCAAGGCTTAAAGGTTATTAAAAATTTAATTTTAAAGAAGGCATCCAAGAAAAGAAAAAAAGTGTATAAATGCTACTTAGAACCCAGATTGCCCAATTTAATAACTCCCATTGCTCTTTATTTTTAAATAATCTAGAAATGTGAACACATGCAGTCCATTTTTTTTCCTGTGGCAAATCAGTATGTCAACAGATGGCTGGTACTGCTCGTTAGCTTCATCTATTTTCAACTGGAAGCTCACTCACTGCGGTGGTTCAGCTGGTCTCTTTTGTGTCCCCCATTTAGCAGAAATAGTAGGACAGTACAGAATCAGCATCACAAAAATACCCATTGACCCTAACCAATCCCAGATCTCCAGCTAGTGTTCCAGTAAAGAGGCAAGTAATTAAATCATAGTATAAACACTCCACATATAAAGTACAGGGGTGATGGAAAGAGGTTCTATTTTCTCATTGGTAAAATGCAAATTTTTTTGCATCTTATGTTATAGATAACTATGTCTTCATTAAACAGGCAAAGTGAACTCAGCTTGCTTACCTACCTTGTGCCCAAGTTTCCTCATCGTAAAAATGAGGACAGTAACAGTACTTACCTTCCTTACTTGCAGAGCTGGCATGGCTATTAATTAACACCTGTATGTGCAACATTGGAAACAATGTCAGGAACATAGTGAATACATATGTTATTACTACATATGTTATTACTATCACTATTAATTTTACTCCTACCATGTTATTATTAGCATTTTGTAATTGTAATCCTCCCAGTAGGGAGTGAAGTGACTCTCTGGGATAAACACTGGAATGTGAACTACAAGGTCAGTGGTTTGAGTCCACCCACTGCTCCAAGGAAGAAAGATAGGTAAGACCTTTTCTCTTCCTGCAAAGAATTAGAGCCTCAGAAACCCTATACAGGGTCACTATCAGTCAGAACCGACTCGAAACCATGAAATATTAACAACAGCAACAACAATGTCCAAATAATGTAACAAGTTCTCAAGATAACAAGGATGGATGATTAATAGCCCATGTCCCTCATTAAGGAGCTGAAAATCAAGAAGGAGAAAGACTCAAATTAGCAACAATGATTTTCTTTTAAATTCAGCACAACAGAATCACAAATAGATGTATGTTCAAGGTACTTGTTCAAGGAAATGTCTAAGTCCTGAATGTGCCATCCTGGAACGTGGTTAGGGATGTCTTCCATGAGGAGGTGTCCCAGGGGAAGTATTTCGAACAGAAAGATGTGAACGCTCAAAGAATATTAATAAAACCTGTTTCCCAGGGAATCTGTAGAAAAACAAATTACATAAAACCATGGTTCTTCATTGAATACAGATAAAAACCATTCTGACGCTGCTTAAAAATATCATCCCCTGACCTAAGAATCAGAATCTCCAAGACAGAGGTCTAGGTAATAAGTGTAAACAACATGAACAAGCAATTTTGATTCACAGTTAGTGTGGGGAGTTACTAAGATGATGTATATTGTAAGCACATTGTAAACAGTGAATCACAATTCAAATGCTAGCTATTATTTTAGCATTTAATATTTACACATGAAATAAAATTATCTCAATAATTATATATATATGTGTGTGTGTGTGTGTGTGTGTGTGTGTGTGTGTATTGTTGTAAAGTGCCTTCAAGTAGGTTCTGATTCATTGCGATCCTGTATAGTTTTTCCACGGGTAGCTGGTGAGTTTGAACAGCTGACCTTGTGGTTTAAACTGACCTTGTTGTCCAGTTCTTTATCTTACAGCAAGCACAAATGAATAGTTGTTGTTAAGTGATCCTCAGTGGGTTATGAATCATAGGGTTTCCTATTAGTAGCTGGTAAAACTAAGCTTGTAGTCCAGTTCTAATACTACAGCACTACACCAGGACTTTGATATAGATCTAGATATGGATATGGAGATGGACATCTAGATGTAGATGTTGATCTATATCTAGATACACATTCAGATATGGATATAGTAGGAATCTTGGGGCTGGACTGCAATGTTGATTTGAAATACAAGGTCACCGGTTCAAGCTCACCAGCCACTCCTAGAAAATTCTATACATTTGTTAAGGGTCGGAACCGACTCGACGGCACTTAACAACAA
>NW_006408592.1:9213046-9214538 GCF_000296735.1 Chrysochloris asiatica
TTGGATTTTGAAAACTATGTGCGAGATGGGCACCAACACAACTCACTAAAAAATATAAACAGAAGCATTTGGACATCTGCAAACCAAATCTGGACTGGCACTCCAAGGAAAGTATTTTTAAAAAAATCATTACTGGTGACAAGACATGGATTCATTACTATAAGTCTTTGAGTAAAGAGTAGAGTATGGAATGGACACATCCTCAATCTCTGACCAAGAAATTTTATGCTTACAGTTTTCTGGAATTCTCATGGGCCAGTATTAGAACACTATCAGGAAAGAGGTTTAATAATCAACAGTGCTTGATATAGTGAGATACTCACTTACAAGCTGGAGTCTAAACTTCAGATTAAATGCAGAAAGCTGCTGACCAAGGGCATTGTGATGTTGCTTAAGAATGCATATCCACACAACTCCCCCTACACTGTTGATACTCTGCAAAAACTTCATTTTAAGGTGTTAATGTATTGTCCCTATACCACTGATCTTACCCAATTGGAATTTCACCTGTTTGGTCCCCTAAAGCAGTCCTTTGAGTACAAAGACTCACCTCTGATGACGAAATGAAGACAGTGGTGCATTCATGGCTTGCAGCTCAGCCTGAAACATTTTTAATAAGGGCATACAATAGCTTGTTGGCAAATGGACTGTGTTGAAAAGCAATGAGATGATGTTGATAAATGATCTATTTGCCTTTTCAAAAATGGGATTAAAATAAATTCTGCAGCCAGCATGCATAATTTTTACTCACTTTCACACACACACACACACACACACACACACACACACAGACACACACACACACATTGTTTTTTCTTTCTCAGTATGTCAACATACCACATACAATGGAGTAAATAGCAAGCATGATCATTAGTGACAAACATAAGAAATTGGATTATAATAAAACATTTGAAAACTTGGAAAATGACCAGACCTGTGCTTCAAACAGAGGTTATGACTCAAAAATTTGTGTAATGAAGTAATTGATGTTCCACAAAGATCTTTATGGAATTAATTGGAAATCGAGTCCGATTTACTCAATAAGTAACAGATTTGTCTATACCTAACAACTCTTCTTGCTCTAGTCTTGTTTCACCTACGATTTATTAACTTTGAAATGACTACAAATGCAAACTCCACACACTCACCTCCTTGAGAGCAGACCATATCTGCCTTCCATTCACTGCTATTACCTTACAATAGGTGCTTCCCATGGAATTATTGTTATCAAGTGCCATGGAATGGGTTCAGAGTCATAGCCATCATGTAAAGGGTTTCCATGGCTGTAAATCTTTCTGGGTCTAGAAAGTCTCCTCCTTATTCTGTGGAGCAGCCAGTTGCCTCAAGCCAGAGATCCTGAGGTTCACAGTCCAGTGCTTATCCTACGGAGTTACCATGCTCCCTGCCATATAGTTGTTGCTGCTTTTGTTAAGTACCATCCAATCATTTCAGACCCAAAGTGACCACGCGTAGGGTTTCCAAGGAGCAGCTA
>NW_006408592.1:9216593-9225572 GCF_000296735.1 Chrysochloris asiatica
ATATCATTTGTTAATTATGTCTTTTCATGGGCCTAAGTTGAATATAATGTGGCTGTCTACTCACTAACTTTAGGAAAGGATTGCTTCTTTATAAGTTTAAAATAATTCATCCTTTTATGAGGACTAGTGATATTTTCCTGGTATGATTGTAAACATTTTCTGAATAATGTAGATAAATAATACAATTCCATTTTGTGCTTCTACATCTAATAGAGGGCTCATGCTTGTCCACCTGTATTCTCACCTTACACTTTTTTCTGGCTCCCATGTGCAGTTGTTGAGATACATCCTTTTAGAAGTCCTGGTGTTGCATGTTATAGGGAAAAGACCTTATCTTAGCATTTATAAATATTAATGTTCTTATTGTTAAGTACCGCCAAGTTGATTCCAACTCATATTGACCCTGTATAGGGCTTCTGAGGAGTGACTGGTGAGTTTGAACCATCAACTTTGTGGTTCAAACTAACCTTGTTCAGTGCTTATCCTACAGTATCACACCAAGACTCCATTATAGAGACCTTTTAATTAAGTCTTAAACAGGAGTCAAAACAAACACAGATCACTCACATGTTGGAAATGATCTATATGATACCATAATAAAATCCTAAGTCCTACCTCTACTCAGTAACCCTTTATAAAGCACAGAAAACTAAGGAGTCTCTTCCCACAACCACAACTGATAGCAGCAACGACTCACAAAAGCATACTGGGTCTTCAGAATCTGAGAGGGGACTAATGTAAATAGGAAAGCTTAACAGACTGTCTCTGAGGCTCTCTGGGTATGACATCACAACCAGACAGTCCCTGTAGCCATTAAGGTTGTGCCTAAGAAAGCTACCACTAGGGATTTTCTGTTCTCCCTGCGCTGGGTGGGGGAAGTGGCCCCAAACTCAACATCAGGTACACTCTGCTTCTGACTTTGACAGTTCAGCATCCAAGATGCATGAGATACTCAAGAAAAATAGATATCTAAACACTTAAACGTAGGCACAAGACAGAACTAAGTTCTGCCAGTTTTCAGTCATTTGCAGGCAAATGGCCTTCATATTTTAAATTCTAAACTATATTCTTTCTTTCTGTTTTTATCTAGAGTCAAACAAAATACAACATTCACTATATATTTTTAAGAAACATTGTAAAGACTGCAGTATGTGTCATGTGCAATTTCTATTACTATGACTGTTGTTCTCCTAAATGCCTACTATGTCAGTTAAAATGAATTTTCTCATTAACCTCAAGCATGCCAACTTGTCAAATTATGACAAACCAAACAAGACTATATCCAGAAATTAGGCTGCCATCATTACACTTATATGGCTTTGCCAACGAGTCTATAAATAACCCATTTTTAACATACTTCAGGATTTTGAAACTCTAAATCATGCTGGGTATTCTAAAATACAAGAATAGCAAAAGAACTTATCTAAGAGAAATGGAAATAAAATGTGTGCTCTTATTAGAGGAAATGAAAATAAAATTATTTAAAGGAAGAAAGGATCCGATTATATAAACATTCAACAAATATTTATTGGATATTTGATCTGTGCATAAGATTTTCTTAGGTATAATAGGTATGACTTACTCAACAAATCACCAAGACTTTTCCATAGTGGAAAGTATTATTTAGGAAATATTTATTGCACCAGTATTATGTATTATGAAAGTTACTAGTCATGTAGCACAGAAATGAATAAGACAAATTGCTGTTTTTATGGAACTCAAACTTGGCAGAAAACTCAGATAAGCAAATATTTCAACAGAAATTGGGGAGGGGGCAGTTTAAGACATAGATGCTATATCAGGAAGTGTATGTAAGTTTCTTCATTGTTTGATATGATTCTAAATTTCAGAGTATGTCTAAAATGTGACGATGAGTTAAAACCTACTGCTGTTATGACTCCAACATATAACAACTCTATGAAACAGTGTGGAACTGTTCCATATGTTTCTGAGACTGTGAATCTTTAGGAGACCAGACAGTCTGATTTTTCTCCTATGGAGAGGCTGGTGGGTTTGTACCAGCAACCTTTCATTTAGCAACATAATGATTAACACATTGGGTTATCAATGCTGCTTGTAAATTACCTAGGAGGTTAAAAAGTTGATGCTTGTTTGAATAGATTTTGAGTTTTCTTCAACATCTACCTGTGGGAATGTCTGAAAACTCTCTTAAGACTAATGAGTTGAAGACATGGGTAGCTGTGTATAGTCACTTGTCTATTGTGGTGAGTCAGTTTTTCTAACTCTTGTTACTTTAACCTGCCCACTGAGGTACTCGTCTTGCATGCCTAGAAACAATATAAACTATATATATATTTTTTTGTTTGTTTGTTTGTTTGTTTGTTTGTTTGTTTTGCTTCTTCCTGAAATGAGTTCTGGTAAACATGGTCTTCCCAATTAGGTTTCATTTCCAGTGCCATTTAGTGCCATAAGCTATCCTATTGTCCTTTATAAGAGGGAACATCAAAAGTTTGTGGAAGAAAAGAATTAAAATATAATGTAATTTTTCTATTAACTTCTTAAGCCCAGTTGTTGCTGTTGTTTCCTGGCATAGACAAGTGACTACCTCCAGTGCTGTATCATTTCAATTTGTATTCCATCAATTCCTGGATCCTTATTATACACAAATGCCTTCAGTGCAGCTTGGACTTGTTGCTTCAATACCAGTGGTTCTTGATTGTTTGTATGTTACCTCCTGAAATGGAAAATCATTGCCAGATATTTTTGTTGAAATGGCTTTATATTATTTCCATCTTCTTTTGATGCTTTTGCTGATGAAATGCTTCAATATCACAAGTTGGGGCTTGAAATTTTTCTTTCAGCTTGAAAAATGCAGAGCATGTTCGTTCCTTTTGATTTTCTAACTGCATGTCCTTGCACATTTCATGTTTGAATTTGTCTTCTCAAGCTGCTCTTTGAAATTTCCTTTCAGGTCTTTTACCTCCTCATGTCTTCCATTTGTTTTAGCATCATTATGCTGCAGAGCAAGTTTCAGAATGTCCCTGACATCCACTTTCCTTCTTTCTTGTCTTCTTAATGACCTTTTGCTTTCTTCATATATGATTTTCTTGATGTTATCCCACAACTCTTATGGTCTTAGGTCATTAATATCTAATATGTAAAATCAATTCTTGAGATGATCTCTAAATTCAAGTGGGATAAAAAAAGTTCATATTTTAGCTCTTAAGGATTTGTTTTCATTTTCCTCAGCTTCAACATGAACTTGTATTTGATTAATTGATGGACTGTATCATTGTTATCCTCTGGCCTTACTGTAGCTGAAGATATTTTGCTTCTCCATCATCTCTTCCCACAGATGTAGTCAATCTAATTCCTGTATATTCCATGTAGTGAAGTTATTGTATAGAGCTGCTGTTTATATTGTTGAAAAAACTATATTTGCAATGAGGGAATTGATTACTATTTTGTTAAGTGTCAAATCATTTCCAACTCATAGCAACCCTGTATAGAGTTTACAGTGAGCAGCCGGTGAGTTTCAATTACTGACTTCTGGTTAGCAGTCCAGTGCTTATCCTACAGTGCTACACTAGGACCTGATTGGTCTTGCAATATATGTCATGCAATCTCCAGCATCATTTTTATCATGAAAATCATACTGATCCTTCATCTTTGTTTCCAACTTTTGTATTCCATTTACTGGTAATTATCAGTGCATCATGATTAACTATTTGATCAATTTCTTATTGAAGAAATTGGAAGAATTCTACAATTCCATCATCACTGGATTTAGGCATTGATATAATAAAACCATATGATTATCTGATTCAAAATGGCAGGACCAGTCTACTCCCGTGTGGTACTGCTGCAGGAATATGTGCTGTACGCAAGGCCGGTTTGAATCACAAGGTCAGTGGTTCAAACTCATCAGCTGCTCCTTGAAACCCCCATGCAAGGTTGCTATGAGTCAGAACCAACTCTACAACACTTAACAACAACAATGCCTAGTATGATTTCCAGTTGTGGTGCTTTAGATCAACACTGAACAGTAAACAATAAAGTTGGCAGTTCAAACCCACCAGCTGCTCTTAGAAAATCCTATATGGGATCACTATCGGTCAGAACTGACTTGACAGCATTTAACAATAACAACAAAGCCTAGCATAGTGTTCTTAATGCATTAAGTTTATTTTGGATAACTTTCAATTTCCCTAGATTTACAATTTGTATATTCTGATTATTAATGGATGTTTGTAACAGTTTCTTTTCACTTTCAGTTGTGGACCATCAACAAATGACAATCCTGAAAGCTTTGCTCCATCCACATCATTATGGTCAACTACTTTGATGAGTTGTTGTTGTTGAGTGCTGTCGAGTTGATTCTGACGCATAGTGACCATGTAAAGGGTTTCCAAGGAGCAGCTGGAGAGTTTGAACCACTGACCTTGCAGTCCAAATGACTTTGCAGTCTGGTGCATTAACCCACAGTGCCACACCAGGATTCTTCCCTAATAGTATTTTGTGTGCCGTTTAGCCTGTTGGACTCGTCTTCCCACACTATATCAGACAGGGTTCTGCTGCTATTAATAAAGTTTTCAGACACCTGATCTGGCATGGTAGGATCAGCACTGGGCACAAACCACAAAGTCAACAGTTCAAGCCTACCAGCAGCAACTTGGAAATCCTATACAGGTTCACTATGAGTTAAAAATTGACTTAGCAGCACTGAACAATAACAACAACCCTTCAGAAGTGCTCTACCTCGCCTTCTTCCTAGTCTGTCTTAGTCTGGAAGTTCTATTGAAACCTTTCCACTCTGGGTGCCCCTGCTTGTATTTAAAATAGTGGTGAAATAGCTCCCATCATTAAAGAAACACACAGCCACCATAGTAAGACAAATAAGTGCTAGATGGCAATCTCTTGTCTAAAAATAATTAGTACTCCCAGCAATTCTTCTCCCTATATTCTATTTCCAATTCCATAGTCTTCAGACTTAAAATAAGGGACTCAAAGAAATAATAAGTGTATGCTAATGTTCATTAAGTGTTATTCACAATAGACAAAAGGTGGGAACAACTCAAGTTTCCATCAGCAAATGAATGGATAATCAAAATGTGATCTATCCATGCAATTTTACATTGTTGTTGTTGTTGCTAAGTGCCATGGAGTCAGTTCTAACTCACAGCGACCCTGTATAGGGTTTAAGAGGAGCGACTGGTGAACCTGAACTGCCAACCTTGCAGTTCAAACCAGCCTTGCATTCCAGCACATTAACCCACAGTACTATATCAGGACTCCATAATGTTATATTATTCTACCATTAAAATAAATAAAGTTCATTCTATGACATGAATAACATTATGCTAAGTGAAATAAGTCAGGCACAAAAGAACAAATATTGTATAATCCCACTTATATGAAATGTCTAGAGTAAACCAATACATAGAAACAAAAAAATTGATTAGTGTTTACCAGGGCTTGCAGGAGGGGGAAATGGAAGATATTGTTTAAATTAAAGTTTCTGTTTGGGAGGATGAAAAACCCTTTGGAAATAGATCATTGTGATGACTGTGCATCTTGGTAGATGCACTTAATGTTTGAATTGTACACTTAAAATGGACAAAATGACAAATGCTTTGCTAGATAGACTTTACCACAATACATTGTTTAAAAAAACTGTAATTGGTACATGTTGTTGTTATTGTTAAGTGCCACTGAGTCAGTTCCAACTTTTAACAACCCTGTAAGGTTTTCCAAGGAGCAACTTGTGAGTTTGAACCACTAACCTTTTGAGTCAAACTTAGCTTGCAGTCTGGTGCTTTATTACGTAGTACCAAACCAGGACTCCAGTTGGTACATATAGCTTTACAATTGAGAACGTTAGTTTTCTCTTATGTTGAATACTGTGGATAAAATAGAGTATCATGCAAAGGGTTTAATATGCTACATATACTAAATATTTATGAATGTGAACATTTGTTGTTGGTATATTTTTAATAACTATGTACCTCTTGTCTTGGAGGAGGACATTTATTAACCTCAAGGGAAGATTATTCAATAAGCAAGGTATTTACTGATCTGTAGTGAACAATTTCACATGGATTTCATCACATCAAAGTTGTGAAACTGTTTACTACAAGTTAATAAATAAAAATATGTGAACCTATGCTTAACTGCTGATTGGCTAATGTGATACTGATTAACATTGTTCACTGAGGAAGGAACATAAAATGGGAGAAATGTCATGCCATTCTATCTCTTTACTAAAAACTAGAAAAACCAGGTTGTAATTCAGATTTTCAGTGAAAAAACAAAACAAAACTTTCATTCTCTGGTAATTTTCTTTAAAATTTGAGCTGACATTTTTTCATTTGTTAGTCTTGATAGCATATCCTTTTCTAGTCCTGTAATACATATGTTTAGAGTTTAGTAATCTTGAAGCTTTAATTTTAAATGAACATATTTAATGCTCAAACAAGAATCATCTCACCATATATGTTTTCTGTTTGAGCATCTTTAAGTTTTTAAAAATCAAAATGTACCAGAGTTGAAAATGGGATGCAGAAAGACATGAATGAGCAGCCATATGGAAAGCGGACGAACACGGGACGAGGGGGAGATAACAATACAAGAGATACAGAGATTCCTCTGGAAGGCAAGTTTCTAAACAGATACACAACTGGGATGGAACTAAATCAGGGTAGATTTGTAAAATGGCTTTTAAAGGAGAAATAAAATCTTGGAGCCTGGATAGTGACAGGATGATGTAGAGAAATGAGGGAAAGAGCTAATATTATTCTAATTATTATTATAGTTAGATATCAACAATGGGTAAGTTATTGTCCCGTTAACTGCTTTTTTTTTTTTTAACTAAATACTTTTGATACATTATCTCTTGTACTCTTACAACAATAAGGTATTATTGTTGTATTGGTTAAATGCTGTTGAGGTGGTTCTAACTCACTGTGACCTTGAATAAGGGTTTCCAAGGTGAATTTCCAAGGTAAGATCTTAAAGGAAGTCATTGTCACTTTTTTCATCCCCCTTGGCTAGACTTCCCCTATTTTATTAAAATTAAATGTACTAAAAATATCCAAATGTAATACGAAAGTTCAGTCACAAAGATGGTTATAAAAACTTTAAACATTTTAGACTAACACTCAATTCATGAACAAAAGAAAAATTTGGTGTACTATTTAATTTTCTTTTGCTCATGAACTGAGTGTTAATTTTTCCCTTAAAATGTTTTAAGGACCAGTCAATTTGAAATCAACTTTGTTGTCTAATGCTTATCCTACAGCACCACACCAGGGTTATTTCTCCCCAAAATACCTTAGTGACTAAAAGCATTCTCTTTAGAGTTTACAGTTCGTTTTGTAACCCTGTCTCAGACCAGCTGTTCAATATTTTTAAGTAACTAAAATCTCTGAATGTCAGTTGCCTTACTTTGGGACTGAGAATTCAGATAGCATCTATTTACAAGGTGATTGTAAGGATTAATTAATTAAGACAGTACATCAAAATGCACAACAAAATACTTGATGATGGTCAATTAAAGCTACGTGGTAAGGAGGCAACTGAGTCACTGAAAGCTTATGTAGTTTTCCAAGACTTCACTACTGTTCAAGGCATCATCACACCAGTCCCATCACCATTCTGGTGGCTCAGTGGGAGAAGCAGTGTGCTGCTAACCTCAGCATTAGCGGTTCAAACCCACCAGAAGGATTAGGCTGTCTGCTCCAGTAAAGATTTCCAATCTCAGAAACCCTAGGGAGCAGTTCTGCACTGTCCTGTAGTCACTAGGAATCAGAAAGGACTCAGGGTAGTAGATTTTTTTCAATAACACATCACAAGGGTTGAACAGTCTTGAATGTTCCTTCTGTACCTCACTTGTCCAAACAAGTACTAAGTTGGCTATTTATGAGAGCTGAAATATAATTTTTTTTTCTGTAAGAGACAGTGTCAAGGACCATAGGTGGGTTGGAATGAACAACCTATCTCATAAAGTATTTACTTTATCATTCTCTTAGAGGCAGCAGTAAGTATCAGAGATTTGGAGATGTGCTTTTAGTCCTAACTCTGGAAATGCTAACTTAGAGACTTTGCAAAGGTGATCCCAATGTGTGCAGAAAGCTGAGAGAATAGGTAATCTCCAAACCTCTTTCCAGATCAAATCTCTAAATCCCTAAGATGATTGTCACTGTGTCGTGAGATCTCAGTACATGATTCCTTAGATAACCTTGTCCTTGGGCCCCAGCCACGAAAAGCCATTTCTGCTTTGACAAAGGTGAGCTGACTCTGCCTCTGATGTGATTTTCTATCCTGCTACACATAGTTGGGGGCATCAATCTTTGCCCAGGTTTTCCTGGGCTCTGACAGAGAGCCTGCATATCCAGAATTCTGTTGATTAGCTGCTTCCTGCATGAACAATGGTAGAAGTGGGATGGATGGGCGACACTTGTCCTTTCCCTCCATCTCTCTTGGTTGGATATTCACAGCAAAAAGACAGGCCCTCAGAGTTTGCCCAGAGTTGCTTCACTGAAACCTGCCTCAGGCTTTTTTTTCTACAAAAATGATGGTGACAAAAACAGATTTCATCTGTACATGCTTCTAGGACCACAGCCCCATAAACACCCAGGCATCTGTTAATACTTCTCCAGAAAATGCCTGCTGCAGATGGGCTTAATTTTCCAAAATAAAGCTGAAAGTGACCTGAAAAATCCAAATTTGAATGGGTACCATAGAATGAATGCTGTTAAGTGAAATCATGAAGCCATTGTCTTATTAGTCTGAATCATTTTGTTTTGCTTATTTTTCTCTAAACTATATGACTATACTCTGAAGTTCACAGAATCCCATCAAGTTTCTTCTCCAAAAAATGTCCACTGAAGTTCCAAAGAAACATAGTCACACATAGTCACACTTTTCATACCATAAACATTAGCTCTTTATTAGGAGAGAAGAGACCCCAACTTCAAGTATATTTTATAAAGACACTTAAAAAAAAAAAAAAAAAAAAAG
>NW_006408592.1:9231420-9235040 GCF_000296735.1 Chrysochloris asiatica
TTCAGAGTTCTGGGACCAGCCCCTGAGCCTGCTTGGTCGGGTATTCTGTGTTGTTGTTGGCGGAGATCTCTGCTACACGTCCACCCAATCTGCCATCTTGTTTGTTCTCCCCCAGCAGCATGCTTTTTAGAGGCCATAATGGTGATACTCTTGTCTCTCATACTTTACACATATTATCAGCAAGGACCAATCTCTAGGTAAAGAGGAGGGTCAGGGAAAAAAGGAAGACCCCCCCAATGAGGTGGATTGGCACAACAGCAGCAGTAATATGCTCAAGCTTAACAATGATTGTGAGTATGGCGCAGGACCAAGCAGTGTTTCACTGCATTGTACATAAAGTTGCTATGAGTCAGAACTGACTTGATGGCATCTAAGAACAAGAAATCTTAAATGAGCAATTGGTGCTCTGCTCCACAATTGACCCCTGACCTTCTATTGGCTGATGATACTGAGCTTCTCTCTATCATTTCTCCCCACAGATGTAGTGAATTTGATTCCTGTGTAGTCCATCTGGCAAGGTTCATATATACGTTTTTGTTGTTGCTTTTAAGTGCCATGGAGTCAGTTCTGACTCATAGCAACCCTTTATAGGGTTTCCAAGGACCTGCTCATGTGTTTCACCTGCTGACCTTGCATTTAGCAGTCAAGTGCTTATTCCAAAGTTCCACTCCAATAGTCACTTACTGAAAATGATCCATTTGCAATGAAGAAGTTATTGGTGTTGCAAAATGCTATCATGCAACCGCTGGCATCATTTCTGTCAACAAAACCATATTTTACCACTAAGGAGCCTTCCTCTTTGTTTCTAACTTTCACATTCAAATCACCAGTAAATTGTTAATGTGCTGTGATTACATGTTTTATCAATTTCTTATTGAAGAAGTTCGTAGAATTCTTCAGTTTCAGCATCGCTGGATTTGGTGGGCAGTGTGCAAATCTGAGTAATTATCTTATCAACTGGTCTTTCTTATTTGTTGTTGTTGTCAAGAGCCATTGAGTCCATTTATATTCATTGGGACCCTGTATAGGGTTTCCAAGGAGTGGCTGGTGGGCTTGAACTGCTGACAATTTGGTTAGCTGTCCAATGCTTATCCTACAGTTCCATACTAAGACTCCAGGTCCTTTCTTAGAGGCCTTTAGATACTATCCTCTCATAGACAGCATTGTAGTTCAAGATAGTCCTAGAAATGCTGTTTTTGATTATTAATTTGATGCCTTTCCTCCTCAAGTTTTTATTCCTGGCACAGTAAACCATGTTATTGTCTGATTCAAAAATGATCGATACCAGTCTATTTCAGATCACTATTGCCTAGGATAGTGATCTTTATGAGTTTCATTTTATTTTTGATGACTTCCAATTTTCCTAGATGCATGCTTTGTACATTTCCACATTGCAATATTTAATGGATATTTGGAGATGTTTCTTCTCAGTTTGGAAACTGCGGCATAGTGGATTACAACTTAAGCTGCTAACTGCATGGTCAGCAGTTCAAATCCACCAGTCACTCTACGGGAGAAAGATGAGGCTTTCTGCTCCCATAAAGATTTACAGTGCTAGAAACCTTATGCAGGGTTGCTATGAGTTAGAAACAACTCAATGACACACCACCATCCCCACCATATTTTGAGGAGGAAGCTCTGCCCAGAGGTATTTAGAGTGCCTTCCAATCAAAAGGGATCATATTCTAGCACTGTATGAATCTTTGGTTGCTCTTCAAAAGGTTTTCAGTGGCTGACCTTTCAGAAGTGATCTGTCCTTCCTTCTTTCTAGTCTGTCTTAATCTGGAATCTCTGCTAAATCCTGTCCACCACGGTTGTCCCTGTTTGTATTCGAAATACCACTGGCATAGTTTCCAGCATCACAGCAATACACAAGCCACCACAGTATGAAAACCTGTGATATGAGGACAGCACAATCTTGCTTTCTGGAAGCATAAAGGACTTGAAGTTCTTACTTGTAAAGATCAAAGACTACAGCCTTCAGTATGGATTGTACCTTAATGTAAAGAAATTCACAACTGGATCAATAAATAACATCTTGATAAATGAACAAAAGCTTGAAGTTTCAATGACTTCATTTTGCTTGGGTACACAGTCAATACTCATGGAAGCTAAAGTCAATAAACCAAACACCATATTGCTAATTAGGTTTACTTGATGCAAAAGACCTGTTTAAATTGTTAAAGAACAAAGATGTCAATGAGAACTAAATTGCTCTTGACACGAGACACGGTCTTCCCAATAGTCTCATATGCATGTGTTGGACACTGAGCAAGGAAGACCTAGAAGAACTAATGCATTTGATTTATGGTCTTGAGACAGAACATTGAAATTACCATGAGCTGTCAGAAGAACAAAAAACAAAAATCTGCCTTGGTAGAACTAAAGTCAGAATGCGTCTTAGAAAAGGAGATTGTGAGACTTCATCTCTTACACTTTGGACATGTTGCCAGGAAGGACCAGTCTGTTAAGAAGGACATCATGCTTGGTAAAGTGAAAGGTCAATGTTAAAAAGGTAAACCATCAACAGCATGGATTGACACAGTGGCAGCAATAATGGGCTCAAACATAAAAATTATGAGGATGATGCAGCACTAGGCAATATTTCGTTTTGCTGTGCATAGGGTTGCTGTGAATCAGAACCAACTTAACAACATTGAGCAGCAAAAAAAGTTTAAATTGTAATTGTATGAATGAAATGAGTCAAGCATCTAGAGGGTATTCAATTTTCTTGTAATCCAGCTACACAGTGCATACCTTTACAATTATTTTGTTTATTTCTCACATCATTATATGAATTAGGTATTACCAAGTTATTTTTAAATAATACAACTGTAGCTTAGACATCTAATAAGTTTAGACAATTAGCATGACCAGTAAATATAAGATCCACCTTTGAACCAAATACAATGTGATTCCAGAATCCCAGTTTGTTATCTTAATGTTGTTAAATGCTGTCAATTCAGTTCTGAATCATAACGACCTTGTGTAAGATTTCCAAGGAGTGACTGGAGAATTTGAACCACCGACCTTGTGGATCAGTGCATTATTCCATAGTACCACACCGGGTCCTCCCTTTGGTAAAATGCTCATATAGTCTTAATGTGTCATGCAAAGTCATGGAGTATATGAAGCACTAAACATCCAACAAGATGTTAGCATAGGAGAAGAAGAAGGGAAGAAAATATAGGGAATAATCTGGAAGAGAAAGTGGATTATATAGTAAAATAAAAACAAATTCATCTGTAAGGGAAAACTCAAATCTACCTGTGAGTTCTTGTTGGGAACATTTGTACAATATTTAAAATCATACATTGCAGTGACTTCCTTCCTATTTTCTTTAATAATTTCTCCTTCCCTTTCCCAAAATATTTCTTCACTTTTGCAACTTTCTATCTTTGCCTTCAACATTGAGAACATTCAACATCCAGAACACTTAATTGTGCTCATGAGGAATCTGTACATGGGCCAAGAGACAGTTGTTTGAACAGAACATGGGAACACTGAATAGTTAAAATTAAGAAAGGTGTGCAACAATGTTGTATTTTTTCACCATACTTATTCAACCTGTATGCTGAGCAAATAATCCTAGAAGCTGGGTTATATGAAGAAAAATGTGG
>NW_006408592.1:9235824-9238799 GCF_000296735.1 Chrysochloris asiatica
AAACAGGAGAAAAATAAGATGAGGAAAAATCATCTGGATGAGACAGATCATCAGCATAATGGTGTCCGAATGATTCACAGCCATGTGGATAATTGTAGAACATGGAAAACAAAGGAAATCATCGCAAAATCATAATTGACAGCAGATTAACTCGTAACTGTTCCAGTTGGTATGCATGCATTATTTCAGATTAGAAGAGTTTAAAGGATTGTTTCTAGGGCCCTCCACACACCTTTGTCAGGGTATGACTCTTGACCATGCTATTCTGCTAGCCAATTTCCATTACGAGGGCACCTAGGTAGGTAAATCCACTGAGGATAATGTTGCCCTTTGCTGGACTGGCAGTTGCTGTCTTATGCAGCAGAATCAGGTCCAATTTACAGAGAACTTGTGTAGAGTTTCTGAGAGTGGCTGGTGGGTTTAAAGTGCCAGCCCTTGTGGTTATCATTCCAGTGCTTATCCTACAGTACCACACCAACACCATTGTGTGGAATGACTTGCTGCTGTTGTGTGCCATTGATTTGGTTCTGACCTCTAAAGACGTTGTATAAGATTTCCAAGACTGTAAATCTTTATAGAAGCAGAAATGTTGGTAGATACAAACTGCTGACTTTGTGATGAGAAGCTCTACGGTAACCCACTAGGCTACCAGGGATCCTAACCTACTTTCATAAGGAGCTCTGGTAGCATAGTAGGGTTCAGCAGTTCCAATCTACCAGCCACTCCTCTAGAAAAAAGGAGGTCTTTTCCTCCTGTAAAGATTCACAACCTCAGAAACCCTACATAGGGTTACTATGAGTCAGCAACACTTCAGTGGTAGGGGCAGAGTGTTTGTGTTAATGATTGTTGTTGTTGTTCTTGCTATGTGCCGCGGAGTTGGTTCTGACTTATGGCGACCCTGTACAGAGTTTCCGAGGCTGTAAATCTTTATGGGAGCAGAACATCTCATCTTTCTCCCCCGGAACAGCTGGTAGTTTCGAACTGCTGACCTTGAGGTTATCAGCCTGGTTCATAACCATTACACTACCCAAGGAAGATGGATTTCTGTTAAGATTCAAAACAGAGCTAGGACTCCTACTGTAAACCATTGTTGTCACTGAGTGCCTTTGAGTCTGTCTCATAGTCTGTAGGGTTTCCAAGGAGCAGCTGGTGAGCTTGAATCACTGACCCTACTGTTCAAACCAACAACGCAGTTCAATGTTTAGAGTTAAGCTCTACGCATAGCTCTCAGATCTATAAGCATACATGCTAGTGAGGATGTCAAAACTATGTATATGTTATAATATAAGTTATTCATTAAATAAGAGTTCGTCATTCCTTGCATTAAATAACACATGAATCATAATTTGGTCTATTTTTATTAACGTAATAATAATCACTATTTATAGTAAGGAGCTCTGGGTAGTGCAGTGGTTACGAATTGGGCTGTGAACGGCAAGGTCAGCAGTTAGAAACTACTAGCTGTTCCCAGGGAGAAAGATGAAGCTTTCTGCTCAGAAACCCTGTATAGGGTTACAGCCTCAGAAACCCTGTATAGGGTTGCTATGAGTTGTAACTGACTCCACGGCGCATCATCACCACCACCACAGTAAAGAAAAAGGGAATTGTGTTTCCTCATATGTTATATTATAATGCTGTCTACATGTGGCAATTTGGGCTAATGCGTCAGACTGCAAAGTCGTTAGAACTGCAAGGTTGATGGTTCAAGCTCACCAACTGCTGCTCCTTGGAAACCCTATGCAGGATCGCTAAGGGTCAGAATCGACTTGATGATGACACTTAACAACAACATTCTAATTGCTAAATATGTTCTTTTAAAAATATTTGTATGTGTTCTTTGTACATACAAATCATGAATGTACCAAATATTAACTTGGAAATTTTGGACTGTTTAATTAATTTATTTAAATTTCTCAAAATTTTAAGACAGCTATATGTGCCCATTCCTAAGAGAAGTGGCCCCATGAAATACAGAATTCATTGAACAATATCATTAATATCACATGCAAGTAAAATTTTGCTAAAGATAATTTAGAAATATCTACAACAGTGCATTGACAGGGAACTGCCAGAGGTACAAGTCAAATTCAGACAATGTGGAATGAAGGATCCCATTGCTGACATCAGGTAGATCTGGGCTGAAATCAGAGAATACGACAAAGATGTTTACCTGTGCTTTATTGACTATGTAAAGGCTTTCAACTGTGTGGATCATGACAAACTATGGACAACATTGTGGAGAGTGAGTGTTTTGGAACACTTAATTGTGTTCATAGGGAGCCTCTACATAGAACAAGAAACAATCATTCGAACAGAACAAGGAAACACTGAATGGTTTAAAATCAGGAAAGGTATAGGTCAGGGTTGTATTCTTCACCATACTTATTGAATCTGTACACTGAGCAAGTAATCCGAGAAGCTGGATTATATGAAGAAGAGCATGACATCAAGTTTGGAGGAAGACTCATTAACAACCTGCAATTTTCAGGTGCTATAACCTTGCAAAAGGACTTAAATTACTTACTGATGATGATCAAAGACCACAGCCTTCAGTATGGGTTGTACCTTAATGTAAAGAAAACAAAAATCCTCATCACTGGACCAATAAATAATATCATGATAAAAGAAGCAAAGATTGAAGTATCAAAGACTTAGCTCATGAAACCAGCAGTCAAAATACCATACAGTATATTCCTTTAGGCATATCTGCTGCACAAAATCTCTTTAAAGTGTTCAAGAGCAAAGATGTTAGTTTGAGGACTAAGGTGCATCTGACACAATCCATGGTATTTTTAATAGTTTCATATGCATGTGAAAGTTGGACCATGATTAAGAAAAACCAAAGGACATTGATGCATTTGAATTTTGGTGTTGGAAAAGAATATTAAAAGTACCGTGGACTTCTATAAGAACAAACCTATGTGTTGGAGCAAGTACACCAGCATGCTTTTTTTTTTTCTGTAGCTGAGCTAATG
>NW_006408592.1:9245548-9263514 GCF_000296735.1 Chrysochloris asiatica
GGTGTGCAACAATGTTGTATTTTTTCACCATACTTATTCAACCTGTATGCTGAGCAAATAATCCTAGAAGCTGGGTTATATGAAGAAAAATGTGGTGTCAGGATTGGAGAAAGACTCATTAACAACCTGTGATATGCAGACGATACAACCTTCCTTGCTGAAAGTGAAGAGGACTTAAAACATTTACTGATGAAGATCAAAGAGCACAGCCTTCGGTATGGATTATATATCAATGTAAAGAAAGCAAAAGTTCTCACCTCCCTTGATAAGAATAAACAACATTCTTATCAAGGGAGAAAAGATTGAAATTGTTAAGGACTTCATTCTTCTTGGATCAACTATCAACACTCACGGAAGCAGCAGTCAGGAAATCAAAAGACGTATTGTAGTAGGCAATTCTGCTGTATCAGACCTTTTTAAGGTGTTGAAGAGCAAAGATATCAACTTGAGGACTATGGTGCGCCTGACCCAAGCCATGGTATTTTCAGTGACCTCAGGTTCATGCGAAAGCTGGCCAGTGAATAAGGAAGACCGTAGAAGAATTGATGCTTTTGAGTTATGGTGTTAGAGGAGAATATTGAAAGTGCCATGGGCTGCCAAAAGAACCAATAGATCTGTTTTGGAAGAAGTGCAGCCAGAGTGCTCCTTGGAACCCAATATGGCCAAACTTCATCTCTCATACTTCGGACATATTGTCAGAAGGGACCAGTCTCTGGAGAAGGATATCATATTTGGTAAGGTGGAGGGTCAGATAAAAAGAGGAAGACCCCAATGAGATGGATTGGCCAAGTGGCAGCATTGACAGACTCAAGAATGGCAATGGTAGTGACATTGGCCCAGGATCAGGCAGTGTTTTGTTCTGCTGTGCATAAGGTCACTATGAGTCAGTACTGACTCGATGGCACCTAACAACAACAACAAACCTAGCATTTTCGTAGAGTTATGTTTTGTCACCTCACAGTAAATTACACTGAATCGCAATGAGGTAATTGCTTTCCTCAGAATGTGGTTCTCCTGTGGTAGAGTCTATAGAAAAATTACACAAGAAATAAGTTTCTATTGATCATAATAATGATGAACATGACAATAGCCTACTGTGTTCCAGATTTATAAAGAAGATTTTAAAATATCTTTTCTCAGAAATGTGAAGAAGATTTAGAGACAGATTCTATGCTCCACAGTTACAGGCATTTGAACAAATAGTATCATTGATAGGTAATATGAATGATAATAGAATTGTAACCTGGGAATAAGAGTGGTGGAGAAATGATCAGGAGGAGGAGGTCAAAACAGATTTACCAATCATGTTTCATTCAGCATGATATTTGAATGATTGGTTTATCAGCATAATAAGTGAGTGAATTTTTCAAAATAATGAGTATAATGTACTCTGAAGTGCTCAATGTCTGTGAAGGATGCTATAAAGCAGATCTATTCAGAACTGAATGAAATATAAGGTCAGAAGCTATTGTGAACAATGACATAAAACACGAAGTCATTCACAGACTAGACTTTACTTTAAATCTCAGCCCTACCACTTATCAGTTAGGGAGTCTTGTAAAGAAAGGTTCTTTAATTTCTCTAACCTTAAGTTTTTTCCAACTGTAAAATCAAGAAAACAAGTACTATTAAATACGATTTTTGTAAAGACTCTAGGCAATTTGTGTGTGTGTATTCTTTGCAGGAGATCAGTCAGACTAATGTTAAAAAGCTCCATTATCATTTTTGAAAAAATAAAACTAATGCAAAAATTATTTTATTAGATTCTTATTGTAATTTTCCTTAAAATTGTTCTAGCAACAACTTAACTTGGTATGTCACATTTTAAATGGCTTATATTAAATAACTATTTTCAGTGACGAGGTCATCTAAATGTCTAAAAATTCCTTTTAGAAAACCTTCAATAACTATCTTGGCAAGTTTTAATTATATACTGGCCATACTGCCTTTTCTTTTAATAACTCACTTTTCACGAAGTCATTTTTTTTATACAGAAAATGTTAAACGTGGTCCATTGATCACTATTTTCTTTGCATATTTTAATGCCTCTTAATGAAAGTGCTTGTGTCACCAGTAATCAAAATAGTGAGGTTTGGATCACAGAATCACTGCAGCCCTTGCCTCTTTTGAACACTTATCTTCTGTGATAATTCACAGTATTATTACCCTCAGACAGCCTTACGCTTCTAAGACATATTAGAAACTGTCTTTAACAATCATTTCCCATTACCAAGGGAGTTTCGGATAATGGAATGTATAGTCACTTTCAATTTGTGTCAAATTTTCTGATGTATTTGTACCACCACTATTTTATCAGCTTGTCACTAGAAACAAATAAAGTTGCAAATTGCATCGACTTTTTCCCCATAAAATTTTTGAAACTGTTTATTTTTAACATGACGTTCCTTTTCTTCTTATTATTTCTCTCATGTAGCAGGCTTGGTTTTCAACTTTCAGAGTCTTTGTCACTTAGTAAGCATGGCAGTAAGACACAACAGTTTCCTGGGGCCTAGAGGTTTTGAGGAGAAATATACAAGCAGATAGGGTGTATTGAAGCTGAATGCAGATAGGAGCAATAAGTATGGAGCAATTTGATGAACTACCTTGTAGGCAGGGCTGGAGAATTTCTGACACATCAGGAAAGCCATTATGCTCCTGTTATGTTCAATAGCCCAGTTGGCCTAAAAGGTTACGGGTGATGTATGTTTTCATTATCTCCTATGGGCTTGACACCTCAAGAGACCCCAGATGGCTTATTCTGGCTGCAATTCTCTTCATTTGCACTACAGTAAGGTCTGTCAGATCAAGCCAATATGTTTGCAAGGGTCAGGAATATTGCTTCGTGATCTCTAATATTCTTCTGCTTTAAAATCTGCAAGGAGTTACCACCTGGGGAGAAACTTAAAGTTCTTCAAAAACACATTTTGGTTTCCTGAGTATTAGCTCTCACTGTGAAGCCAACAATAACTACAGAACAGCCTAAACAATAGTGCTCATCATTTATGAAACATAGATTATGTGTCAGGCATTCCTTACTTACATTATTTCATTACACCTTTTTTATAGTGCCTCAGTAAGTATGATATCATGATTTCTATTTATATATGGAAAAATAATAAAAAATAAATTCATTAACTGGTCCATAAGCAGATTCCTATTCAGTAGTAGAGGAAACACTGAAATCCAGGCCTGCCCAATTCCATGAAATTCCTAAATATTACAAATTATCTTTAGTCCAACATATGGAAATTCAGTCTAGTTTGGGAGAAAAACACATGTGGTCTGTATAAAACAACAATGTTTTTCCTTTTATAAAAGTGAATAATCAAAGAGCAGGTAATGTGATTATGTACTAAATAAGCTCTCTTGTATACATTTAATTACTTCCTCTAAATAAACAGGAGTCCTGGTGTAGAGCTGCAGGATAAGCCCTGGAATATTACTTCAGGTCAATGTTTCAAACCCATCAGCCACTCCTTGGAAGCTCTAAACAGGTTTGCTACGAGTTGGAGCCAGTTCAAAGGCACTTAACAATAGCAACATATTTATATTTGTTGTTGTTGTTGTTAAGCTCTAGCTAGTCATTTCAAACTCACAGTGACCCTGTATTGGGTTTTCAAGGAGCAGCTGGTGGATTTGAACCACTGACCTTATGATTAGCAGTCCAATGCTTACCCTACAGCACCACACCAAGACTCCTGTATATTTAAGGCAACAATTAAATATGCTAGAGAGATATAAGAATATTTCAAGAAGGGGTAACCAACTGTGGAAATAATGATAATATGTAATGGAATCTTTCAGCCAAGGCTCTGACACAGTCGGGAAAGTACAGTGTGCTAAGGGAACAGTAAAAATATCAATTGTGACATTCGAATGTAAATGTTAATCCAGTGTTTAATCTGTCTGTATGAGCATGTTGTTGTTGTAAGTGCTGTCGAGTTGGTGTAATGTTTCTGAGGAGCAGCTGGTGGGTTAGAACTGCCAACCTTGTGGTTCAAACTGACTTTGTGATCCAACACATTATCTTGCAATGCGACACCAAGCTTGTTGTTGTTGTGGGTTAGAACTGCCAACCTTGTGGTTCAAACTGACTTTGTGATCCAACACATTATCTTGCAATGCCACACCAAGCTTGTTGTTGTTGTTGACAAGCGCTGTTGAGTCAGTTCCAATTCATAATGACCCTGTATAGGAGGTTTCCAAGGACTTGCTGATGAGCTTGAACCATGGATCTTACAGTTCAAACAACTTTGCAGTCCAGTGCATTAACCCATGGCACCACACCAGAACACAGGAAAACATAAATCGTGAAGTCCTGGTGTGGCCCTGTAGGATAAGCACTAGGCTGCTAACAGCAAGGCCAGTAGTTCAAACCTACCAGTCATGCCTTAGAAACCCTACACAAGATCACTCTGAGTTGTTCCTAACTCAATAGCGCTTAATAACAACAAGCACAGGAAAAACTGAAGGTGACGAAAAAGAATAGACTGGAAAGAGTTAAAGAAAGATTTTACTTCTTAATCTATAAAAATGTTTGGAGAGTATAGTCTACTTTGCTTACCACCTGAGGTGATTGTAACGTGAAAATAAGTGTTATAGAAGTGAAAGCTATTGTCCTGACATAAAACTTAACTGTCATGGTCGCCACTGTCTCCTGTTGTCATGAAATTCAATTAGACTTTGTTGCTGTCCTTATTTTGCTTTCAAGAAAAGATTTAAAACAAATGAACTACGTCCATTTTAATATCATATCTTGTTTTCTACCATTGCTTCCTAAATTCATTTAATTCATGCCACAGAGACCTCAGTATCTGCTACAGATTGCTTACACAAAAGCCCTCTACAAACTTCAATGCAGTAAAGTCAATATTACCAATGTTTCCAATGTAAATATCATGGTATTTAAAATTTACGTGGAATATCCAATAATTAATGTGGTTTTCTTCAGGACAAACAAGTCTGCCTTCACTTTCAATGACCTTTTGTCATACATATGTAAGAAGGTTGGCCCAAGATGGGTATGATAGAGGTTTTTCTATCCATTTTCTTAGAATGCTGCCGTTTTATTTTAGAATAATGATTGCTCTTTTTAACATAGGCTACTATTTGCTTTCCAAATCCCTCTTGGCCTTGAGCACACTCTCAAAATAGAGATTCTTTAGAAATGCTGAAAAGGACTTTCTATTAAATAGTACCCTTTATAAATCTTTGAGGAGGCTAAGAAGTCACTGTAAAGACTTACATAATCAAATATAAAAATCTGTGCAGATGAGGTCTCATTTGGGACATGCTGTTGTTGTTGTTGTTAAGTGCCATCAAGTTAGTTACAAATGATAAGTTTCCTGTATAGGGTTTCCGAGGAGTGGCTGGTGGGTTTAAAACACCAACGTACAGTTCGCTATCCAAAGCTTCTCCTTGAGAGCCACACAAGCATTCCCATCTGGGACATAATTAGATCTAACTCCTCAAGGCTTAGTTCTATATTCATGCTGATTCCTTTCTTTCTTTTTGATAACCTCACAATAAGTTTATGGTCCCTGGATTTTTAAGAAGTCTATTAATATGTAATGGAGTCCTCTTGTAGTGCTGTGGGCTATTGTGCTGGACTGCAAAGTCTCTTTGAACCTCAAGTTCAGTGGTTCAAACTCAGCAGCTGCTCCTTGTAAACCCCATATGGAGTCTGTATGGGTTGGAATCAACTCCATGGGACTTAACAAACAACAATGAATGTGTAATTGATATATAATGACAATGAATAGCACATATTTAAAGCATGCCATTTGATAGCTTTGACATATGTATATGCCTGTGAAATTGTTGTTGTTTTTAAGTGCTGTCCAGTCAGTTCTGATTCATAGCAACCCTTCAGAGGAGTGGCTGTTGAGTTTGAACCGGTGACCTTGTAGTTTAAACCAACGTTGTGGCTGAGTCTTTATTCTACAGTACCACAGGGAACCTATCTAACTTTTCCAAATGTTTCCTGTTGTCCCATTGAAATCTTTCCTTTCTGCCTGTTGTTGCCTCCACCTCACTAATACTAATCTGATTTCTATCATTACAAAGCAGCCTGAATTTTCTATACTTTTAAATAAATGGGATACTGTAATACATACTTTTTTGTCTGACTGCTTTCACTCAGAAACTGTCATTGGTTATCACTCCATGCTGCAGCGTGGCATCCCTATCACTGCTATGAGTAGAACTGCTCCCTACAGCTTCCAGGACTAAATAGGATACAGTTAGGGTTAGAGCTAGAATTATGATTAGGCTTAATGTTAGGGTTAGAATGGGCTTCGGGTTAAGATTAGGTTTCATGTGTTTAAGAGTCCTTGTTTTATACATAAACTTTAATAGTAAACATTCTGTTTTTAATAATCTTGGAAGTTTGTAATGATGTTTTCAAGGAGTTTTTCAAGGAGCAGTTTTAAGATTCAGGGACACTTAGTGAAGGGAAGACACCTTGTTGTAGTAAATGATATGTGGTATTCCATCCTGAATACCAACATAACCTAGGCTATTTATACATTCTTTCTACACTCAGTCATTGCTGACTTAATTCATGTTTGGTTTACTTAGAGAGCCAGAAATTCAGGGTGATGTGTCTATTTCCTACCACTTTATTTGCTGTATGTGCTTGGCTAGTCACCTCATTCCTCTGAGCTTCAGTTTCTTTTAGCTTAACATAGGGTAAAATTCTTTCTTTATACAATAGTCAGAGAATAAAAGGAATGAACAGGCATGGGGTGCCTGGCCTAAACTAGGTGTTCAGTAGGTTTCAAATGAATATGCATTAAAAAAATGTTACAGCATTTTATAAGGAATCATTGTCTACAGTTCTTCCCAATATTCATCATGATGTAAGATTTGGAGAGTGGCTCTCAAAAAACAACAGTCTTTTAAATGTGGATTCCATATATTTCTTTGAACTCACTCAGTTAATTAAAAATTGAATACTACTTGGTATTCCACTTAGACATTTACTTTAATGGGTCACTGAAACCTTATTTCATATCCCTCTGAGAATACTCCAAGGAGCCCTGTTGGCACAGTGGGTTAAGCAATGGAATGCTAAGTACAAACTCAGTGATTCAAACACACCAGCCACTCCACGGGAGGAATATATGTTTGCTCCTGTAAGAATTACAGTCTTGGAAACCCTATGGAGCAATTCTACTCTGCCCAACAGAGGCACTATGAGTTAGAATCGGCTTGAGGCACAGGGGTTTGATTTTTATTTTGGAGAAAAGTATAATATTTCCTTCATATTCAGAGATGTTCCACCCCTTTAAAAACAGATTGCAGTTTTACCTTCTGCCGTGCATGGGGTATTCAAGTGTAACTGAATGCAATTTTGAGAAATTAATTGCATATCACTGTGGTCTTTATACTGATCTCTTATGGATCTAAGTGACTTCCTTTTATTTTTAGAGGTGTCACAATAAGAGGGTGTTGAATGTGAATATGTGGATGTAGTTCAGAGCAAAATCTGTATGGCTAACTTGTATTCTTGCTAATTATAGTTTCACTTTAAATATTGCTGCTTGGGAGTTACTTTATTTGCCCTGATGTCAAACTCTTTGTTTATAATCCTTTAAACTACTTGTTTATTCTGATTAATTGTACTTTGCTCTGTTTTTGTTACCTATTGCATCTGGCTTTCTCTTTGCTATGTAAATTCTTAGAACACAGAAACCCAATCTGGCTTATTACAAATGATCTCACTATCAGTTTTGATAGTTCCTGGCACATAAGAGGTACTCTGTAAATATATATTGAGTGAATGAGTGAATGTACAAATGAACATTTAATTAAGAATCAAGAACCCCAAACAGAAAGTATAATAATTGGAGTTATGGGATAAATACAGAAAATAGAAAGCTCTTCAAGTTCTAAAGATGAGGAAAGAGGAAATTATGGTGAGTGTTCCAATAAAGAAAACTGATAGAGAAATGAATACTAAAGGAATAGTGATTATTTTAAAGCCTATGCTACTTAGGGAAAAAAATGTCATGCATAACCTGATTTGCTCATAAAATTTTAGCATTTGGTTCACTAAATGGAAAAACAGAGTTTATATAGACAAGTAAATATTTACAAATTGAATTTACTTTGAGATATTTTTCATCTTTAATATAAATTTAGTCCCAAGCTGCTGACCTTTAAAAAAGCAACATTCTTATCATTTGTTGGGTGATAAGATTCAGAAAAACCTTGAAATGAGAAAAAAAAAAATCATTCATGTTGCAATAAAAAACAGAGTGTTATGGTGTCTAGAGCTGATGTTCTTTAGTGATGGTCATATAAAGGGGGGAAAAGGAACAGAGGAAACAAAGCTTTCATTGAATGCATTTATCATGGACCTGAAGTTGCTAGCCACAATGTCAGAGATTCAAATGCACCAGCGGCTCCTTAGGAAACCTACTCTGGGTCACAATGAGTCAGAATGGACTTGACTGTGATTAAAGATAACAACATGCATGGAGTATCTCATTTAATTTTCTTAACAATAATTTGGATTGATAATATTATTCTCATTTTTCAAATGAAAATACAAAGTCACTTAGAAAGAGTTTTCAAAGGACTGTTTGAAGAAAAAGTTCAATCTGGGGAAAGGGTTAAGGAAGCAGTTGTTAGTGAACAGTTAGTGGTTTGAACTTGCACAGCATCTCTGCGGAAAAAAAAGATCTAGCAAACTGCTTCTTTAAATTTGAAGTCTAGAGCACCTTATGTGGCAATTCTCCTCAGTCATAGGCAGTCAGTATGAGTTGGAACCAATTTTAAGTTACTTAAATACAATAAGAGCAAGTCAGACAAAGGGAAGTGAAATTGTAACTTAGTTTTTCATGGCCAACATCTATGTTGATGCACTGACCATTCTCAAGCTGATACGAACTTCCTATTAAACAATTAGTGAATAAAATGCTCAGCATCAGCAATAGCCTTTAGTCTTTCTTTCCTCCTATTAGACAAAAAGACAGGGCATTCAAAGGCAGAAAGTGTTTTTAATCATCTCTGTTTTGGGTTGGCACGGATAAACACTAGACTGCTAACTACCAGTTCAGACCCACCAATTCAAGCCCACCAGCTGCTCTGTGGGAGAAAGATGAGGCTTTCTGTTCCTGTAAAGATTATTGCCTTGGAAATGCGTACAAGGTCTCTATGAATTGGAATCTACTCAATGGCACTGGGTAATGAGTTAATTTAGGCCAGTTCTAACATGTGGTCCAGTTCTGTCCATACACGTAATACTACATCTTCTAGTAGCCACATTAAAGAATGTGATATGAATGTAAAGTTGGAGAATAAAAAAAGATAGTTCGAGGAAGAATTGAAGCATTTGAATTATGTGTTGGAGAATATTAAAGGTACCATGAATTGCCAGAAGAACAAACACATATGTGTTGGAAAAAGTATAACCATAATGCTCCTTAGAAGTCAAGATGACTAGATTTCATCTCTCATACTTCAGACATGTTATCAGGAGAAGTATGTCATGCTTGGTAAAGTGGAGTGACAGTGAAAAAGAGGGAGACCCCCAATGAGATGGATTGGCACAGTGGCAGCAGCAATGGACTCAAGTATAGCGGCAATTGTGAGAATGGTGTTAGGACCAGTGTTTTGTTCTGTTGCGAATAAGGTCACTATGGGTCTTAACAAACTCGATGGCACCTAACAACAAAGTTACAGCAAACATAAAACAAACGTAAAAAGAAACAGGTGAAACTTATTTCAGTAACATGCATTTAACTCAACATTGTGTCATTGCAACATGTAGTCAACATAAAAATATTAAAATGTTTTACATGCTTTTTATCATATTACATTTTCAAGATTCAGTATGCATTTTACACTCATGTTTCTGTTGTTATTAAGCATCGTGGAGTTGGTTCTGACTCATTGTGACCCTGCCTAGGGTTTCCAAGGAGCGACTGGTAGGCTTGAACAGCTGACTTTCTGGTTACCTGTCAAGTGCTTTACCCTAGGATGCCACACCAGGACTCCATAACACATTTCAATTCAGAAAAACCACATCTTAAAAGCTCTGTAACTACAGGGGCCCTGGTGATGGTTATGTGCCGTGGAATTGGTTCCGACTCATAGCGACCCTGTACAGGGCTTCCAAGGCTTTAAATCTTCACGGGAGCAGAAAGCCTCATCTTTCTCCCGTGGAACAGCTGGTAGTTTCGAACTGCTGACCTTGAGGCTCACAGCCCGATTCGTAACCACTACACTACCAGAGTTCCCCTAGTAACTACTTTATTGGACATTGCACATCTGGAAGGTTCTAGTTAAGACTACTAACTGATGATATTAGGTGGGAAAATTTTAAGTCTCATTCATTATGAAAAACAACTTGCCCACTGTCATTTTTTCTGTACTGTTGATTTACTTCTCCCTGACTCAGTGCTGTATGGGGATCAAATATGCCGGTTTTACAGTCAGGTTCTGGTAAAACTCCATCCCGCTGCTTAGTGGTGGTAAGTTCTTAAGCATAGTACTACACGTGAGCTTCAGTGTTTTCATTTCTAAAATAGAGACAATGATGCCTAACTTACAAGGCTGTAATCCGTTATATCTGAAGCACATGGCAATTGTTCCATAGGTAAGTACAAAACCTAACTAAATCCCCTGCTGTCAAGTCAATTCTGACTCATAGCAACCCTGTATAGAGTTTCTGCAGCTGTAAATATTTATAAGAGCAGTGAGCCTTCTCCTGAAGGGTGGCTGATAGGCTCGAACTGCCAGCCTTGTGGTTAGCAATCCAGTGTACTTGTCTTCACACCAAAATCCTATATAGTTTACTATTTCACACATTCCACATCTTATATATGTGTATATATATATATATATACTTAAAGGCTAATATAACTGCCTCTCATACTATCAAGCTTTCTTTACCATCACTTGTCGTTAGTGATGTCGAGTAGATTAGCAACCCTGGATAGGGTTTCAGAGGAACGCCTGGTGAATTTGAACCACTGACCTTGTGGTTCAAACGACCTTACAGTCCAGCGCATTATCCTGCAGTGCCAAACCAGGATTCCTTTAACCTCAGTAATAGTGAATCCAGGTTAGTCAATCACTCACTCTACCAGAATCTGTAACTGGTATGGGTTTCTCAAACGCTAACATATTTATCATGTTTTCTGATACATTGAGGTTTACTGCAGAGTGATCTCTGTCATCTAATTGGAACAATTTATAAGCTTTTTAAAATTCCATTAGCCCGCTCTCAGATGAGGTCAGGACTCTAGCATTGAGCACTTACAAAGGAAAAGAAGGCCACATGCCATTCACTAGAACAAAAGAAACAATAGACCTGCTATGCATTGTTTGCTCTGTCCTTCACACCCACACACACTTCTATCCAGTTTAGTTCAACTCATGGTGACACTCTACGATGGAGTAGAAATGCTCATAGATTTCCAAGGCTGTAAATCTTCACAGAAATGTATTCCCTCATCTTTCTCTCACGGAACACCTGATCAGTTTTATCCGTCATCCTTTTTATTAGCAGCCCAGTGCTTAACATCCTATGTGGCCAGGAGTCATTCCTTCTCCCTTAAACCAAACAGTAAAACAGAACAAAAACAAACCCAAGTGACCCAGTATATAGTTTCTGAGGCTATAAATCTCTGTGGGAGTAAAAATCCTCATCTTTTTCCCATGGAATGGCTAGTGGATTTGAACTGCTGACCTTGAGGTTAGCAGTCCAGTGTTAATCCTACAGGCCACCAGAGGTTTTTTTTTTTTTTTTCAATTCCCACTATACATCCGTTTGATTCTAGGCTTAATTGTACATATCTCTTTGCTTCAATTAAAATAAAAAAGGCTTGAGGTCTGTGGATGGTTATAAATTTCATCCTGACAAGATATATGTATAATGCAATACCTATGAAAGCATCAGAACTGAATGCAGAGTCCATCATTGCATTTACGGTGTTTACCCCTGCTTGAACCCAGCTAGGAAGAAACGACATAAGTCTCCGTCTTTCTCCGTTCTTATCCCAGAATCAGTGTGCTTACCTCATTTAAAATCCAATCAGAGGCACTGAGGGAGAATTTCAGTAGAATAAGCTACACAATTACTCTTTATTTAAAAAGTTATGTTAAATATGCAAAATTACCATTTTATTTATTTCAGCCTTTGAACTAGAGCATGAAAATACTGGAATTCTGGCTTTGATGTCTCAATTGGAAAATCAATTTTAGAGAAAGGTTCTTGTATACTTCTACTCCCAAATGCTAGTTAATAGTAAACTAAGCTTTAGGAAATGTTCACCAAAGTGTTAATACTTATATTTTAAGTTATGAATTTTAATATTAAATTGGACAAATAGGGCACTTATGTTTTTACAAACAGGATCATTAATAAATGTGTGTGCCTATGCAATTTTATGCTCTTTCTACCAAGAAAAGCTTTTGTCAGAAAGCAGAATATATATAAATCTGTACATGATCATTTGAAATTCAGTAAATATTTTGCATTTATTTTTCATTCTTCTTTGATGTCATGCTTTGAACCAAAAAAAAGTCTTACAACTTATGTTTTTGTTTTTAGTCAATCAGAAAACTAAAGTCTTGAAAATCTAAGTGTTTTTGTAGGGAAACAAATTTTTTGGTTGCGTAACAAACGTTATTTCGGCTCTATGTAATCACATTTATGTAAAACTTATTGAATAATTTATTCACTAATGACATGTTCTAGTACCATTTTCTAAAAGAAAATACATTTTTGAAGCTATAAATGCTAGATTTCTGCCTCAAAGAGGTGGTATTTTTACTCAAAAGCATCACTTGATATCAGAAACCAATTCTCTAATTGTTCACTTATTAGTTGGGTGACCTTGGCAAGTCTTTTCGTGTTTCTGATCCCCACATGCCTCTAAAAATGAAAACAAAACAAAATAAAAAGTACAAAAAAATATTTATTTTCAAATTACTTCCCAATATTACTATGATGAACATAAAAGAGGTTTCAAAAAGTGCATGGAAAAATGTTTTGAAGCCCCCTCATAAAACCTGGTATTAAAACTTGTTGACAATGTGTTGTTGTTGTTGTTACTAAGTACCATAGAGTTGGTTCTGACTCATTGTGACCCTGCACAGGGTTTCTGAGGCTGTAAGGGAGTAGAAAGCCTCATCTTTCTCCCACGAAACGGCTGGTAGTTTCAAACTGCTGACCTTGAGGTTAGCAGCCCGATTTGTAACTACCACTGGTGTGGCTCTGTGAGTTAATGTACCAGACTGCAAAACCACTTGATCTACAAGGTCAGTGGTTCAAGTTCACCGGTTGCTCCTTGGAAACCCTATACCAGGTAGCTATGGGTTGGAATTGACTCGATGGTGCTTAACAACAACAACAACTATAAAATTACAAGGTCCTATTGCAGTTTGTTTAGCATGGCCTGGTGAGGTACATGTGGACTTTGACAATGGACCATCCTAGGTTATGATCCTGGCTTTAACATTCACTAGGTCTGTGACTGAATTGTGATATTGGCTAAGAATACTGAATATATTATGGACTGCAAGAAGAACAGACACATCAGTCTTAGAAGAAAATAGCCAGAATGCTCCTTAGAGATAAAAATGGCAAGATTTTTGTTCATTTACTTTAGGAAGTTATCAGAAAACCTCAGTCCCTAGAAAAGAACTTCATGGTTGGCAAAGTAGTGGATGAAGAGAAACGAGGGAAACCCTCAATGAAATGAATTGATATAACAGCTGTAACAATGGATTCAAATATATGATCATGAAGATGGCATAGGACCATCAGGTATACATAAGGGTGCCAGAAATTGACCTCAGCTCAGCAGCTACCCAGAGCAAGTTCTGGGACCTTGGTAAATTATATAACAATCTGAATCTCATGTTCTTTATCTCTGACTATGCAGGACTATGTGAAAATCATATCTGCTTAGAATTATGCACTAATCCCCACAGGCTGAATAACACTGGTACTGAGTGACTCTTCATAAATTACACTATGGTACATTAAGTCAAAAAACAAAACGCAAACAACAAAAACATCAGCTGCTTGCTGAGTTCTCATGAATTCCGGTTCACCGTGACCCTGTAGGACAGGGTAGAACTGATTCACAGGGTTTCCAAGGCTGTATTCTTTATGGAAACAAACTGACACATCTATTTCCTGTGGAGTCACTGACTGTTTGTGATTGCTGACCTTTAGGTTAGCAGCTGAGCACTTAACCACTGTGCCACCAAGACTCATGTCACAGGACTATCAACTTTGTCTTCCATCTCCTTTAAGACAGGGTTGGGGAATATCTGGTCCACAAGCCAAATAAGGCCTTTGAAAGGTCTGGCATTTTGAAGGTCTGTTCTGGTCCTGCTAAGGCAACCAGTTTGGGGATCCTGGTATGGTGCTGCTGATTAATGTGCTGGATTGCTAAATTGGTTTGATGCATAAGGTTGGTGGTTCAAGCTTATCAGTTGCTCCTTGGAAACTCTATACAGGGTCCCTACGGCTCGTAACTGACTTGAGGACACTTAACAACAATTAAATGTTTGACCAAACATAGCAGGCTAATTTTTTTGTTTGTTTGTTTCATGTCTTTTTTGTTTTGTTTTGTTTTAATTTTTTATTGTGAATTACGTGGGTTTACATGGGAGAACATCAGTTTTACATTCATCCTAGCGTATTTCATTTCATTGCAATGATTACAGTCCCCTCCATGCATCATCAAACAACCAAAGGGTACACCCCATAGGCCCGCCCTTCGGCCATCAGCACACAGGCCCTCTCCCTCCCTGAGTCCAGTGTCCCCAGCCACTCCATCTGTCCATGTCATCGTCTCTGCCTCCATTTCTGGTGTCACTGCTTCTCTGGGTAGGGTCTCACACTTTGCATTTCCCACTTGATGGTCTCAGGGACCTCAGCTCCTAGAATGCAAAATCAGTCACTCCCCTCCTTTTGTTACAAAACATCTACCTTTACCTTTCCGGCCCTCACAGTCAGTCTAGCAGGCTAATTTTTAAATTTATAATTTTGTATGACCCACGGATGATGCAATAAATTTTGGCAGAAATGAAGGTTCCTATTTCTAGGGAAACACAGTTGAGATCTGCATTAAAACCTGAAAAATGTCACTACTCTATGTGACCCCGTGTTCAAGGCTTTTCACTATTTCCTGAGCCCATCTGAATATGAAAGATGGGAACAACTGTGTGAAAACTCTGAAGCTCAGCATAAAAGCATGAGAAACATCTCTGTCATTGGAAATAAGTCATATGTGAATGTTTCTTAGAGGGAACACTATTAACATTTAGGGAGTGGGAAAACTGTACATTTAGCATGACGTTTAATTAGAATGGTACATTTAGTATCTGATACACGGCAGGATATCTAGTATTCCTGATTACCAGACACTTAATGCCATTATTTCCTTCAATACTCTGAGACAACCAAAAAATAGCCAGCTAAACTCGCTTAAAATACCCTCTACTGGGCTGTTTCTGGTCCTGGATGGAAATGACGAAGCGAAAGCAAGGAAAAGCTCCCATATATGCTAGGACTATCTCTTTGGAATCAGTGAAATATGGATTTGACCACAAGAATTTATCATCTCAGTCATCTTGGCTCGTTTCAGCTTTATCTACAGAATGCGGGTAATAATGTTTTTGTTGTGTTGAGTGAGTTCCAACTCATAGTGACCCCATGTGCAACAGAAGGAATCCTGGTCTGGCCTTATCTTCATAATTGCTGCTATGCTTGAGCACATTATTGCCGCAACTGTGCCAATCCATCTCATTGGAGGGCTCCCTCTTTTTCACATCTCTACCCTTTACCAAAGGAGCTGTGATAGCGTAGTGGTTATGAATTCAGGCTGTTAATCTCATGGTCAGCAGTTCAAAACTACCAGTGGCTCCACAGGAGGAAGATGAGGCTTTCTGTTCCCATAAAGATTCACAGCCTCGGAAACCCTGTACAGGGCCGCTATGAGTCAAAACCGACTCCACGGCACATAACAACAACAACAACCCTTTGCCAAGCATGATATCCTTCATCAGGGACTGGTCCCTCTTGATAATATGTGAGAAGTATGAGAGATGTAGTCCTGACATCTTGGTGTCTAAGGAACTTTCTGGTTGTACTTTTTCCAACACAGATTTGTTTGTCCTTCTGGCAGTCCATGGTACCTTTAATATTCTTCTCTAATGCCATAAGTCATATGCATCAATTCTTCTACCATCTTCTTTATTAATTGCCCAACTTTCACAAGCATATGAAGTTACTGAAAATGGGTAAAGAGCACTTTAATCCTCTTACTGACATCTTTGATCTTCAACACTATAAAGAGGTCTTGTGCAGCAGATTTACCTAATGCAATACACTGATTGATTTTTTGACTGTTGCTTCCTTGAGTGTTGAGGGTGGATCCAAGCAAAATGAAGTCATTGACAACATCAATGTTTTCTCCATTTATCTTGATGTTATTTATTGGTCCAGTGGTGAGGATTTTTGTTTTCTTTACATAGAGATACAACCATACCATAGGCTGTGAACTTTGATCTTCAGCAGTATGTTTTTTCTTACTTCATCAGTAAGTAAAAATATTTGCACATTTCATTATAATATTTGACTTTGTCTTCTTGAGGTGCCTTTTGAAATTTTCTGCTTAGCTCTTTTGCCTCCTCATCTCTTCCATTTGCTTAGTACCTCTATACTGGAGAGTACCTTCCACAATCTCTTCTGATATCCTTTTTGGTCTTTATTTTCTTCCTTGTCTTCTTAATGACCTATTGAGAGGTAACAATGCCTTCTCAAAATAAATAGAAGAATGTTAGTAAAGTCCTTCACATAATGCTTGACATATAAGAAATAATTCCATACATGGTTAACTAGTGCATGTAATAAAGTTTGGGTGTGGTGTTATAGGATAAGCACTGGACTGCAAGGTTGGCAGTTCAAAACCACCAACCACTCCTCAATAACCCTATACAAGGTTGCTATGAGTGGGAACCAGCTCAACTACACTTAACAACAACTAGATTTGCAGGTAATAGTGTTGATGGTAGTGATCATAGTAGCAATGGTGCTAGTGGTAGTTGTGGTACAAGTAGGAGAAATGGTAGGCATGGTTTTTAATTAAGACGTGACCTCTGGTAGGGTAGTGGTTGTGAATTGGGCTGCTAACCATAAGGTCAGCAGTTTGAAACTACCAGCCGCTCCATTGGAAAAAGATGAGGTTTTCTGCTCCCGTAAAGATTTACAGCCTCAGAAACCCTTTACAGGGTCGCTCTGGGTTGGAACCGACTAGATGGCACTTAACAACAACAACATAGTTCTGTAGTCTCTGAGTCTGAATTCCTTTGGCATAATTCTCTTGTTGTATCCTTTGAGCCAATTCCTTATGTTCCTTATACTGTGGGTTGTTGTTGTTGTTGTTAGGTGCCATCGAGTTGATACCGACTCATAGTGACCTTATGAAAGGCAGACAAAACACTGTCCGATCCTGGACCAACCTCACTGTTGTTGCCACGCTTGAGCCCATTGATGCTGCCACTTTGCCAATCCATCTCTATGGGAGTCTTCCTCTTTTTCTCTGACCCTCCACCTTACCAAACATGATGTCCTTCTCCAGTGACTGCTCCCTCCTTACAATATGTCCAAAATATGAGACGAATTTGGCCATTCTGGCCTCCAAGGAGCGCTCTGGCTGCACTTCTTTCAAGACAGATCTGTTGGTTCTTTTAGAAGCTCATGGCACTTTTAATATTCTCTTCGAACACCATAAATCAAAAGCATCAATTCTTCTAAGTCTTCTTTATTCACTGTCCAGCTTTTACATGCATATGTGGTTATTGAAAATACCATGGCTTGGGCCAGTGCACCTTAGTCTTCAAGCTGACATCTTTGCTTTTCAACACTTTAAAAAGGTCTTGTGCAGCAGATTTGCTTAATGCAATATGTCGTTTGAATTTTTGACTGCTGTTTC
>NW_006408592.1:9264811-9270147 GCF_000296735.1 Chrysochloris asiatica
GTCTCTTCTGACATCCATTTTGACCTTTTCCTTCTTTCTTATCTTCTTAGTGACTTTTTGCTTTCTTCCTGTATGTTGTTTCTGATGTCATCCCACAATTCTTCTGATCTTCAGTCTTTAGTGTTTAATGTATCAAATCCATTCTTCAGATGATCCCTAAATTCAGGTAGGATATATCCAAGGCCATGTTTTGGCTTTCATGAACTTGTTTTCATTTTCTTCAGCTTTAGTTTGAGTTTGCATTTGAGCAATTGATGGTCTGTTCCACAATCTGCCCCTGGCCTTCTTTTGACTGATGATATGGAGCTTTTCCATCTTCTCTTTCCACAGATATAGTCAGTTTGATTTCTATGTAGTCCATTTGATGAGATCCATGTGTATAGTCTTCTCATATACTGTTGATACAAAGTATTTTAAATGAACAAATCATTGATTTTGCAGAATTCTATCATGTGATCTCCAGCATCATTTCTATCACCAAGGCCATATTTTCAAACTACCAATCCTTCCTCTTTGCTCCCAACCTTTGCTTTCCAATCACCAGTAATGATTAATACATCTTGATTGCATGTTTGATCAATTTCAGATTGAAGCAGTTGGTAGAATTCTTCTATTTCATCCTCACTGACTTTAGTGGTTGGTGTACAAATTTGAATAATAGTGGTATTAACTGGGCTTCCCTGTAAGCGCATGGATATTATCCTATCACTTACAGCATTGTACCTCATGACTGATCTGGATATGTTCTTTTTGACGATGAATGCAACACCATTCCTCTTCAATTTGTCATTACCAGCATAGTAAACCATGTGGTTGTCAGATTCAAAATGGCCAATACCGGTCCATTTCAGCTCACTAATGCCTACGATACCAACGTTTATGCGTTCCATTTCATTTTTGATGATTTCTAATTTTCCTAGATTCATTCTTTGTACATTCCTTGTTCCATTTATTAATGAATGTTTGTAGCTGTTTCTCTTCATTTGAGTTGTGCCCCATCAGTAAATGAAAGTCCTGCAGGCTTTTCTCCCACAGGCTTTACTCCATTCGCATCATTACTGTCTACTCTACTTTGAAGAGGCAGCTCTTCCTCAGTCACATTTTGAGTCCCTTCCAACCTGAGGAACTCATTTTCTGGCACTATATCTAACAGTGTTTCTCTGCCATTCATAAGGTTTTCAGTTACTAAATGTTCCGAAGTAGTTCATCACTCCTTCTTCATAGTCTGTCTTTGTCTGGATACTCATCTGAAACCTGTCCACAATTTGTGACCCTGCTGCTATTTAAAATACCAGTGGCATAGCCCTCAGAATCACACCAACTCACAAGTCACCATAGTATGACAAACTGACAGATGAGTGGTAGATACTGCAGGTACCTTATGTAAAATGAAGACACTAATAGTGTGCACCTTAATAGTTTGTTGTAATGAATGAATGACTTTATAAAGTAAATGTTACAAAGTGGTTCATGTTTAGAGATGTTTTTGAATTATTGAGACGACAGAGTAATAGATCACTTGACTTTCTGCTTCCAAAATTTGAGGTGTATTAGCTTCAATATTGCTTTTGTCTTCCTGGTTCCATAGTAAAGCAATTACCTAGTCAATTTCTTAAATAAGGTAGTTTAGGTTAGCCCACTAGACAGAGTTATTGCTTTCTCTGGTAATTAGCTCTGGCTCAGACAGTCTTCACTTGCAGAAGCATTTAGTATTGGAAATGTACTGTACGTTCTAGATAATGCATTAGATTACTAAAGAACCATAATTATAATAAGATGTCTAAAATGTGGTACAACAACATGAAAGCTACAGAAGTTGTTTTGGCAAAATCCTAAAGAAGAAATGAAGTTGTTCACACTCATTGATATCTATATTTCATCCATAAAGTAAACAATATTGGCAGAGAGTTTATAGTGTTAAACACCTCAGTTCCAATGAAGTATGTAAATCAGTTTAACGAATGGTAGATATTTGCTAATTTTGCCTCCTGATCATAAGGGGCTATATGGTTCATTTTTTATGTCAACTTGGAATTGAGTTTTGAAATGAAATATTAGGATGTTATCTGGTTATTTCATAATGAAGTTTCAGTACCTACTCATAAAAGTATTGCTGATGATCACCATACTATGTTGTTTCTTAGAAAATATAATTGCTAACAGACAGGGAAGTGGTACCCTAGAATGAGAAGGGCTTCTTTTAACATCAAGTTAGTATTTTATCATCTTGTAGTAATCTTTAACCAAAAAATACATGATACATATTCCAAAAGATAATTATGTTTCTCTTCAGATTCATCCAATGATTGTTTATTGATTTACTACCTTGCCAAGGCTAGGTATTAGAGATAAGGAAATCAATAAAATTATTTATATCTATTGCCTAGCAGAAAAATCATATACTTGGCAACTCTACTACTCTGAGATAAACCCAATATATAAAGGAAAATCATCAACTCTAAATAGGAAGGACAAAATGGAGTCTGTAAGATAAGGATGGTGATGTCTTGACATATGTATTATAACACCATCTATATAAGTAACTCAGGAGAATCAGGTATCTTCAAAACTAGGAATTAATCTTTCTAGCCTTATTTCCTAATACTTCCTGATGTCATATCATGTGTGTTTTAAGTACATCTACAGGTAAATTCAAGATGAAGAGAAACAGCTATAAATATCCATTAAAAATCATAACATGGAATTTACGAAGTATGAATCTAGGAAATTTGGATATTATCAAATATGAAATGGAACTCATAAACATTGATATCCTAGGCATTAGTGAGCTGAAATTGACTGCTATTGACCATTTTGAATCTGATAATCACATTATTTACTATGCCAGGAGTGACAAATTGAAAAGAAATGACATCGCATTCATCATCAACAAGAACATTTCATGATCTGTCGTGAAATACAATGCTGTGATAGGATAATAAGGTACACCTGACTCATGTCATGGTATTTTCAATAACCTCATGTGCATGCAAAAGTTGTACAGTGAATAAGGAAGACCATAGAAGAATTGATGTATTTGAGTTATTATGTTGGAGGAGAACATTCAAAGTACCAAACACTGCCAAAAGAACAAAGAGATCTATGTTGGAGGAAGTACAGCCAGAGTGCTCCTTGGAAGTCAGGATGACCAGACTTTGTTTCTCATACTTCGGACATACTCTCAGCAGGGACCAGTCACTGGAGAAGGATATTGTGTTTGGTAATGTGGAGGGTCAGAGAAAAAGAGGAAGAACCCTTATGAAATGGATTGACACAGTCGCAGCATCAATGGGCTCAAACAGAGTGATGATTGTGAGGTTGGCCCAGGACCTGGCAGTGTTTCGTTCTGCTGTACATAGAGTTGCTATGAGTTGATACCAACTCGATGGCACCTAACACCATTTTTCCATTTAGACAGGTAGGTCCCTTCCTCCTATCAACTGCTACTTGAGATGAGGATGAGGCTTTCTGCTCACAAAATGAGTTATAGTCTAGGAAACCTATACAGGTTCATTATGATTTGGAATTGACTTGATGGCACTTAACAAAAACACAATCATATTAAGCGCCAAAATTTTTTTAGTTTGCATTTTGTTATGAAATCATGCATTTTTTAACTTTATTTTTTCATGAATACACTATTTTTTAAAATTACTATATGTTAATTTGAAATATACTTGCTTCTTTATTTATTCCTTTTAAAATACAAGGTCATTATGAAATGTTACCTCTTTATTGAAGTCTTTTATATCTCTTCCAATGATTTAAATGTAATAAACTCACTTGTTAATGTGTACAATATCTCCCCAAAACTGTTATGCAAAGGACCAAAATGCATCTTATTAGTCAATATATTGCCTCATATAAATTAGTTGAAAAATAGACCCTCAGTATTAATTTAGAAAATAATTTATAAACAGGCTTTTGCTAAGTTCTTTTCATTCAAATTTCATACAATCTGAATTTTATGCATTGTACATTGAACCCCTGTGGTATGTTTCTGTACCAATTTTATACTATATAAGTTTAGGGAGGACATTTCCGTTCACCAATCGTGGCTCTGCCTATAAGCCAACAGTTCAATTATAGGCATTTTAACCTTTTCTTATAAAGCAATATCCATTTGTGTAAATACTTTAATATTTCATCTAATTTACCTATATTATTTTACATTAATCAACGGAAAAGAGAAGAATGAAAATTACTGAGACTCGTAAAGAGAATCCTAAGTTTCATCAACTCAATACAATTAAAAAAAGATAGAGAACATTAGGTTTGAGGCAACTTTTGCCTCTATTAGGTGCTTACTGGCCTTAAGCCCAATCAACTGTGTGTTTAATTACAAAGTAAAAGAATAAAACTACTATGTAAAATGCTGGAAATATATTATTAAACAATGTGCTTTAAAGGTAAGCCATAGTTAATAACCCCATAATTATTTTTAGCAAACTGAGAAAGGAACACAAAATAGAATCTGCACATTTTTATTTGGCAAGTGACCATTTACCATAGCACAAAAATTGGGGATTACTTAAGACTACAATCCTTTTTTATGAAACAAAAAAATTAATTTATAGAAGCCCTAAATTAAGTACCCTGATGGCACAACAAGGAGACTTAGTGATGGAGTGGTTTAAGTCGTCAGCTGCTAACCAAAAGGTTGGTAGTTAGAACCCACCAGCTACTCCACGCAAGATAAAATGAGACTTTTGTAAAGATTTGGAAAGTCTTGGAGAACATATAGGGAAGTTCTACTCTGTCCATAAGGTCTCTGTCTTAGGCCAGATCTTCTAGAGAAGCAAAATCAGTGAAACATACATATGTATAAGGTGGTGGCAGTGCATATGTGCTGTGGAGTTGATTCTGACTTATAGCGACCCTGGAGAGGGTTACCAAGGCTGTAAATCTTTACAGGAGCAGAAAGTTTCATCTTTCTCCTATGGAACTGCTGATAGTTTCATACTGCTGACCTTGTGGTTAGCAGCCCAGTTCATAACCATTATGCTACCAGAGCTCCTTAAATATGTATATTGGTGTTGTTGCTGGTGTTGTATTTAGGTGCCATCAAATCAGCACCAACCCATAGTGACCTTATGCACAGCAGAACAAAACAATGCCCAACCTCAATACTGTTGCCATGCTTGACTCCATCGTTGCTGCCACTTGGCCAATCCATCTTGTTGGGGGTCTTCCTCTTTTTCTCTGACCTTCCATCTTCCCAAACATGATATCCTTCTTCAGCAACTGGTCCCTCCTGACAATATGTCTGAAGTATGAGAGACGAAGTTTGGCCATCTTGGCCTCTAAGGAGCACTCTGGCTGCACTTCTTCCAAAT
>NW_006408592.1:9271617-9301640 GCF_000296735.1 Chrysochloris asiatica
ATTTTCTGTTTAGCTCTTGGACCTCCTCATTTCTTCCATTTGCTTTAACATCTCTATGCTGCAGAGCAAGTTCCAGTGTCTCTTCTGACATCCATTTTGACCTTTTCCTTCTTTCTTGTCTTCTCAGTGAGTTTTTGCTTTCTTTCTGTATGATTTTCTTGATGTCATCCCAACTCTTCTGGTCTTTGGTCTTTAGTGTTCAATGTATCAAATCTGTTCTTCAGATGATCTCTAAATTCAGTTGGGATATATTAAAGATCATCTTTTGGCTCTTGTGAACTCGTTTTCATTTTCTTCAGCTTCAGTTTGAGTTTGCATATCAGTAATTGATGGTCTTTTCCACAGTCTGCCCATGTCCTTGTTTTCACTGATGATAAATGAATTTTTTACACTTGTAAAGTCACAGGTCCCCTTTGGAAGGAAGAAACCAATTCAATTTCATGTGCCCATTATACTGGAAGCAGATCACAACCTCAATGAGATATTCCTTCAATTGATTGGCTGCTCATAGCTGCTCATCATAGCATTAACTATGCTTGTATTAGACTGCATCAGCTTGGGAATAAGTTCTTCCCAATTACTACCTCTGGAAATCTTGGGCTAATCAAGTTGACAAAAAAGCCTAACCATTACATTCCACCCTAGTCAACTAGAAACCTATAAACTATAAGCATAATCTCTAAATAAAGAAAAATATATAGTCATACTGTGCCTAGCATGATATAATTAAAACACATACAACTGAAAACACACTAGCCCCATTTACAGCTTATATGTAACAAATGAACAAAACAAAAATACTTCAAGCACACATACAAAACAAAAACAAAACAAAAATTTATATTAATTTAAAGTCCAAAGGCCATATTCTTTAAGCCCATAGACACACAGCCTTACTCAGTCTGTGGACCTAGAGTCCATAGCTGCTGTGTTCCATGCCATTGCCTCTGCTGCTATTGTACTCTTACCACTCTTCTAGGCAGGGATCTCATGCTTAACTCATGCTCTTCCTTAATGATGGTCCTGGGATGGTCTCTTCCAGAAATAAAAGATAACTACTCCCTCCTTTTAGTTGCATATATTCTACAATTAAAGTTTTGACAATGACCATTAATCCTACTAACAATTACTCACAACTGAAATCATAATATCCTATCAGCATCATAATATCCCACCTCCTTTCTCCAGACCCTTTGGAAAAGAGTATAACTAGTTAGGAGGGATTCTTCCTTATCTCCTCATTCTAAAACTAAGCACACCATGAAAGCTTGTAAGTCAGCCATTTTATGTCTTTATAGCCCCTCCCCCATTTTTAATAGCCAATGTCTAAATTGTCCATCCTTGGAAACCTTATATACGATTGCTCTGAGTCAGAACTGACTTGACTGCACTTCAACAACAACAAAATCAGCCCTCAGAAACCCTATGCAGAGTTGCTGAGTCAGAACTGACTCCACAGCACATCACCACCACCACCATCAACCCACTACAAGCATGTTCCTTGATATGAAGAATCTTCCATTCTGATTTGAATTTTGAGCAAATGCATTCATAAGCAAAAGTCCAATCCAACAAACTGTAGCAATTGACACTTGCTCAGTGTATCAAATATCTTTATCTCCCTCTGGTCAGATTCTGATCAGCTCAACCTTAGCCTCACAAGTTAGGTCAAATGGGTACCAGCTGCAAGTTTGGGAGGTCACACACACCTTACTTCACTTCACATCAGCTGCCCCTTAATTCTAAGCCATAGCGCCCATGGGCTAGGTCAATACCCTTGGGCTTATCAACTTACACAACTCCCTAAATTTCAGACCAACCAATCTTCATGTTCCTTTTATCTCAAAGTCAAAAGGTGTCAATAAAACATGTTGAAACTCAGATCATGTCTTCATTGCTGTGTTTCCCCATATTTCACTCACAAGTAGATCTAGGTGATCACCAGTGAGCATTTGGCTGGCCAGTTCCTGTAAACTTTCAGTTTTAAAAGGGAATTTTCTCTGATGCATTAACTTTCCATGCTTTGATGCACCCCAAACTCAAAATGCCAAACTGTCTGCTGTTGTTTTGTTTTGTTTTGTTTTTTCTCTCTCTGCTTATAGCTACTGTTCTCCCAGCAGTTCAGCATTGGCCTGCATGTCTTTTCAAATGCACATATCCCACCTCTGAAGGTTCTGGATGGGACTCAGGATTCTACCTAAAGCAACATTAAGCCAAGAAACCTATTTATCCCGGGCATATTCTAACTCCCCTTTTAGCAAACTCAATCAAGTATATGTCGAAGACAGGTTTACAAGCTCCCTGTGATCATCATTTCCAATATTCCTACTACACTTATATGTCTGTTTTACAATAATAGACAGGAAAAATTAAGAAAAAAGGCAGTCAAACATACAAACCTTTATAAACACTGAAGTTCAATCTTTTCCTCTACTTTGGATTAACCCCATTCATATGCATATCTACTTGTGCCTCTGGCAGGGTGGATTCCAGTAGGCCCAGACCTAGTATGAGCCATCCTTTATAACCAGCCTGTCATAGGTGCCAGGCAACAGGAGCTGTTCCTTTACCCTTTGCTGAAATATTTTATACCATGCTCCTTCATTCTTTCTCTTACAAAACCTTATAATTTCCTAAATCTTCAGTCATTGCAGTGAATCCAGATCCTGATGTCAGTTGCTGAAACCAAGTGTGAACCATGTCTGACTCAAAAAGGGGGAAAGGGGACCAAACTTAAACCAGCTCAAGGCTGATTTCTATGAACTGGAGGTCAGCCATGCCTGTACCCTGAATCAGTAGCTTTAAAGTTAATCAAACTTGAAAACCAATTTAGAAAACTAATCTGTATGATTTTCTTTCTCTAGAACCCGTCTCTCAGTGCCACATGTCATAGGCCAGGTTTTCTACTGAAGCAAAATCCGTGAAACATGTATATATAAATATAAAGAGAAGTTTATTATCTTACAGTTATAGAGCCCCAGAAGCCCAGCTCACTCTAGACCAAGAGGCAGTTGTTAGAACAGAACAAGGGAACACTGAATGGTTTAAAATCAGCAAAGGTGTGCACCAGGGTTGTATTCTTTCAACAAATTCAATCTGTATGCTGAGCATATAATCTGAGAAGCTAGATTACATGAAGAAAAACAAGGCATCAGGATTGGAGGAAGACTCATTAACAACCTGTGTTATGCAGATCATACAACCTTCCTTGCTGAAAGCAAAGAGAACTCAAAGTACCCAAGAAGATCAAAGACTACAGCCTTTGGTATGGGCTGCAACTTATTGTAAATAAAACAAAAATCCTCATCACTGGACCAATAAATAACATCACGATAAATAGAGAAAAGTCTGAAGATGTCAAAGACTTCATTTTGCTTGTATCAACCATCAACATTCATGGAAACAGCCATCAAGAAATCAAATGATATATTGCATTAGAAAAATCTGCTGCACAAGACCTCTTTAAAGTGCTGAAGAACAAAGATGTCAGTTTGAGGATTAAAGTGTGCCTGATCCAAACCATGCATTTTCAATAACCTCATATGCAGGTGAAAATTGGACAGTGAATAAGGAAGACTGTAGAAGAATTGATGCATTTGAGTTATGGTTTTGGAGAATATTTAAAGTACCATGAACTTCCAAAAGAACAAACAAATATGTGTTGCAATAAGTGCAGCCAAAATGATTCTTGGAAGCCAGGATGGCCAGACTTAGTATCTCATACTTCAACCACATTGTCAGGAGGGACCAGCCCCCGAAGAAGGATATCATGTTAGATAAAGTGAAGGGTTGGCGAAAAAGAGGCAGAACTCCAATGAGATAGATTGATTGGTACAGTGGCACCATCAATGGGCTCAAACGTAGCAGTGCTTGTGAGGTTGGCACAGGACCAGGCATTGTTTCATTCTGTTGTGCATAGGGTCAATATGAGTCAGTAGCTACTGGATGGCACCTGACAGCAACAACAGGTCTCCAGGGGAAGAGAGATAGCAAGTCCCTCCCAGGTGACCATTATATTGCTAGCAGGCCACACCTCCAAGGAAGCATCCTTTCAATTAATTGACTGCTTATAGTCACTCATCATAGAGCTACTATGCTTTTATTAGGATTTATCACCATGGGCATAAGCACGTCCCAACTAGTAAACCTCTGGGAATTCTGAGGACTAGTTGTCTAAACATTATGGTCACCACAAGTCAGAATTGATTCAATGACAGTGGTTTGGCTTTGTTTTTTAGTGGCATAATAGTTAAACATTCAGTTGTTAACTGACTGGTTATTCAAACCCACCTAACCTCCCTAAAGGAGAAATATAATATAATATAATATAATACCTGACCCCTATAAATATTAACTACAAAATAAAGCCCATTGCAGTCCAGTCTATTCTGATTCCCTATGGAGTTTCCAAGGCTGTAATCTTTATTGTTGCAGAGGGCCACAGTGTTCTCCTATTCAGTCAATAGCTGGTGGGTTCCAACTACCTACATTGTAGTAAACAACTGAGTTCTTAAGTACTTCCCCATCAGGGGTCCTTACTAAAAGGATTATAGACTAGAAAACCTGAAGGAGCAGTTATAAGAAGTTGAAATCTACTCAACATTACCTAAAAAAAGCAATGCATATCTTAAATTGCCAATATATAAGGGATAAAAGGTACCTTACATCCAAAAATTTCCTTCCCTGGGCATTTTTCATAAAGTAAATACCCACTTTGTCAGTTTGGTAACAATTTTTTTTTTCAGTTTTAGAGAAATCATTTGATGAAACATTTTCCTCACTTCTAAATGTATGTCAGTTCTGAATGAAAAAAGAAAGACACAGAAACAGTTAATTTAATAGAGATAAGAAGTCATGAACTCAAAGCTCTTTTGAATTTTATTTTTAGCTATATGGTTGTTATGGATAAATTTGGTATCTATGTATTTGTGCTACATTCTTTAAAAATTAATATGTATGTCCTCATGAATTCTACACTGTCATGGAAGAGAAGCTGGAATTTCTTCATAAATTTTGTCATGCAGAAGTATGCATTATCTAAATTTGAAAGATGCCAGACAACTCTTCTGTGCTACAATACTGCTTTAGATACTTTAATATTCGTGTGGATTTTAACTGGGAAGCCTATTAAAGTGGAGATTCTGATTTAGTAGTTTTGGAGTAGAACCTGAGATCGTGTATTTCTTAAAATCTCCCAAGTGATGCTGAAATTGCTGCTCCTGAAATATACTTGAATATCAATTAGCTAGTCCACTTACTATAAAGTAAGAAAAATTGACAAAGAAGCACATCTAGCATTTACTAGTTATAGGTACTTGGATAAGCTACACTCATCTACTTCTATTACTATCATACTAATCTAAGTCTCTCACCTACTCACTTAGCCTCTTATTAGTTTTCAGCATCTGGACAGTCACAAAAAATATATAACCCTTTTAATCAATCATTGTTGTTGTTAACTGCTGTCAAGTCAGTCCCAACTCCTAGAGACCCTGTATAGGGCTTCCGAGGAGCAGCTGGTGAGTCTGAAATGCCAACCCTGTGGTTCAAACTGACCTTGCAATCCAGAGCTTTGTCCCACAGCCCTACACCAGTACTCCAGTTTAATAAATATTGCTCTTTTCTTGGTACCGGTTACCACTACCAGTTGCCATGTTTTCGGCTGTTGTCTCATGGCTACTCAATGTAAGTCAGAGTAAAATTGTGGTTCTTTAGATTTCAAGACTAGTTTTTTAGAAGATCACTGATCCTGTATTCTAAGGCGCCAATCTTCTATGCCACTATTTAAATCCCTCTTAAAATCTTTTAATGATATTTCTCAAACAAAAATTTCAAGTCACCAACACTCCCAATGTTCTACAATCCACCATGTGAGATTTCCATTTGTTCCTCAAACACAATTGTTATCCTAAGTATGATCCCCAGGCTAGGAGAGCTGTGCAATCTAGGAGCTGGTTGTGTTGTTGTTGCTCCACACCTGCAAGTTTGGTCAGAATAACAGTGACCTTTTCCATAACAGAACAGTTGCCTATTCCTATACCATCGTCATGTTGTTTTTGTTAAATGCTGCCAAGTCAGTTACAACTCATTGTTACTGTTGTTGTTGATAGGTGCCATTGAGTCAGTACCAACTCATAGCAACACTGTACACAACAGAACCAAACACTGCCAGGTCCCATGCCAATCTCACAATTGTTACTATGTCTAAGCCCATTGCTGCTGCCACTGTACTAATCCATCTTGTTGGAGGCCCTTTTTCTCCAACCCTCCACTTTTCCAAACATCATATCCTTTTCCAGGGACTGGTCCCTCCTGATAAGTCTGGTAATCCTGGCTACCAAGGAGCATTCTGGCTGTACATTTTAAACACATATATGCATGTTAAAGTTGGACAGTGAATAAGAAAGACCATAGAAGAACTGATGCATTTGAGTTAAGGTGTTGGAAGACAAAAATTCCCATGAACAGATAAATGATGACTTGTAGCAACCATGAATAGGATTTTCAAGGCTTTAAATCTTTGTGGGAACAGAAAGCCTTAGCTTTCTGCCACTACCATCCTGGTAGCTGTTTAATCTTATTTTTGTTGCCACATGTCAGACAATCACATCGTGGGCCTCCTTCTGTTTCACTGACCTACTTTACCAAGCATGATGTTCACTTCTAGCAATTGTTGTTTTTGTTGTTGAGTGCCGTTGAGATGATTCTGACCCATAGCAACCCTTTATAGGGTTTCCAAGGAGCAGCTGGTGAGCTTGAACCGCCAACCTTGCAGTTCAAATGGCTTTGCATTCTGGCACATTAACCCACAGCGCCACACCAGGACTTCTAGCAAGTAGTATTTCCTAATGGCATGTCCAATGTAAGCAAGATGAAGTCATTCTAGCTTCTAATGGACATCTGGTTGTGCTTCCTCCCAAACTGATTTGTTCCTTCTTCTGAAGTCCATGGTATATTCAGTATTTTTGGCCAATATCACCATTAGAATGTATAAATTCTTCTTTGGTTTTCCTTTATCATTGTACAATCTTGCATGTATATGAGGTGAAAGAAAATGCCATGAGTTGCTCCAGGTTTACCTTATCAAAATTACATCTTTTGTTTTTAACAAATTAAAGAGGTCTTAGCCACAGATTTGCCAAAATAATTACATCCTTGATTTCCTAACTGCTGTTTCCATGGGTGTTGATTATGGATCAAAGTAGAATGAAATCCTTGACAACTCAAATTTCTTTAGTATTTATAATTATATTGCTTATGGTCCCTGTTGTGAGAATTTTCATTTTCCTTATATTCAGATAAGTTACAAATATTTGACTTAACTCATATATGCCCTTTAAAGTTATATAAATTTGCCCTCACTTTGAAATTACTTGAGCCAACCCCTACTGGCAACAAATTCTACATCACAATCTCTGTTACTTTTGCATGTACAGTTTTTAAATTATTAAAAAGGCTTGGAGACTTTACTTGCATTAAAATGGGCTAAATACTATATGTACCAATTCTAACTTACCTACAAAATTGACTTAAAGGCAGATTTCTAAATGAATCTTGTTCATAACCTGGGAATTACCATAAACCATATTGAAGGCTATATATAGTCTTTTACTTTCCTAAGTAAGTACTTCAAATGGTCTCCATTTTTGACAAGCAAAATTGTGTTATGCTTACATGCAAGATTGTTCATGAACCTTTCTCTGGTCCTGATGCTTCATTCCATTTCATGTAATAGAGCTTCTTGAGCTATTTGCTCAGCATACAGATTGCATAAGTAAGGTGGAAGGATACAGTCCCGCCACACACCCTCACAGGTTTTAAACCAGTCACTGTAGGATAAGAACTACACTGCTAACCACAAGTTTAGCAGTTCAAACCCACCAGCAGCTCTCAGAAACCATAAATGGGTCACTATGAGTCAGAACCAACTCTATGTGTACGCAGCAACAAAAACAACATTAACCCCTTGTTCTCTTCTAAAGGCTGCTTCTTGAACTGATAAAATATGCAAATTCTCAGTTCCCACCCCAGAAATGAGGGGTTCATATATAAATATGTTTCGATGAGCCTGTGATGGTGTTATGATCAGTTAACATTTAAGAATTGCCCTTCTAGTTCAACAAGCCTGTTCACATCACAGTTCTTTACAAATATGATGGGTCTTCAAAAGGTTTGTGTAAAAACTCCATTATCTTTTAATTCCGTATTTCTACATTTTTTCTGAAACCACGTCCCTGACCAGTAGCTCAGTTGAGAGTAATGAATGTCCAGTGTTTCTATTCCCATAACCACTGTATTTTTTTTCTCCCAAATGTTTATGACTACTGAGATTACATACTTTGTGTGTGATTATCTGTTTAATTTCATCTCTCTCACTGCAGTATAACTTCCATAAGGGCAGAGGATCAGTTCATTTTTTGCTTCTTTTTGTTTCTTTCTTATTCTCCAGTGCACAAAACATTGCCTTGTACTCTTCTCAATAGAAGTAGGCATTAGTTGTTGTTGTTGTCATCAAGTGCCATCTAGTCGATTCTGACCTACAGCGACCCTGTATAGGGTTTCTGAGGAGCAGCTGGTGAGCTTGAAGCCCCGACCTTGCAGTTCAAATGGATTTGCAATCTGGCGAATAAACCCACAGCGCCACACCAGGATTCCTAGGCATTAGAAGAGGCATTAGTATATGTCCTCAATTTTTATTTTTTTTAAAGAATCATAAAAGAATAAATAATCATAACCTCCATTTTATTAGTCTTTTCATCTATCAAATAAATAAATATTACTTCTCTTTCTAGTTACTTCAAAGTCATGTGCCGTTATTAAGTGTAGTCCAGTGTGTAGAAGAATTGATGCTTTTGAGTTATTGTGTTGGAGAAGAATATTGAAAGTGTCATGGACTGCCAAAAGAACAAACAGATCTGTATTGGAAGAAGTGCAACCAGAGTACTCCTTGGAGGCCAGGATGGCCAAACTTGTCTCTCATACTTCGGACATATTGTTAGGAGGGACCAGTCACTGGAGAAGGATCTCATGTTTGGTAAGGTGGAGGGTCAGAGAAAAAGAGGAAGACCCCCAACAAGATGGATTGGCCAAGTGGCATCATAGATGGAGTCAAGCGTGGTAACAATAGTGAGGTTGGTCCAGGATCAGGCAATATTTCATTCTGCTGCATAAGGTTACTATGAGTCGGTACTGATTCGAAGGCACCGAACAACAACAACAACAAGTGTGTTCCAACTCATAGTGACTCTGTCTAGGGTTTCTAAGGAGGGACTGGTAGGTTTTAACTGCCAGCCTTTTGCTTAGCAGTCCAATGTTTGTCTAATAATGCATGAATTTAGAGGGTAGAATGCTTTAAAGAGAGTCAAATTTCAGAGCATTTTTATGACATCCTCTCAGTTAAGCCTTAGAAGCGCCATTGCTCTTGAATAAGCCATGTACTGCTAGTCACAAGGTTTTTGGATTGAACTTACCACCTGCTCTTCAGGGAAAAGATGAGGCTTTCTGATTCCATAAAAATTACAGCCTCAGAAATCTTATGTTTCTGTTGTTAAGTGTTGACAAGTCGGTTCTGACTTCTAGCAAACCTGTATAGGGTTTCCAAGAAGCAGATAGTGCATTTGAGCCACTGCCATGTGTTTAGCAGTCCAGTGCTTATCTTACAGTACCATACCAAAATACATGGTCACTATGATTTGGAATCTACTCATCAGCACTTAACAACAACAACATCTTGCTTTTAATAAAGCACACTATTCCTAATCACACATTGGTTAATTTATATACTTACTTATATAAATATGTATTAGATGTTTGCTAGCTGTGTTGGTTCTATTTGTAATATTCTTCACCTAATCTGGTGCTCTAGCTGGTACACATCCTATCCATGAAATCTTTCCTGACTAGATCTGACTGGTTTTGTTTCTTTCTGGCTCCTGTGTAGCTTACATTTCTTCTGTTGTGGTATGCACTACAATTACAGATATTAAGGTCTTTTCTTATTTCAAAAATTGGTATGTTCATTATAATGATGGTTCAGACACATAGAGACCCTGTATAGAGTTCCAGAGGCTGTACATATTTCTGGGAGCAGAAAGCCTCATTTTTCTCCCACGGAGCACCTGGTAGGTTCAAATTGCTGGCCTAGCAGTTCCTTATTCAGCTTAAAACCCACTACCCTACCAAGGAAATTCTTCTAAGATCTTCCTTATTCACTGTTCAGTTATTGAAAATACCATAGCTTGGGTCAGGCGTACCTTAGTCCTCAAGCTGACATCTTTGCTCTTCAACACTTTAAAAAGATCTTGTGCAGCAGATTTGCCTAATGCAATACGTCGTTTGATTTCTTGACTGCTGCTTCTGTGAGTGATGATAGTTGATCCAAGAAGAATGAAGTCCTTGACAACTTCAATCTTTTGTCCAGTGATAAGAATGTTGTTTATTGGTCCAGTGGTGAGGACTTCTGTTTCCTTTACATTGAGATGTAATCCATATGGAAGGCTGTGCTCTTTGATCTTCACCAGTAAGTATCTTAAGTCCTCTTCACTCCACATGTGAAAGCTGGACAGTGAATAAGGAAGACCTTAGAAGAATTGATACATTTGACTTATGGTATTGGAGGAGAATATTAAAAGTGACATGGGCTGCCAAAAGATCAAATAGATCTGTGTTGGAAGAAGTGCAGCCAGCGTGCCCCTTGGAGGTCAGGATGACCAAACTTCGTCTCTCATACTTCGGACATATTGTCAGGAGGGACCAGTAGCTGGAGAAAGATATCATATATCATATAAGGTGGAAGGTCAGAGGAAAAGAGGAAGACCCCCAGCAAGATGGATTAGCAAAGTGGCAGCATCAATGGGCTCAAGCATGACAACAATAATGAGGTTGGCCCAGGATCGGGCAGTGTTTCATTCCTCTGTGCATAAGTTCGTTATGAGCTGGTACCAAATTGATGGCACATAACAACAAAAACATATTGACTGGAAAGAATATCTTCAATAAATTTCTTTTAAAAAGATATTAAGAAAAAAACTTGTGTTTCTACATAAGCCTTACTCTCTAGTTGACAAATGGCACCTAAGAACAATAACAACCAAGGAAATGCAAAGACCCTAGTCCCCTTGGCTATCATGAGCTTTTATGATTAGATAACTTCTCACTGTCTCCAATACCTTTTCAACTGCAAATATTGCTGTAGTTTATATAAATATTTTTTGGCAATTCTAAATTGTGAAGACAAGAATATTTTATCATATTACTCTGTTGATATTGTGTTCTATAACAGAAATTCTCCTAAGATATTATGAAAAGGTATATTTAATTAAACAAATTCAGCAAGTCAGTTTTCTGTTGTTATAAAGAAGTAATAGAAAATCTAAGGCATTTGGATGTGAAATTGCAGTTGCAATTAGGTAACACAGTAAGGACTTGGTTATGTAAAAACATCTGATCTACAGTAGATTTCCTGTGTATTCTCCAAGCCACTTTCAGCTCTGCTCCCAAGGGGGCATTGAGATGCACACAGCTACTTCCTCTTGCTATTGTAGAAGCAATTAAATTAATTGTTGGAAATAGCATTGTCTGTTGCTTGCAAAGCATTAGATTAGATTCTCTCTGAATCTTCCTGGGTTTTACTAGGTAATGTGCATAGCATTTAAAATTTAGTGGTAAGAGCAATAGTTTTCTTTTGCTTCAAATTAAGAAGAAAAAGAAAAGAAAAAGAAAAGTGAGTATTCCTCAGAAAAAGTACTTTCTTAGAAACCTGAATTTATTTTGGACAGCTGCTACATTAATTTCCTATTTGCTTGATATCATAAAAGATATGTGATGATATGGAAAGAACACATTGTTTTAGATTATTTGTATGTATACATAACTTTGTTGCTATTAAATGCTGTTGAGTTAATTCTGACTCATAGCTACCCTGTATAATACTACACCAGGACTTTCCAAATCTTAAAAGAAAATGACTTCAAGAAGAAATCACAATGCACAAACAAGGTGCTAGATAATGGGAGAGGAAATTGTGATTGGTTAGAGGCATCTAATTGTGTTTTTGAGTGTTCTGTATACCACTGTAGTATCAAAATCCCACATTTACTAAATTGAAAGTTAGTAAGCACTGCTCTAAAACCTGATGTGGCACTGCAGGATAAAAACTGGATGGCAAACCGGAAATTTGCGGTTCAAACCTCACAGTTTCTCCTTAGAAACCATACACAGAGTCACTATGAGCAGTAACAAGCTCTCTGACACTTAATTACAATAATAACTACATTCTGGTGCAGAGCTGTAGGATAAGCACTGGACTGCTTACCCCAAGGTTAGCAGTTCAAACACACCAGTGACTCTCTAGTAAATGTATACAGCATTGCTATGAGTTTAAAACTGACTGGACAGCACTTACCAACAATCACTCTGAAACAAGACTTACGGAGAGTATATAGGACACCTAGAATATAAACGTGTGTGTACATATAATGTGTGTGGGTGACTATGAAACGTTTACGGGAAAATTCTATTATATTTAAATTTTTCTACAAAATTTTTAAGTCTCTTGTATATATGATAAAACTGAAAGAAATTATAAGACAGTACTTTCATTTGAATGTAAAATTGTAATTCCTGGATTTGGGTTATTTGCATGAAGTGGGGAAAGAAGAATATGAGGAGGAAACTGTTGAGAAATTTTAAAGGAGACTAGAATATTCTTTTTCAGATGAGAAGCCACAGTAGTAAAAAGCATGGGAAGGTCAGATATTTAAGAGCTTTCTAAAGCATGACCCAGAAATGGGGCACCATTCTGTAGGCAACTGGAAAGCATTGTAGAATTTGTCACACAGGATGCTTTAACTGAAGAGTCTGGCCATGAAAACTTTGCATTTTGAACAATAAATTGGATTCTCTTTTCTTTTGGGCAATTTGTTTTGTTTTTGTGTTTTCACTTCATACATCTTGTAGGCCTTGGTTTCTTTTTTGTTTGTTTGCCAAAATTGACAAGAATGGTGTGTCTACATTTCACATTTCACGAAGTTACATTTTTCATTATTATAAAAGCACTATAGAAATGGAAAACAAAAAGGCTGAACTTGAATATGGACATTGACATTAACTAGCTTTATAGTCTAGCCACATCCACATCCATTCTTTTCTGAGCGTTTCATTCTCTTATCTACAAAATGTGAGGTATACAGCTGTTGGAATAAATAACATTAAAGCCTCTTACAATGGTCACATTGTGACAACTACTGACAACTCTTGTCTTTCTTCTTCTAGAAAATAATCCAGGCTAATTCTAATCCTTGGTAACATAAATTGGAAACTGAAGCTAAACAAATTTTTGAAATTTGATTTCCCTTGGGACAAAGAAAAATGTATTTTTGTGTGCTACCAGCTAAGTGATTTTGAAACCTGGACAATTTTTTGGAGGTAATTTCTCTAAATTTTTAAAGACTTTTCAAGCTGCTTAAATTAAATAAATGAATGCCTGATTAGCATTCAGAATAGTGCTTGACCTATAGTGTTGTTGTTGTTTTGTTGTTGTTAAGTACCTTCAAGTCTGTTCTAATTTATCTGGACCCTATGAACAACACAATGAAACACTACCCGGTACTGAGCCATCCTCACAATTACTACTAAGCATGAGCCCATTGTTGATTGCACTGTGCCAATCCATTTTGTTAGGGGGTCTCCCTCTTTTTCTCTGTCCCTTCATTTTGCATAGCATGATGTCCTTCTCCAGGGACTGGTCCCTCCTTATAATATGTCAGAAGTCCAGTCATCTTGGTCTCTAAGGAACATTCTGGTTGTACTATTTCCAGCATAATTTTTTCTTCTGGAAGTCTATGGTACTTTTAATATTCTTCTCCAACAGCAGTAAGAGTGCAATAATTATCTTTCTGATACAGTTCTTATAGGTAAGATTAGGTCAAATTTAATATGTGGACTTCATAACACAGGATTTGGAACATACTGTATCCTAAAAAATGTTAGACTTAGTGGTTGGTGGTTCGACTCTACCAACTGCTCAATGGGAGAAAGATGTAGCAATCTACTTCCAGAAAGATGTATAACCTTGGAAACCCTATAGGGCAGTTCTTTTCTGCATTATAGGGTCACTATGAGCTAGGATTACTTCATTAACAGTGGTTTGAGTTTGATTTTATTAATATTTTTTAAAGTTCTGATGTTATTCTTCTTCTAACCAAAAAGTTGATGGTAAGACCATACCCAGTCACTCCTTGGATAAAAGACTAATTGATTTACTCTCATAAAAATTATAACCTAGAGCCCTCTGGGCCAGTTCTTCTCTGTTCCATGCAGTATCTATGAGTCAGAAATGATTTGAGTTCAGCCAACAAGAATAACATTCATCTTATAGGTCCTTCTTGCCCTGCAGGTATCAATATTGTTCTTTTATTATGCTGTTTCAATGTTCTCTTATAAAAAGCTCTTCCTCTTGCACAATAGAAGTGGCTAAGTTTCAGTAGTAAGTAGATGAGTCAGTATAAAGATTGCAGGTTGTATAAAACTCAAGGGGGAAAAAGAGTTCTATTGAAAAGGTAAGAATAACACACTCTACTTGATATATTTTGATCACTGTTTGTTGGTTAGTGGTACTACATGGTGGCTTGAATGTTGCTGTGAATCTGGAAATCCTTCTACCATTTTCTTTTAATTCCATTTTTCCATGAACTTTTGAAAGCAGCATGATAGGGATACGTTCAATCATGGGCAGGTTTTAATGGAGCTTTCAGAGTAAGATAGACTAAGAAGGAGGACGTGACAGTGGATGTCTGAAAAAACTGATCAGTGAAAATCATGTGACTAGCAGTGAAAATCATATGAATAGCAGTGAATATTGTTTGATATAGTGCCAGAGGTTGAGTCCCTCAGGCTGGAAGACCCTCAAAATATGACAGTGGAAGACATTCCTCCTTTAAGCAGATTCAACCTTAATAAAGCAGGTGCAATACCTTTGGCAGTACCTACATACGCTGTTGTAGCATAACTCAAAATGAGAAGAAAAAGCTGCCAATATCCATTAGCAATTATAAGGTAGAATATACAAAGTATCACTCTAGGAAATTTAAAAGACACCAAACAATAAAATAAAATGCATGAAGATCTATGTCTTAGGCATGTATTGGGTGAAATGGATTGGTATTGGCCATTTTGAATTAGATAATCAAACAGTCTAGCATGCTGGGAATGACAAACTGAAGGAGAGTCACATCTGAATGATTGTCAAAAAGGACATTTCAAGATATGTGCTGTGATAAAATAAGTCACATGCTTACAATGAAAACCAGTTATATGATTACTGTTCAAAATGCACCAAACACTAATGCCAAAGGTGAAGACATTAAATAGTTTTACCAGCTTCTCCAGTCTGAAATTGATCAAACATGCAATTAAGATGGTGATGATAATTACAGGTGACTTAAATGTGAAAATTGCAAATAAAGAAGGACAGATATTTGAAAAGCATGCCCTTGGAAATAAAAATGACAGTGGATATTGCCAGATAGGATTTTCCAAGACCAACAACTTATTCATTGCAAATACCTTTTTTTTTTTTTTTGCATTTTTATTGCAAGTTGAGTGAAAATTTACAAGGCAGATCATTAATTTTACGTTCAAGAAATGATACACCTTGTATCATTACAATGGTTATAATCCCCTCCATGTACCGTCAGTTAACAGTATTTCTCTCTATTCATTTTAGCTCTTTTTTTTTTTTTAATACTCAGGCATATATAATAATTTACATCACTAAAGGGCACATTCTGCAAGCCTGCCTCCTGGTCTCCAACTCTCAGTCCCTCTCTTTCCATGAATCTAGAGTTCTCAGCTGTTTCTTTTCTCTGTGTCCCCATCTCTGCCTCCATCTCTGGATAAGGTCTCACACTCTGCTTGTGTTCTTCTCTCTCGATGGTCCTAGGGTTCTTGGTCTCTGGACTGTAAGATTAACTACTCCTCCTTTTTTATTACAAAACTTCTGCCTTTACAATTGTGCCAGTCACAACTAGTCATGATAATAATTAATCACTATTGAATCATAAGAATCTTATCCCCATCTCTTTTCATCAGACCCATATAGCCAAGATGAAAACTATTCAGTGGGGACACTTTCTTTCCCCACACACTCTTAAACTAAACTCCTTCTTGAAAATTTGTAAGCCAGTTACTTCGTGCCTTTATCGTCATCTCATTTTAGGTAACCAATGTCTAAATTGCCCGTCTTATACAGCCACCTTATGAACTAACAGGAAGAAATCCATATTTGTGTCAATTTCAAAGACAGGTGATCCAACAGAATGTAGAAATATTAAACATATCATTAATATCATACAGAGGTAAAATGTGGTTGTAGCAGTACATAGTACATAAACATGGAACTGTCAGAAATTCAATGAGTTGGAACTGACATGATAGTACCTAACAATATTATACTTGATAGCTTCAATTTTTATTTTCATTTTTATTTTTTACAAACATCCCATTAGTCTATGAAGGAGGAATGCAAAGAGATAGATATTGAGATACATGAGTCAGAGGACTTCTTTGATTGCTTTTCCAGTCAGGATATAGTATTATGAACTAGTGCAAAAGTGGGTCTTAGTATAATGGCCAGCACCTTTTCAACATAAACGTGAAGGAAAATACCATCTTTTTTTTCTTTAATGTTTTATTGTAAATTACGTGATACTTTACATGGAAGAACATTAGCTTCACATTCATCCTATCGTATATTGTTTCATTGCCATGATTACAATTCCCTCCAAGCATCATCAACCAACCAACCAAAGGGTATACTCCTTAAATCTGCCCCTCAGTCATCAGCACACAGCCCCTCTCCCTCTCTGAGTGGAAGAAAACCATCTGGACAGTGAAAAAAATATTCACTTGAAGAATAGGAAAATAATACACTTAATTATTGAATGCTATTCTTTTGCTGATGTTTAACTAATATAGATTGTCCTTTAAGAAGTTAGGAAAAGAAACACCAATTGGTTGCTCTCAAGTCAGTTCTAACTCATGAGAACCCCATGTGTGTCATAGTAGAACTTCAAAATAGCTTTTCTTCTAAGGTGCTTCCAGGTGGACGAGAACTATTGACCATTATGTTGGCAATGGGGTATGTTAGCAATTCGTACCACCCAGGGACTTTGGGAAAGGGCTTCACCTTCAATTTGTTTTGGCTACTTAGATTCATTGGCCTTGCTTCCACCTAGGTTAGAGTATGAATCCTGAGTCTCTTGTCACTGTCTAACTGTACAAGTTAGGGGACATTTATTAATGCCCCTGAACTTGAGTTTCATATTTTGAAGATACGAAACTTTACTAACAAATTATACTGATAATTAAATGAATGACATATCTGTTGTCTAACCCATGCTACCTGTTGTTTGCTGCTTGTTGCATGCCATTAACTGAATTCCAACTCATAATGACCTCGTGTAGGGTTTCTGAAGCTATAACTCTTCATGGGAGTAGAGATTCTCATCTTTCCCTTTCTACCTTCTATTTGTTGTTAAGTGCTGTCAAGTGTTGTGACTCATAGCAACTTTATGCACAAGAGAACAAAACACTGCCTAGTCTGACACCATCCACATAATCATTGCTAAGCTTGAGCCAGTTGCTGCTGCCACTGTGCCAATTCATCTTGTTGGGGGTCTTCCTCTTTTTCATTGACCCTCCATTTTACCAAGTGGCTTTCCTTCTCTAGGGACTCAGACATATCACCCTACGATGATATGTCTGAAGTATGAGAGATGCTGCCATTCTGGCTTTCAAGGAGCATTCTGGCTGTAATTCTTCCAACACAGATTTGTTTGGTTTTCTAGCCGCCCATGGTACTTTTAATATTCTTCTCCAAGCCTGTAATTAAAATGCACCAGTTCTTCTGGGGTTGTCCTTAAGCATTGTCCAATTTTCACATGCATATGAAACTATTGAAAATACCCTGATTTGGATTAGGTGTACCTTAGTCCTCAAACTGACATATTTGCTCTTGAACACTTTTTTTTTTTTTTTAATAAACTTTTATTGTGAATTATGTGATAGTTTACATGGTAGAACATTAGTTTTACTTTCATTCTATTGTATATCATTTCATTGCCACGGCTAGAATCCCCTCCATGCATCATCAACTAACCAAAGGGTATACCCTGCAAGCCTGCCCCCCTCCCCCTCTCCTGGTTGTCAACACACAGCCCCTCTCCCTCTCTGGATCTCAAGTCCCCAGCTGCTGCATCTCTCCACATCATCATCTCTGCCTCCATCTCTGGCGTCACTGCTTCTCTGGGTAGGGTCCCGTTCTCCCTTCTTCTCCATTGATGGTCCCAGGGACCTCTGCTCCTAGGCTAAAAAGTTCATCACTCCCCTCCCTGCTATAAAACATCTTGAACACTGTTAAAGAGGACTTGTGCAGCAGATTTCTCTAATGAAATGTGTCATTTGATGTCTTTATTGCTGTTTACAAGAGTTTAAACAAATGAAGTTTCTGACAATTTCAGTCTTTTCTCCATTTATCATGGTGAGGATTTTTGCTTTATTTACAGTCCGATTTTCTATACAACCCATACTGAAGACTCTGGTCTTTAATCTTCATCAACAAGTATTTTAAGTCCTCTTTACTTTCAGCAAGCAAGTATCATCTGCCTAACACAAGTTGTTAATGAGTCTTCCTCCAATCCTGATGCTACGTTCTTCTTCATATAATCCAGCTTTTTGAATTATTTGTTCAGTATACAGATTGATTAAGTATAGTGGAATAATACAGCCCTAGCACACACCTTTCCTGATTTTAAACCATTCAATGTCACCATGTTCAGTGTGAATGATTGACTCTTTGTTCATGTTCATATTCCTCATGAACGCAGTTAAGTGTTCCATAATACTCATTCTCCATAATGCTGGCCATATCTTTTCATTAGTCACACAATTGAAAGCCTGTGCATAGTTACTAAAGCATAGGTAAACATCTTTCTGATGTCAGAAACAATATCCCTCGTTTCATATCCACATCTGTATCTGGCCTGAACCTCTGGCAGTTCCTTGTCAATGTACTGTTGCCATCATTAATTATCTTTAGCAAAATTTTACTTACTTGTGGTATTAATGATATTGTCTGATGATTTCTTCATTTGGTTGAGTCACCTCTTTGTAATGGGCACAAATATGGGTCTCTTTCAATCAGCTGATCAGGTAGTCTCTTCCAAATTTCTTGGCATAGATGAGTGAGTGCCTCCAGTGTTGCATCAGTTTGTTGAAAGATTTCAATTTGCATTCCATAAATTCCTGGAGCCTTATGTTTTGTCACTGCCTTCAGTGGACCTTGGACTTCTTTCTTCAGTACCATTGGCTCTTGATCCTATGCTGTCTCTTGAAATGGTTACTATTTAGTAGGTAACAAATCAATTTTTTTTTTTTTTTTAATCTGGAGAGACCAGTCCCTACAGGAAGACATCATGCTTGTAAAAATGGATGTTCAGCAAAAAAGAGGAAGACCCCTATTGAGATAGATTGGCACAATGGCAGCAACAATGGGCCCAAGCATAACAGCTGTGGAGATGGCACAATACCAGGCAATGTTTCATTGTGTGTGTGTGTGTGTGTGTGTGTGTGTGTGTATAAGGTTGCTATGATTTGGAACTAACTCGACGGTGCCTATCAACAACAATTCAAATGTAGTCCCTCTTAATGTTAGAACATTTAGGCCTTGACAGTTCCCTTTCACTTTTTTCTCAGTTTTTCAGTTCTTTTGGATAAGATCATTTCTATGTGCCAACATTCACATTATACTTTTTATGTTTTTTTGTGGTACTATTCAGTAAGAAGGAGCACTAGTAGTTACGAATTGGGCTGCGAACCACAAGGTCAGCAGTTTGAAACTACCAGCTGTTCTGTGGAGAAAGATGAGGCTTTCTGCTGCCGTAAAGATTTACAGCTTTGGAAACCTTCTACAGGGTTTCTATGAGTCAGAACCGACTCCATGGCACTTAACAACAACAATTCAGTAAGAAGAGTCCTGGTGTGAAACTATAACATAAGCACTGAACTATGAACTGTATAATTTGTGGTTCAAACCCACCAGCCACTCCTCAGAAACCCTATACGGGGTTGCTATGAGTTGGAACAGACTCAAAAGCCTTCAACAACAACAACAACATTCATAAAAAATGTTTGCATGGTTAAAAGCAGTGCCTTTAATTAAAAAAATAAAATAAAAATTGAGAATTACGGAAATTTTAGATTCTGTGCCAGTCCATGGAAAGAGATCTAAAGATCAGTAGGTCTATGACAAGAAGCTTTTAATGTTATTTTATCAAATCATTCAGGTAGCTGCTAATGCCCCTGTCTTTGGCTCTTTAGTCCAAGCAGCTCTCTCCTTCAGAAGACCCTGAGGCCACCACTGAAAATAAACAATTCAGGAGATATCAATTCTGTTTATAGTAAGTCCTGGACTATTATTCTTCTCTCCAGCAATTCCTATATGTTGAGGCTGCGGTGAGGTGTGACGTCTGCCTGCTTTTTCTTACTCCTTACTGAGACCTGGATACTGGGAGTAGTGACATCACTAGCCAGCGTGGTTGAATACAGACTGCAGGGGTAACATTGGCAGAGGGGGTGGTACAAAATGACTGGAACATTTTTCTGTGCAGTATTTCAGATGAAAATTGTGATTTTTTATAAAAACATTGCTGCAGTTAGTTTTGTCATGCATTTATCAATATATATGGGGAAAATCTGCTGCCAAAGAGCTCTTTTAAGTGTTAAAAAGCAAAGATGTCACTTGTAGGGCTAAGGAGTATGTGACCCAACTCTTGTTTTTTTTTTTTTTACTTGCCTCATATGCATGTGAAAGCTAGACAATGAATAAGAAAAAACATAGAAGAATTGGATGCCTTTGAATTATGGTGTTGGGGAAGGATATTGAAAGTACCATGAACTACCAGAAGAATAAAGATATCTTGGAAGAAATAAGGCCAAAATGCTCAAGAAGGTGGTGAGACTTTGTCTCTCATACTCTTGACATGTTATTAGGAGGGACTAGTCTATAGAGCAGGACATCATGCTAAGAAAAGTGGAAGGGTCAGTGAAAAAGAGGAATCCCACCAATGAGATGGACTGACACAGTGAGAGCAACCAGGGGCTCAAACGTAACAACGGCTTAGAGGATAGCACAGATCAGTCAGTTTTTGTTGCGTAGTCCATAGGGTCACTATGAGTGGGAACCGACTCAATGGCACCTAACAACAACATCTAGTTATAACACCAAAATACTTTTTAAATGCCCAGTCACATGTATCAGTATACCTACAAGGCTAAAAATCAACACCAATTTACTTGTTTTTGTCTTTAAACCTGTGATTGTGAATTGAGTGAAGTTCTACAAAGCAAACCACATTTCCAAGCAGCAATTCATACAGATTTTGTTTCATGTCAGTGCTTTGCATCCCCACAATTACTTATCCCACTTCCTTCCTATGTTTCCCATTTTCATTCTTTTTTTTTTTTTTTAATCCTTTCTGTATTCTGAACTTTGTCTTTGGAGAAACACTGTGCTATTGATCTCAAACAGTTGATTTTTCTAAGGAGTGTGTACTACTATAAGCTTATTGTTCACCTTATAGATCTATTTATTATTTGACTGAAAATCGAGTCACAGGTAAGTTCCAAGCCTGCAACGTGATTTAGTGCTATAATCTCAGGAGTTCTAACAGTTTCTGTCCAACAAGTGTACCTAGTCTTTTTTATGATTTTGAGTTTTCTTTCACATATTTCTCCTTTGTAATATGATCTCATCCAGAGCTGTCAGTAATAGTAACTAGACAACATCTAGTATTTCTGGTCTCAGGGTTGTTGGTTCATGGCTCTGAATGTTTCCATACTCACTGATTTTGTCAAAATTTCTGGTGCTTCACTTATAATATTATGATAATTAGTATTTATAAACCTGTTATCAGTAACTTTTTTGAGAATAAGATAGTAATGAAAGGAATAGACGGAGAAACAAAAAATGCTTCCACTCAGTTACTAATAATGTTGTAACTAATAAGTAATTCTGTGTACAAATATTTTGTAAAACATTTTGTGAATATTCATATACCTAAGAAATATTACAATTAAGCTATTTATAAACTGTATTTATCATATATTACTCCATGATTAAAACTGACAGTAAACATTACTACAGAGTCCTGCGTTAGCACTATAGGATAAGCGATAGACTGTTAACCTCAAGGTCAGCAGTTCAAACCTACCAGGAGCTCTATGAGAGAAATATGAAGCTTTCTGTATCCACAAAGATTTACAGCCTCAAAAATAGTTGCTATGAGTCAGATTCTATTTGATAGCAGTGAGCTTGAGCTGTTTTGAAGGATTCTGTGTGGTCTGTACAGTACAATGGATTATTTCAAATGACTGTTCTAGACATACTCTTGTAACTCCAACCAAACAACTTAGTTAATTGTGATTCTAAAAACTTGGAATGCTAATTTGGGTATAAAATGAGTCATTTCACAAGTAGGGAGGGGAATCTCACTACCTACAAGGAAGAAGAACCAGAGTGGAGCCCATCCTTTGAACCCCAAGGTCCCTGCATATTGAGCCTCCTTGATCCAAGAGGCAGAGAACTGTCACACCAGAGCAACTGTCGAGGACCAGCAGTACCAGAACCAAGAACCAGAGCTCAAAACAGAGCAGTGGATTTCCTGGCCTGTAGTGTAAGTAAAACTGAGTGCCTTTGGGCAAGAGGTCCAATTGTGGAATACCTCCAGGGGTGCCTCCAGGTATTAAATTGAGGGAGCTAGATTTGCTGACACACAAAGTTAGAATTGAGTGCCCTCAGACTCAGGCTTATAGTGGAATGAAGTATCCTTTGTGCATTTATCAGCAGCCCTAAATGAACTTTGTAACATTGCCCAGGCTGGACAGAGGACAGGCTAAAGGGCTGAAATCCAGAGAGAGCCTTATATTTAGGCACAACTGAGAAAAGGCTATACTAATTAAAGAACTGTGTTCTTAGCATTCCTGTTCCTGAATTTTAACCCATATAGCATTCCTAACAAACCCATAATGGTAAGTAGTTGATAATGTTATTGTTGTTGTTGCTAAGTGTTGTTGAGTCAGTTCTGACTCATTGCAACCCTGTATAGAGTTTCTGAGGTTTTACACTTTTATGGGAGCAGAAAACCTCATCTTTGCTCTGTCGTGCGACTGACAGGCTCAAATCAGAGGCCTATGGTTCACAGTGCTTATCATATGAAGCCACCATGCTCCCATAACTATGAGTATGGTGTCTGAATTCAGTGTGGCCATTGCAATGAATTATAGAACCCAGCTGAGTAGATAGTGCTGAGGGAGGAATGGTTGGTGTCATATTTAGTAGAGAAGGTAGAAGCTGAAGACATGTCTGACCTCAGACCTAGAGGAATGGATGTGAGCTGAAAATGCTGATGGGAATTCTCCTCCTATCCACTTATGAAGTTAGAGCAAGTATGCCCTTTTCACAATGCAGAGCAGGAGGAAGCCCATCAGGAGGGTGAGTTACTACACTGAGTGACACCAGCCCTCATGATACCACTGACTGGGAGAAAATACAACTTCTCTTAGATTTTTGATGCCTTCACTTGGAAATGTCTATGCATTGTGGCAATGTCTATGACTGTGGGAAAACTGTCCAGTTGGACAAGGCCTGATCCCCTCCACAGTGCATCTGAAATGATTTTATCATAACTTTATCTGAAATAAAATTGCTGGCTCTTACATACAGTCATCTTCCAAATTAAGCACTGGACTGACCAAAAAGTCTGTTTGAACTTCAAGGTTGGCAAACAACAACAATAACAACAAAAATGTTCTCAGACCAGAAATCATCATATTGATTGAATTACACCAACCAAGACCCAGTTCCATCAATACTGTAGACTTTGATTTACAGGTACATTTAACTGTCTCACAGATTTCCAGTGATCACTGGTTCAAAAAAAAAAAAAAAAAAATGCACCTCCCAAACTGGTTTCTGAGTACTATGTCTGCATGTACAAAGAAAATGTGCCTTTTCCGCCTAATTGCTACTGTGATTGACACAGAAGATGTTTGGTGCTGAAATCAGTATATGCAGTAGTGGGAGATTACATAGCTAAATCAGATGTGGGTCCATGTTCAGTTAGCTCACAGGTCAGCTATGGCAGAGTAAGAGCATTAAAAATCTGGACAATAAGTACTGCAATAAACATACTTAGTATAATACCCAGAGAATCCTGGTGCGGGTGCTGGTGGTACTTGTGCTAGTGTTCCATGACGTCAGTTCTGACCCATAGTGACCCTGTATAGGGTGTCTGAGGCTGTACCTCTTTACATTGTAGAAAACCTCATTTTTCTTCCATGAAGTGGCTAGCAGACTGGAATGGTTAGTAGATGCAAACCACAGACCTTGTGGTCAACATCCCAATTCATAACCCACAATGCTATCAGTGTTCCTTACATCATGCTCCTTGCTCAAAATAAATATGTAAGACAAACTGAACTCCTGAGCAACGTATAAAAAGAATAAGTAATTTCCCCCAGAAAAGAGAAGAGACCACGACATTAAAAAAGTGATAATTGAGATGGACTTTGAAAAGTAAGTTTGATAAATTTAACATTGCAAATGTTTGTGTCCACTCATAATATTTTAAATAACTCTCTGGAAACCCAGTTAAATCTAATGTGGCTCAAACTTCATGCTTTCTCCCTTGATTTCAAAGAAAAATTAAAACAGAAGAGAAAGTAGCATACCAAAAGATTATGTTTAAAATATGATTAGTACCTAAACTGGAAATTGAGGTAAGGATCTCAGAGAACTTTGTGTCTAGCTTAAACTTTGAAAAAACGAAAGACCATTAACATGTAGACTCTATTTTTTTAATGGTAATTCTCAGGTCTGTTTCAATTTGCTATCAAGCATTTAAATCATGTTGAGATTTAACTAAAAACATTCAGGCATTAAAACACTGAGTAGAGAACTCTTCATGGTCTTTATAACAAGCGGTCTTCATGAGAATTAGAGAGACAAGCCAGGACTGCATCAAAGGAAACTAAAAAAGACACGTCTCTCTATTTTCCTCCAATAGTTACCCCTTTTATAACAGTACAATTTAAAAGAATCAGAATAATGCCAGTCCTTATATGAAGTCTTGATATAGGTCATCTAGATATAATCTATAAGAACTGTAATAAAAACTGATAGGAACTATATCTCAGTAAAAGAACACTGAAATAAAATGAATCTGATGTTCTAAAGCCAGAAATTATATTAAGGATGCCTTCATTGTCAATCTGGAGTACAATGAAACACACACACACACATGAATTTTAGATTAAATATTTAGTTAATAGTTGAGCTCTGCAACTTTTCTGACTATGAGATATTGGACCACAATAATTAACTGAACCACAATATAAGGATATGGGGACATACTTCTATTTGGTTTTTCATCTTCACAGTTTTCTTTTTAATACACCAATGACATAATACTTACTAAAACCCCTAGTAAACTCCAAATACAATTTAAGTGAGTCCTTAATTTTTTTGCTATACATTTTCTGTCACTGAAATATGATTCAATATGTAAAATTTAATAGATAGCATATTTGTCAGCACACCTTTGTTGTGGGAAGTGGGGTACAAGTTTCTTCAACTAGAAAGCCTTGTTACACATAGCTATGAGTGATTTGAATCATACATGATTTTAACCTGCTGTGAATTTATAGTCCATGGGAATTTTAAACTATGGTCCTCTTGTTTACATTCCATAAGTAATATAAATTCCATCTTGGCGATGAGAAATTGTCATGGCCCTAATGACTCTGATTAAGTATCTTTGCCAAATCTATTACAAAAGAGTCCAAGCTTATTTTCCCATTCTCTTCTCAAGCAAAAGGAGAAAAAAAGTGACCCATTTAAGACTGAAATAACACTATACCCATGCCCAACACATAGATGAATAGATCTGTAATGAAGTGCAATTTTCCTCAGAAAATAAACTCCAGCAAATGGAAAATTGGGGTTACAGCACGTGCATTGCAAAGTAATAGTCACTTAAGCATTGAATTCAGCCAAAGGACAATTTGAAAAGATGAAGGGCATTCAAACAAGAAACTAGAAATTTGGTAAAGGTGAAAGGGGGCCCATTGGATGCTGTATTGAACAGTGATTGCAAGCGTAACAGTGAAAAGCTGCTTTTTTTCTCTAGGATAGAAGGGGTTGAAAGGACAAGAAGGTGCATCTTGGCTCATGTTCTAACAGGAGTTATGTATCAGCTAAGGTCCTGTGGGTGACTTTGTGGGAGTAAAAGACAAAAAACAAAAACAAGTAATTAATTGATGAAAATAGTAACTTAAAATAGTAATTTTAAAAATGAACAACCCTGCGAAAGTAGCACATGACAGGATCAAAACAAAATCAGGCTGTTTAAGGATGTACCCTAAAAGGCAGAATACCAGAAAGATGTTTACCTGTGTTTTATTGACTATGCAAAGACATAAATCAGAACAAATTAGGTAAGACATTGCAAATAATGGGAATTTCAAAACACTTAATTGTGCTTATGTGGAACCTGTAAATAGATCAAGAGTTAATCTTTCAAACACAGCAAAGGAATAATGTATGGTTCACAACCCGGAAAGGTGTGCATCATGATTTTATCTTTTCACCATATTTATTCAATCTGTATGCTGTGTGAATAATTTGAGAAGCTCAATTATATGCACAAAAGGTAGTATCAGAATTGGAAGCAGATGTATTATCAGGAAGGACCTGTCTCTAGAGAAGGACATCATGCTTGGTAAACTAGAGAGTCAGCAAAGCAGAGGATAACCCGCACATGCAGATGATATAAACTTATATGCTGAATGTGAAGAGGACTTGAAGTATTATTTACTGATGAAGATCAAAGAACACAACCTTCAGTATGGATTGAACCTCAACATAAAGAAAGCGAAAATTTTCACAACTGAGTCAATAAACAACATCATGATGAAATGGAAAAAGGGTTAAGTTGTGAAGGATTTTGTTTTACTTAGATCTAAAATCAATGCTCATGGAGACAACAGTTAAGAAATCAAACATCAAGTCTCCCTTTAAGGATCTCTTTAAAGTGTTAAAGAGGATGGCATTTGGAGGACTAAGGTGTTCTTCATCAAGTTATGGGATTTTCATATAGCTCAGATGCATGTGATAGCTTGAAAATGAATAAGGAAAACTGTAGAATAATGAATGCCTATGAACTAAAGTGTTGGCAAAAAAAAATTGAATATGCTATGGCTGTTGTTGTTGTTAAGTGCCGTCAAGTTGATTGAAACCCATAGTGACCCTATATAGGCTTTCTAAGGAGCAGCTGGTGAGCTTGAACCACTGACCTTACAGTTCAAACAACTTTGCAGTCTGACACATTAGCCCACAGCACTGCACCAGGACTCCATGCTAGAAGAATAAAAATCTGTCTTGAAGGAAGTCTGCTCTGCAGAAATAAGGATGGAGGGCGTTTGATTCATTGAATACAGACACAATGGCAAGAAGGACCTAGAGAAGGGCATCATGCTTGGGAAAATAGAGGGTCAGCAAAAAATAAGAAGATCCTTAATGAGATGGAGGGACACAGGGGTCAAAACAAATGGGCTCTCAAACAATAGCAATAATCATAAGGGTGGTACAGCAACAGACAATAGTTTGTTTTGCTATGTAGGGTTACTATGAATCCGAAGTGTCTCGGTGGCAACTAACAGATGGAACCTAACAATGAAAGTAACACCTATATACAATGTTTCAATACTCTGAAAATTTATTTATGCAACCAACATTTATTAAGAGCTTACTATGTGTCATGTATAGGAGTTTGTCATCATGTAAGATACAGCTGGGAGGAAACTGTATGAGGTATCTTTTTTTTTGTAAGTGTTTTATTGTGAATTATGTGATAGTTTACATGGGTGAACATTAGCTTAACAGTCATCCTATCGTATATTTTTTCATTGCCATGATTACAATCCCCTCCATGCATCATCAAACAACCAAAGGGTATACCCTGCAAGCCTGCTCCCCGGGCATCAGCACACAGACCGTCTCCGTCTCTGGGTCTAGAGTCCCCAGCCGTTCCATCTCTCCACTCATTTCTACCTCCATCTCTGGTGTCACTGTTTCTCTGGGTAGGGTACCACACTCTGCTTTTCTCCCTTGATGGTCCCAGGGACCTCAACACCTGGAGTGCAAAGTCAACCACTCCCCTCCTTTTGTTACAAAATGTCTACCTTTACATTTCCAACCCTCACGGTCAATCCTGGTAACAATTATTCACTATTAAACCACAAGAGTCCTATCCCCTCTTTCATCAGCCCTGCCCATACAGATTGGATACTACTCATTGGGGATTCTATCTTTCTCCATGTCCTCTGGATCTACACTTCCTCTTGAAAGCTTGTAAGCCAGTCACTTCTTGCCTTTGTATTCCACCCACCACCCACCCCCATTTTGGGTAGCCAATATCCAAGTTGCCCATTCCTGTCTACCCTGCGTACCAAGGGGATGGGAATGATCCTCACTGCAGTAGCTCTTTTGAGCTACTGCATCCAAAGGTGTATGTCAAGTTCATCAAATTGTATCAGATTACTCTTTTTTTTCCTCTTCTTTATTCTTCGAGTTGAGTTCTGATCATCCAGCCATTGAACTCAGATCTAGTGGGTATTATCTGCAAGTGTGGTTGTTCTTGTGCATATGCCCTCACTTCTTATCAGCTGGACACTTCTCTTTCCACTCAAGTCCTCTGTGGCTATGTCACTGACTCTGGGCCAAGGAGTTCCCAGGTCTTGCCTTACTGCTGGCCAACCAGGTCTCCACCCGGCTTCACAGGAGTCTATTGAACATGGTAGGACTTAGCTTCATTGCTGTTTTTCCCTCACTTCCCCTTATTGGTGATGGACGTGGTCACCAATCAGAGCGCATGTCTGCTTGTGTGTCCCTTGAGTCTTCGTCTTGGAAGGGGGTTTGTCCTGAGGGGACCCAACCACTTGCCTTGATGTCTCCTGAGCGAGTAACTTGCTTATCCTTTCAGTATTCAGTCAGACTGCAATTATTGTTTTGCACTCTTCTTTTTGGTCTTTCTTTCAAGAAATATCTTCTGTTCTTCTAGCTACTCTAGGCTGGTCTGCTTGTCCATTCAAGTGGAGACTTCCCACCTCAGAAGATTCTGGATGTGGTTCAGGATACCACCAATGGTCTTATGCAATGCAGAGGGGCTGCAGGAAGCCTCCTTCCCTGGGCAAGTTGTAGTCCCATTATAGGTATTCCAATCAGTTATAGGCAGAAGATAGACTTACAAGCTTTCTATGGTGATATTTCCATCTATTCATTTCTCTCCCCCTCAAGTGTCTATTTTACAATGGTATGAAAGGGAAACCAAGATTCAAAAGATAGCCAAGCATCTTAATCTTTTATACACTCAAACCTTGCCTCAATCCATGTATCCCAGAGGCCTGTTTTTCCAAGGTTGTGCATACATCATTATTTAACTCTGTCCCCCGTAGCCCATGCAAACCTGCCTAACTGTTCTCCCATCTGCCTTGTTCTTCCATCCCCCTCCCCCTTCTTGTGTATTGCCCCCCTCCCTAGCACCCAAGCTATCCTGTGTCTATTCCCTACCCTGTGCTCCACCTTCTGCTCCCTCTCCTTATCCCACCCCCACATCCTGGAAACTAGCAAAGTACTCCCCCTTTTAGTATTTTTTTAAAAATTTTTATTTAGTCTTTTACAGTAGTGTCCTATGCAATATTTCTCCTTTTGGGATTGACTAATTTCACTCAATATAATGTCCTTAAGGTTCATCCATGTTATGTGGTGGCTTACAGCTTCCTTGTTGTTCTTCAGGGTAGCATATTATTCCATTGTGGATATGTACCACAGTTTGTTTATCCATTCTTCCACTGATGGGCACTTAGGTTGTCTCCATCCTTTTGTTATTGCAAATAGTGCTGCTATGAAC
>NW_006408592.1:9307076-9308332 GCF_000296735.1 Chrysochloris asiatica
GGATTTGTTCTGTGGTGGGTCTGTTTGCTCCCCTGCTTGGTCTTGACACTTTGTCTCACCTAAGTTGTCAGCTCCAGGCCACTGAGCCTGGCAGATTCAAAAGTACAAGATACCTTGCTTCTTCTACCAGTACTACTAGCTATAAGCCTTCAAACTTTTTAAATATTCCTACATATCTGGTTAAGAGTTTTGGAGATCTTCCCTGAAACTGCTTTGCCTGGTATTCTGTGTTATTGCTGATGGAGATCTTCACTGTACCTCTACCCTATCTGCCATCAAGCCCCGCCTCCTCCTGTATGAGGTAACTTTGCACATGGATTACCAGATTCATAATGTTCAACTGATTCTGAGGATACATATTCTTTATTACTAAAATTATTAGAAGGTTGAACCATATGAAATAGATATTTTTGTAGGTCAAAAACATTCAGATATTTGCAGTTTTAAACGTTCAGCCCACTATTGTCCTGTACTCCTCATATGACACTGTAGGCGCAGCAGCACTGGACTGTGAATCACAGGACTGGCAATTCAAACTCACCAACTGTTTTTCAGAAACCCTATGCAGAGTAACTGTGAGTCAGAACCAACTAGACATCACTTAACAACTACAATATTGTCCTACAATCTTCCTTTCTACTACTTACCAGTTTGTTATAATGTGATGGATTGTGTTTTGCTGTTATTCTGGAAGCTCAGCCATGGGTATTTTAAACATCAACAGGGTCACTAATGGTGGACAGGTTTCAGATGATCTTCCAGACTAAGACAGGTTAGGAAGAAGGAGCGACAGACTACTTCTGAACATTTGGTCACTGAAAACCTTATGAGTAGCAGTGGAACACTGTCAGTACCAGAATATTGAATATTGAATATTGAAACAAGATGAAGACCAACAGAATATAGTCAGATATAGTGCCGGAAGATGAGCCCCTCACTTTGGAAGGCACTCAAGATACAATTGGGGAAAAGCAGCCTCCTCAAAGTGGGTTGACAGTGATGGCGTGAATGGAGTAAAGTCTTTGGGACCTTCATTTGCTGATGGGACACAACTCAAAAGGAAAAGAAACAGCTGTAAACATACATTAATAATCAGAGCATGGAATATAAGCAGAATGAATCTAGGAAATTTTGAAAGTTTCAAAAATGAAATAGAATGCATCTATATCGATATCCTAGCATTAGTGAGCAGAAATGGAATGGTATTGGCCAATTTGAATCTGAGAATTACATGGTTTACTGTGCCGGGAATGACA
>NW_006408592.1:9308810-9318891 GCF_000296735.1 Chrysochloris asiatica
ATACCAGATAGAATACACAGATATCTAATTGACTATATCTGTGGAAAGAGACGGTGATAAAACTCCTTATCATCAGCCAAAGCAAGGCTGGGGCAGACTGTGGGATAGACCATCAATTGCTCTTGTGTAAGTTCAGGCTGAAGCTGAAGAAAATTAAAACAAGTCCTTAAGAGCCAAAATACGATCTTGAACATAACCAACTTGAATCTAAAGATCATTTGAAGAACAGATTTGATGCATTTGACACTAAAGACCAAAAACCAGAAGAGTTGTGGGATGACATTCAGAATATCATACAGAAAGACAGCAAAAAGTCATTAAGAAGACATGAAAAAAGAAAAAGAGTGAAAATGGATGTCATAGGAGACTCTGAAGCTTTTTGTCCAGTGTAGAGATGCTAAAACAAATGAATGAGATGAAGAGGTAAAAGAGCTGAACAGAAATTTTCAAAGTCAGTTTGAGAATAAAAAGTCAAATATTATAATGAAATGTGTAAAGACCTAGAGTTAGAAAACCAAAAGGGAAGAGCAGACTGAGCATTTCTCAAGCTGAGGGAACTGAAAAAATAATTCGACCCTTGACTTGCAATATTGAAGCAATCTATGGTAGAATATTGAATGATGCATGAAACATCAAAAGAAGATGGAAGGAGTATACCGAGTAACTGTACCAAAAGCAAATGGTAGCATCAAGAGCTAATGATACTGAAGGAAGAAGTGCACTGAAGTCATTGGCAAAGAACAAGACTATGGGAATTGCTAGGATACAAATTGAAATCTTTAAAAAACTAATGCAGCTCTGGAGACAGTCACTCATGTATTCCAAGAAATTTGGAAGACAAGTAACTAGCCAACTGGCTGCTACAGATCCATATTTGTGCCCATACCAAGGAGAGGTGACCTAACGGAATGTGGAAATCATCAGACAATAACATTAATATAGTAAGCAAGTAAAATTTTGCTAAAGATAATACAAAAATTTTTGCAACCATACATTAACTGAGAACTTCCAGAGGTTCAAGCCAGATTCAGAAGAGCACATGGAATGAGGGATATGATTGTTGAAGACAGATGGATCTTGGATGAAAACAGAGAATATCAGAAAAATGTTTACTTGTGCTTTATTGACTGCAAAAGCTTTCGATTGTGAGGATCATGACAAGCTGTTGACAAGATTGCAAAGTATGAGTATTCCTGAGCACTTAATTGTGCTCATGAGGAATCTGTACATGGACCAAGAGGCAGCTGCTGAGCTTGAACCTGTTTGTGATTCAAACCTTGCAGTTCAGCACATTAGCCCACAGCCCCACACCAGGATTCCTTGTACCAAAATGGTGGTAGTGGTGGTTATATGCTATGGAGTCAGTTGCAACTCATAGTTACCGTGTATAGCTTTTCTGTAGTTGTAAATCTTTATGGGAATAGAAAGCCCCATCTTTCTCCTGTAGAACTGCTGGTAGTTTCAGCCTACTGACTGTGAGACTAGCAGCCCAACTCATAACCATTATGCTACCAGAGCTCCTTTTGTACTAGAACACTTAGTATTAATCACTTCCTTGAGAATCCTCATGTAAAACACAGTTTATAGAAGGGAATATCTAGAATTCAGGGTAGCAATCCACCCTTATAACTTATCATGTGGTTCAGTGCATTATCCACCAGTCTTGGACACTTTGGGGTATCTAACTTAGACTGCAATTTATTTTCTCCCCTGGCAGTTTTAGCTGCTTGTGAATGGTGGCTTGAAAGTGTAAGTTTAAGGATATTAGGTGCTATGGGTTATTACACAATTTTACTCTGTAAGGGAACCTTTCTTTCACTGAGATTCTTTAGGTTACATTCTGGTGTTATTCAAACCTTCCTTTAAAATAGCCTTTGGTATTGATCTTCTATGTACGACATTGCCTATTGAAAAAGCATGTGGCAACAAACGATCCTCCCACAATCCTCTTACTCAGCTAGGTTCTACAATTGATTGCAATGACACACAGAACTCCAACACCACACTCAGTTTTGAGGTTTATTAAGGAAATTGGTGGTGGTGGTGGTTATGTGCGGTGGAGTCGATTCTGACTCATAGCGACCCAGTACAGTGTTTCCAAGGGTGTAAATCTTTCCGGGAGCAGAAAGCCTCATCTTTCTCCTGTGGAAGAGCTGGTAGTTTTGAACTGCTGACCTTTTGGTTCACAGACCAATTCATTGCAACTCTGGGTCTGAAATGCTGCGGACACAGCAGTTGTTCCAGTCAACTGCTGGTAAACAACCCTAGGACACACCCCGCCACCATATGTCTTAGCCTTCAGGCACTCAGCTCTAGCTCTGTGAGTCAGCAAATCTAGTTCCCCCACTTAAGTGTCTGGAGGCATCCCACTCTACAGGCAAACTTAATGCCCAGATTCATTCACTTTTGCTTACTCTATGGTTTGGGAAGTGCACTGCTCTGTATTGTATTCTTGTTCTTGGGTCTGCTGTTGCTTCTGCTTTGCCACTCCTCTGGTGTTGCAGCTTTCTCTCTCTTGGTCAAGGAGGTTTGATGTGCAGGGATCTCAGTGTCCAAAGGACATGCTCGGCTGTTTGCTCTTCTTCTTTGATGGTAGTGAGATCCTCCTCCTAACTCTGAGATGGCTTATGTTATACCCATGCTGGAGTTCCAAGTTTTAAAATTACTGCTTACTCTTGCTAGTATCCACAGGTGAATCCTGTCATCCTATCAGTATCTTTTCTCACCTTCTTTTACCCAGGCCCTACCAGGTTCTGGTAGCGTAGTGGTTACGAATCGGGCTGCGAACCTCAGGGTCAGCAGTTCAAATACCAGCTGTTCTGAGGGAGAAAGATAAGACTTTCTGTTCCCGTAAAGATTTACAGCCTCAGAAACCCTGGGCAGGGTTGCTATGAGTCAGAACCGACTCCACAGCACATAATAACAATGACCGGGCTGAAATGTTGCTGGGTGGGTGTTACAGACTGTGCCTAGAAGAGTTGATAGATATCTTGCTACACCACAACCATGATTTGGTAAATTTTTATTTTTGTTTTTCCCTTAGATCACCAAGAAAATTGTTTAATGCAGTGGTTTTCAAAGTGCATAAGCATAAAACAATATGTTTATAACATAAAACAAAATTTAATTTAGACCAGCACCATTAGTAACCAAATCCCAAACTCAAGGTAATCAAGTCGATTCTGATTCATAGCAACTCTGTACAACATAATAGAACTGACCCATAGTTTCCAAGGCCGTAAATCTTACAGAAACCAACCAGTACATCTGTCTCCTGTGGAACTGCTGGTAGGTTCATGCCACTGCTCTTTCCTTTTAGCAGCCAAGTGCTGAATAACTGCAAAACCAGAGAGTCTCGTATATAACCATGGAAACCACCAACCAAGATTCAAATCTTTGTTTGCTTGTTTATTTATGTATTTATTTAGATCCAACATTTGGTAGTGGTGTGTCGTGGAATCAGTTCCAACTCATAGCGACCCTGTACAGGGTTTCCGAGGCTGTAAATCTTTACGGGAGCAGAAAGCCTTCTCTTTCTCCCATGGAATAGCTGGTAGTTTCGAACTGCTGACTTTGAGATTAGCAGTCCAATTTGTAACCACTACGCTACCAGAGCTACTTACATTTTTGGTTGTTGTTGTTAAGTGCTGTCGAGTTGATTCCGACCCATAGCGACCCTCTACAGGGTTTCCCAGGCTGAAAATCTTTACGAGAGCAGAAAGCCTCATCTTTCTCCAGCGGAACAGCTGGTAGTTTTGAACTGCTGACCTTAAGGTTCGCAGCCCAATTTGTAACCACTACGCTACCAGTGCTCCTTTATAGTGTCTAAATTACCTAACTGTGGCCATGGTAGGAGCAGGGGAAGTGGAGTAAAGTAGGTATAAAAATATAGTGTAAAATGTTCAAATCTAATACCAAAGAAATCCCACTCATATTGTATCCGTTCTGATTCATACCTACCCTGTGTGGGTTTTCCAAACTGTAAATCTTCACTGAAGTTTGTCTTTCTCCTTCAGAGCCACAGGTGGGTTTGAAACGTTGACCTTGGAGTTAGCGGTCCTGGGCTTATTTTACAATGCCACAAAGTCTCTATAACAGACAGTAAATGCTGGACTTCATTTCTCAGACCTTCAGAGACTTTTCTTGTATCCCAATGCGCACTGTCCAAACTTACTTTCCTTACCAAAATGACGTACCAAACTTACCAAACTTGAGAAATACTGAGTCTGTGCTCTCCTTTTGCTTTATAATACTTTATCTTGTCAAGGTGTCCTTTGAAATTTTGTGTTCATCTCTTTTATTTCATTCTTTTTACCACTAACTTTAGCTACTTTACACCCAAGAACAAGTTATGGAGTCTTGTCTGAGTTTAGTCTTTTCTTTCATTCCTTTCTTTTTAATGACTCGCTTCATGTATGATGCTCTTGATGTCATCCCACAACCTTTCTGATCTTTGGTTATTAGTGTTCAGTGTATCAAATCTGTTCTTGAGATGGTATCTAAACTCAGGTGGGATATATTCATTTGTATTTTGACTCTCTTGGACTTGTTTTAATATTCTTTAGCTTTAGCCTGAGCTTGCAGTTGGTAGTCCGTTCCACCATCACTTCCTGATCTTGTTTTGGCTGATGATATTGAACCTCCAAATTCTCTCTTCTAATAAGGAGCTCTGGTAGCATAGTGGTTCCGAATCGGGCTGCAAACCTTAAGGTCAACGGTTCGAAACTACCAGCAGCTCCGCGGGAGAAAGATGAGGCTTTCTACTCCCGTAAAGATTTACACCCTTGGAAACCCTGTACAGGGTCGCTATGGGTCGGAACTGACTCGACGGCACTTAACAACAACAATAACAACAATGTTGCTGTTAAGTGCCGTCAAGTCTATTCCGACCCATAGTGACTTTATGTAGGGTTTCCAAGGAGCATCTGGTGAGCGTGAACCACTGACCTTGCAGTTCAAACAACTTTGCAATCTGATGCATTGGCTCACAGTACCAAAGCAAGACTCCTAATAGATGTAGTTAATTGGATTCCTCTGTATTCCATCTGGCAAGATCCACATAGTGTTGTCATTTATTTTGTTGCAACAAAAGATATTTGAAATGTTGAAGACACTGGCCTTGTGAAAGTCTATCATGAGATCTCCAGTGTCATTTAAATCACCAAGAACATACATTCCAACTACTGATCCTTCCTTTTCATTTTCCAATAAATAAAACAGTATTCAGTCAGAGGAGCCTAAGTGTTTTTCCCCAAAGATGATAGGTAACTAGCAAACAAGGGTCACTCTGCTACAAATTGCCAGTCCTACCTGTGCACAGTAAATATTTGTATTCTCTCTGCAAGCAAATCTTTTTGATATTATTTTACTACATGTTTGATTCCATTATCATGTTTGTGGTGCATTATGTGCCAATGTGTCCTTTCCAATAACTGAATTTTTTTTCTTTTTCTCTTCAGTTCATTGGTCAGAAGGGAGTGTCTTTGCATCATGTAGGTTCAGAATCTGGGGAAGGCTTTCAGTGTTAGGGGTTGTCAGATTCTTCGGGAGAAGCAAAGTGAAAGAAAGATCCAGCTTAGAACTAGGTTATGATTCTGGTAATGTGTAACTCTGTAGCATCTAGTGAAGAATCACTCACAGTTACCATATTTATTATGGAAGAGCACTAAGTCAGAAGACTGTTGTTGTTAGTGGCATCAAGTCAGTTCCAATTCGTAGTGACCCTATACAGGGTTTCCAAGGAATGGCGAGTTGGTTTGAACCATTAATCTTATGATTAGTTGTTTCTACAATCAGTGTTTCTACAGCTGTTCTTACAGTGCTGTTCCTACAATTCCACATATAAGGGTCAATGTACTACAAATTGCCATTCCTACTACCTCAGGATCTTGGATGCTGAACATTTTCTAGTTTTGGTTTTGAACGCATATAATGGTTAAGGATGAGATTAAGGGAAAAACAGCACCATCACTCATAGCAACCCTTCAACACAGAGTAGAACAGTTCCATAGGGTTTTTGAGGCCGTTCATCTTTATAGGAGCAAACCTCATTTTTCTCCTGTGGAGCAGCTGGTGGGTTCCAACCACCAACCTTTCCACTTGCTCCCCAAAGCTTAACCCACATGTCACATTAGCACACACACACACATAAATGAATGTGCATAAAACAGTATTTTCAAGACATTTGGATAGCATCTTTTAAATGACCCCTTCCACTGCAGTAGAAGCCACAGCTATGTCCTTCCTCATTGTGAGCCATTTACTTTTCTCTCAAGGCTAATATGTTTAACATGGATAAAATAACTATTTTCTCTTTGTTTTCTTAACTCCTTTACTTTAACCTCATGAAAAGCTTTTGCTCAGAGATTGCTTTCAATCTGGCTTGGATTGACAGAATGGATGGGGAAGAAGAGACACTTTAAACATTCTTCCTTTTTTTTCTTTATCCTTTCAAAAGCACAAGTGTCCCAGCTTGCAAAACTTAAACAGCCAGGAATATTTGATGCCTCATTTTGAAATGTCTAACCTTAACATAAACCTTCCCCAAAGTAACTGTAGGTTTTTGCCCTAGACAAATTCACAGAATTTCTATTACTTTTCAATGAGGCACACTACTCTAATTCCACATAATTTACAGTCTTTACCCTGAGGATGCCGAATGCCAGAGAATAGAAAGGTGTCAAGGGTCAGGATAAATGCTCATAGGAAACTTCAAAAAGGCTATTGCTAAATGGCTTAAACATTAGCTATGTGATTCATCAATGCCCTGCAAAGGGGGGGGGGGGGAGAGGAGGAGGCGAAGCAGGTTTTGCATATAGATAGTCATGACTGTCTTAAACAGGACCAGTTACTGAGTAATGAGAATTTTCAATACTAAAGGAACTTGGCTCTACAGACGTCTCTTGGTACATCAAATGCAATGCTTGGTACTGACGGAAATGTTGAGTTCTCAATTTTTCTGTACTTAACTGTGTTTTTATTATCTTCATTATTAATTTTATTATATTAATAAAATATAAATTTTTAAATTTATATTTGCCACGAACTACAAACTGACATTCTACATATTCAAGAGACTTGAAAGGCAGGCTCTCGTAAGTCTTCATATCTATCACTGTTAATATTTATGATGGGTTTGCCAAGTTACTATGTTTAATTAAGTATTCTCTGGAATTAGATTGGATTCCCTGACAATAAGAGCTAGTAGCAATGAATGCTAGTTGCTACACATGTGCATTTTTACTGCATTGTTCCTAAAGTACTTTCCAACAATCCCCAAATTTAAGTGGTCCTGGTATAGTACTGTAGGATAAAGCACTGGACTGCAAGCTTGGTTTGAACAACAAGGGTGGTGGTTCAAACTCAGCAGTCACTCCTTGGAAACTCTATGCAGGGTTGTTATGAGTCAGAGACAACTTGATGACACTGAACAACAATCTTCATATCAGGATGAGTACTCGACCAATGTCAAAGGCACGTGAAGTGGAGACTGAAGTGAGGATTCAAACTTGTCTAATGACAGATTTGTGATTTTTTTTATCTGCATTGTAAATCTTTTCAAGTCAGTGGAAGCATTATTTAGGGATAAATTAAACTTCCTTGAGGTTCAGTAGCATTTTCCCATTTGCTAGTTTATGCATTAATGTGACTGTGATAGCCAGGAAAGCCAGGGTTTTGTCTATATGACCTCCCGGGTGTTCTCTGTATTCAACACTGTGTCTGGGACCCAGTTAATATGCAGTAAACAACTTTTGAGTGAACGAACAGATAAAGAATACTTTGCTTTACCACATCTGCTGATTGAGAAGGTGTAGCATTGGGCCGAATTCTCAATTCTACTTCATAGCTTCTTCGTGGAGTGATCTTAGAAAAAATCACTTACTTCTACTTAACCTTTTGCTTTATCTGAATAAAGCCATTGATTCAGAGTATCAGTTGAAAGATTAATGTAGAAAGAGTCACTCTGTTGGGGAAAAAAAATTAGAAAACTGTTGTTGATGTTTGGTGTTGTGGAGTCCATTTAAACTCCTAGTGACCACATGTAACAGTTTCACTCCAGCATAGGATATTTATGTCTGTGGGTTTACAAAGTACATCATCAGATCTTTCCCCCAAGGAGATGCTGGGTGGGTTTGAGCTGCCAACCTTTTGGTTAGCAGCTGAGTGCTTAACCCCTGCAGCACCAGCAATGCTATTAGCTGCTATGTTGTTGTTAAATACCGTTGCGTCAGTTCCGACCCATAGCAACCCTGTATAGGGTCTCCAAGGAGCGGTTGGTGAGCTTGAACCACCCCCCTTGCAGTTGAAACGGCTTTGTAGTCTGGCGCATTAGGCCACAGTGCCAAACCAGGACTTCATTAACTGCTATAGCTATCTTATAATTTATGAAGTCCTGGAAAATGGCTTATCTGATTCTCAGAATAATTCTCTCACCTTCTTTTTGATATCTAAGATCAGACTGTGATTTTCAATTATTTTTTAATTTTAACTTTGATCCACTGTAAGAAATATGTTTTATGTCAAAACCCCACATATATATATTATAATTATAATTAAAACTGAAGCAAATGTTTTCATAAAACACGATTTAAACTGGTTTATTATGCATGCTGATGTCATCTAGTCTGTTCTGTTTAACTCTATTGAAACAAAATATTGTTTATGATCCGCTAAACTGTTTTTAGAATCCATATTTTATTTGAAACCTGTGTTGTTGTTGTTGTTGTTGTTGTTGTTGTTGTTGTTGTTGTTAGGTGCCATTGAGTCGGTGCCAACTCATAACGACCTTATGCACAGCAGAATAAAACAATGCCAGAATCTGGGCAAACCTCATTATTGTTGCCACGTTTGAGCCCATTGATGCTGCCATTTTGCCAATCCATCTCGCTGGGGGTCTTCCTGTTTTTCTCTGACCCTCCACCTTACCAAACATGATATTCTTCTCCAGCAACAGGTCCCTCCTAACAATATGTCAGAAGTATGAGAAACAGAGTTTGGCCATCTTGGCCTCCAAGGAGCACTCTAGCTGTACTTCTTCTAACACAGATCTGTTGTTTCTATGGGCAGCCCATGGCACTTTCAATATTCTCCTCCAATACCACAACTCAAAGACATCAATTATTCTACGGTCTTCCTTATTTACTGTCCAACTTTCAAATGCATGTGAGGTTATTGAAAATGCCATGACTTGGGTCAGGTGCACCTTAGTCCTCAAGTAGACATCTTTGCTTTTCAACACTTTAAAAAGGTCTGTGCAGCAGATTTGCCTAATGCAATATGCCATTTGACTTCTTGATTGCTGCTTCCATGAGTTTTGATAGTTGATCCAAGAAGAATGAAGTCTTTGACAACTTCAATCTTTTCTCCATTGATAAGAATGTTGTTTATTGGTCCAATGGTGAGGATTTTTGTGTTCTTTACATTGAGATGCAATCCATACTGAAGGCTGTGGTCTTTAAACTTCATCAGTAAATACTTTAAGTCCTCTTCACTTTCAGCAAGCAAAGATGTGTCATCTGCATATCACAGGTTGTTAATGAGTCTTCCTCTAATCCTGATGCCATGTTTTTCTTCATATAACCCAGCTTCTCAGATTATTTGCTCAGCATACAGGTTGAAGAAGTATGGCAAAATAATACAACCCTGTTGTATAACTTTCTTAATCTTAAACCATCTAGTATCCCCATGTTCTGTTTGAACAACTGCCTCTTGGTCCAGGTACAGATTCCTTATGAACAGAATTAAGTGTTCTGGAATACTCATACTTCGCAATATTGTTCATAGCTTGTCATGATCCACACATTCAAAAGCCTTTGCGTAGTCAGTAAAGCACAGGTAAACATCTTTCTGATATTCTCTGCTTTCAGCCAAGATCCATTGGGCATCAGCACTGATAACCCTCATTCCACAGCCTCTTTTGAATCTGGCTTGAACTTCTGGAAGTTCTCTGTCAATGTATGCTTGCAGCCGTTTCTGTATTACCTTTAGTAAAACTTGACTTGCATGGGATATCAAAGAGATTGCCCAATGATTTCTACATTCATCAGGTCACTCTCTTTGGAATGGGTAGAAATATGGATCT
>NW_006408592.1:9319266-9322825 GCF_000296735.1 Chrysochloris asiatica
TCCAGATCCTTGCACATTTTGTTGTACTATTTGGCTTTACCTTCTCGAGCTGATCTTTGGAATTTTCTGTTCAGCTCTTGTACCTCCTGGTTTCTTCCATTTGCTTTAGCATCTTGACATTGGAGAGCAAGTTTCAGTGTTTCTTCTGACATCCATTTTGACCTTTTCCTTCTTTCCTGTCTTCTTAATGAGTTTTTGCTTTCTTCATGTATTAATTTGATTGCTATCTATTTCATCTGGTTAGGTCCATGTCTATAGTCCTCTCTTATGCTGTCTAAAGAAGGTATTTGAAATGAACAAATCATTGATTTTGAAGAATTCTCTCATGAGATTTCCAACATCATTTCTATCAACAAAGCCATATTTTCCAACTACTGATCCTTCCTGTTTGCTCCCAACCTTTCCCTTCCAATCACCAGTAATGATTAATACATCTTGATTGCACATTTGATCAATTTCAGATTGAAGAAGTTGGTAGAATTCTTTGATTTCATCCTCACTGCTTTTAGTGGTTGGTGCATAAATTTGAATAATAGTGGTATTAACTTCCTTGCATGCGCATGGATATTATCCTATCACAGACAGAGTTGTATCTCATGAGTGATCTGGATATGTTCTTTTTGACGATGAATGCAACACCATTCCTCTTCAATTTGTCATTCCTGGCAGAGTAAACCATGTGGTTGTCAGATTCTAAGTGTCCATTTCAACTAACTAATGCCTAAGATATTGATGTTTATGCATTCTATTTCATTTTTGACAACTTCCTGCTTTCCAAGATTCATACTTTGTACATACCATGTTCCGATTTTCAATGGATGTTTACAGATATTTCTCTTCATTTTGAGTTGTGCCCCATCAGCAAATGAAGGTTCCGTGGGCTCTTCTCCCACGAGCTTTAATCCCTTCACATCATCATGGTCAACTCTCCTTTGAGAAGGCAGCTCTTCCCCAGTTGCATTCTGAGTGCCTTCCAACCTGAGGGGATCATTTTCTGGCACTATATCTAACAGTGTTTCTCTGCTATTCATAAGGTTTTCAGCGACTAAATGTTCAGAAGTAGTTCGTCACTCCTTCTTCCTAGTTTGTCTTTGTCTGGAAGCTCATCTGAAACCTGTCCCCCATGGGTGACCCTGCTGGTATTTAAAATACCAGTGGCACAGCTTCCTGAATCACAGCAACTCACAAGCCACCACAGTACGACAAACTGACAGATGAGTGGTGGTTGAAACCAATAAATTGGATTAAAAAAAATGTCTTCATGCAAAATATCTTTCTTAAACTCTCTCATACTATAGGGTAGTAAAAAGCTTTTGGCTGAAATGGTGGTTGTGGTTATTATTGTTGTTAAGTGTCGTTGAGTCAGCTCTTACTCATAGTGACCCTGTATAGGGTTTCTATGGAGTGGCTGCTAAGTTTGAACCACCAACTTCATGATTCAAACCAACCTTGTGATCGAATGCTTATTGTACAGTGCCACACCAGGATTCCAGGGTCTAAAGGGTGTGTTTTTAAAGATGATGTTGAAATACTGTTGATCTGTCTTTCCATCTGTCATCTCATTTTCTATTCATCTATCTTTCCCTGTGTTCACCCATTTCCATTTATTATGGAATGAACTGTGTTGCCCAAAAATATGTGCTGAAATCCTAATCCCAGTACCTTTGGATGTGATCCTGGTTGAAAATAGGGCTTACATTTTTATTTTAATGATGCAGTATTGTTGTTAAGTATGTGATCTTTACAGATAAAGGTACAGATGCAGGTGAGCACAAATAAGGGAAAAATAAATGTCACAAGGTGGTTACTAAGGAACTGAAGAAGCCCTGGTCTAAAAAAGATGAGACAAGATTTCCCTCCCGAGTGTCAGTGCTTTGATTTTGGACTTCTAGCCTCCTACATCGTGAGAGAATTGATTTCTATTATTTAAAATCAACCATGTGAGATATTTCTTTTACAGCTACACTAAGAAAGTAAGACACTATCTATTTAAATCCACTCACCTACTTACCTACTGGAGTCCTGATGTGACACTCTAGAATAACTAGACTCTTAACCACAAACCTGTGCTTCAAACCCACCTGCCACTCCTTGGAAACCCTATAAAAGTTCATTGTAAGTTGGAACCAAATCAATAGCACTTAACAACAGCAACAGTTTACCTGATACTTACTTAACTGTAAAAATAAAAGATTGTAATGCCTATAAATATTTCCTGAAGATCCATCTTAGAGTAAAAGTTTTCATGAGTTTCCTTCAATCAGTGACCACACAGACCTCTGATAAGACAAAGACCTCACAAGCTAAGATGTAAATGCTAACAGTGACAGATGACAGGTGAATAGTGACAAATTATAAGATTTATTATTTTTAATGTTATGAAACTGAGCTCAGAATTTCCTACCATGAGCAATATTGAACAAGCACCAATTATTTTAAATGTGATAGAATACTGTAAACTCTTTATAAGGATTTTAAACATCCTAAGTGTTTACCTCAAATAATTTTATAATTTCTGATTTTTCTTAATCAAATATATGAAAAAAACAGAAGATACATAAAAATACATAACCTGTGTCTAGGAACTGTAAGTAGCCATAGAAGAAACACATTCTATGCAAATGTTACAATTCATTCAAGTAGCATTCTACTGATGGACATTTAAGCTATACTCATTCTTTTCAAATTATAAATATTATTGCATTGAAAAACTATCATTACATTTACTAGGAAATAATATATATTTTTCTTTTGCTAAATATTGCTGAATTGTTCCCATAGAGGTAGCATTGTTTTTACTCTCAACCAGTCACATGAGTGCCTATTGCACTACATACCCTTCAAAAGCACTAGTGCGATATCAACCTCTATTAAAAAAAATAATAATAAGTAATAAAAATGACATGTCAGTATAATTTCATTTGCATTTTTTTTAAATGAAGCTTAACATTGTTCTATATGTTTGCATACTATTTATGCTTTATTTTTGCATGCAATCTGTTTATCTTTCCCACATTATTCTAATGAATTTTGATCATTTTCACTATTTCTTTATTGAAGATATGTTAAACTTTCATTGACACCAGTTTTCTATTGATGAGCTGAAAATCTTACTATTTGTTTCTTTGCGTATAGTGATGTTTTCTGGCCATGTTGTTGTTGTTGTTGTTAGGTGCTATTGAGGCAATTCCGACTCATAGGGATCCTATGAACAACAGAATGAAACACTGCCCAGTCCTGCACTAGCCTCAAAGTTGTCATTACAGTTGAACCCATTGCTGCTGCCACTGTGCCAGTCCATCTCATTGACCCTTCACTTTACCAAGCATGGTGTTCTTCTCCAGAGAAGGGTTCCTCCTGAGAGAGGGAGTCTTACCAACCTTGTTTCTAAAGAACACTCTAGCTGTACTTCTTCTAAAACACTCTAGCTGTACTTTTTCTGGTAGTCCATGGTACATTCAATATTCTTCTCTAGCACCACAACTCAAATGCATCAAATCTTCTATGGTCTTCCTTATTTATTGTCTCACTGTCACATGCATATGAGGCTACTGATAAT
>NW_006408592.1:9323116-9325066 GCF_000296735.1 Chrysochloris asiatica
AGAGTATTAATTACTCTTCCCCAACCCTAATGACACCTTCTTCATATAATCCAGCTTCTTTGATTATATGCTCAGTGTACAGAATGAATGAGTATAGTGAAAGCATACAACCCTGGCACACACCTTTCCTGATTTTAAACCATTCAGTATCCCATTGTTCGGTTCCAATGACTGCCTCTTGGTCTATATACAGGTGCCTCAAGAGCACAATTAAATGTTCTGGGATACCAAGTCCACAATAGTTAAAATACAAGCTTAAACATGTCCCACTTGAATTTAGAGATGCTCTCAAGAATATATTTGATGGATTAGGTTTTATTGCCGTACATATATATAATTTTAATTGAACATTTTTTAATGACTTCTGAATTTTGCATTATCTTTATGATGCTTTTCACAACCTGATATTACTATTTCAACCCATTTTTTATATCAGTAATTCTGTGGGTTCATTATTTAAAGTATTTTCAAATGAAAGTATTTCAAATTTTAGTATTATGAGTGAAGTATTCATCTAGCCATTTTCCCTCAAGTGCTTATCAAGTTGTTTACGAAGTTTTCACTAAATTGTTCTTGGTTTCTTATGCCATGATTAATGCACATATTTGAATCTATTTGTATACTTTCTAATTGTAGCCACTGATGTTCCATTTACTTACTAATTTCCCACTAATAATCCTAGCTATGTTGCTGCTGTGTTCCATTTAATGAGTTCTGACTCATAGTGGCACGATATAGGATATCTGAGAGCAGATGGTGGGTTTGAACAGCTAATCCTGTGATTACCAGTCCAGTGCTTATCTTACCAACACTTTATATGCTATGTTTTTATATTTTGGAGGCTACCAGTCATTCCATGGGAGAAAGATGAGGCTTTCTGCTCCCGCAAAGATTTATAGCCTCGGAAACCCTATACAGGTTCACTATGACTTGGAAATGACTCTACAGCATACAACCACTACCACCACCACCACCATATGCTTAAACACCAATCGATTTTTTTTTTTTTTACCACAACATTTTAGAAAGCTTTATTAAATAAAAATATCAAAAAGTGAAGCTATTATTTCTTCTCACATTCTCTATCTAGGTCCATAGGTCTATACATTTTTTAAAAATGTTTTATTGTGAATTATGTGGTACTTTACATGGGAGAACATTAGTTTTACATTCATCCTATCGTATATAGTTTCATTGCCATGGTTAGAATCTCCTCCATGCATCATCAACCAATCAAATGGTATACCCTACAAGCCTGCCCCCCGGTCATCAGCACACAGCCCCTCTCACTCTTTGTGTCTAAAGTCCCCAACAGCTCCATCTCTCCATATCATGCTCTCTGCCTCCATCTCAGACATCACTGCTTCTCTGGGTAGGGTCCCGTTCTCCGCTCTTTTCCCTTGATGGTCCCAGGGACCTCAGCTCTTAGGCTGAAAAGTTAATCACTCCCCTCTTTGCTACAAAGCGTCACCTTTTACAATTCCAACCCTCACAAGCAGTCCTGATAACAATTATTCACTATTGTATCACAAGAGACCCATCCGCATTTCATTTCAGCAGCCCCACCTAGACAGATTGTATACTACTCAGTGGAGATTCTACCTTCCTCCATGCCCTCTGAATTTAGGTTCCCTCTTGAAAGCTTGTAAGCCAGTCACTTCTTGACTTTGAAGCCCCCCCCATTTTGGGTAGCCAATGTCCAAGTTGCTCATCCCTGTCTACTCTGTGTATGGAGGGAGTGAGAATGATCTTTGCTGTAAAGATTTGTTCCCTCTTTTTAGCTACTGTATCCATAGGTGTAGGTCAAGTTCATCAAATTGTATCAGATTGCTCTTTGTTTCCTCTTCTTTCTTCTGGTTGAGACCTGATCATCTATTCATTGAATCCAGGTCAAGTGGGTATTATCTACAAATGTAGGTGTTCTTGTGCATATGCCCTCTCTTCTTATCC
>NW_006408592.1:9326453-9332946 GCF_000296735.1 Chrysochloris asiatica
CAGAGAGGTTGGACCATTTTGCAGTCCCACCAGCAATGCAGGAGTAAACATCAATCTATTTTTAAAATATGTCACCTAAGTGATATTTCCTGTTTCTTATTTTCATATAAAATTTATAATAATTCTATTTATTTGATATCTGAGCAAGAGGTAGGATTGTATGGTATTCAAATCACGATAAATTGATAGAGTAATTTAGAGAGAGCTGGCATCTCTATGATGTTGAATCTTCTATCTGAACTATTCTGTATGTCTTTTTATCTGCTTAAAATTTCTTTGGGCATCCCCAAAACTGAAAATTTTTCTCTGTATAGAGCTTGACATTTCTGTTTAGGTTTATTTCTAAGAATTGCATTGTTCTTTTGGGTGAAATTCTTTCTTTTATTATGTCTTTTGACTAGATACTATTTGCCTACACAAAAACTCTTATTTTATGTTTAAAATATTTGTATCCAGAACTTTACAAAATTATTTTACAATTGGTAATAGATTTATTTTCAGGGCATTTTCTTGATTTTCCAAATATACAATCAAATTTACAATTAGTTCCAAATTAATTTTTATGCTGTAACTGTTTCTATTTCTCTGATTTGTGTCTGATATATTCAAAATTGATAAATAATAGTGATGAGTTTGGATATCTTTGTTTCTTTTTACGCATGATATTGGTTTTGAGTCAGAGATAGATATATTGTATAATGTCAATGAAGAATTTAGATTTCTTATTTCACTAACTTATAAATTTAAAAAAATTCAAATGGCTTATAAGCATTGATAAAGATATAATAATATAATTTTTCTCCTTATTTGATTCACTTGATAAATTACAAAAGTTTTGTGTCTTAATAGAGATGCTAATTTACTCCTGGAATAAAATCCCTATATTTATAAAAGATAGGTAATTTTCCTTTTTTACAACCAAACATGTTTGGGTACCACAGATTTTCAGTGGTTAAACATTTTGAGTATTCCCAAGTGGTAGTGCCACAAAGCTGCATCATGAGACACTTAGAGAATAAACAATAGTATAGACTAAGGTCTAAAATGTTCAGGGGACATTTTGCTACTGGGGAAGCTCTTTTGTTCTGGTGGTGACACAGCAGAGGAATTTGGAATAGACTAGATTTCTTTTCTCATGGAAAACAGTGCTGGTTTAGTAGTTAGTATAATTTATTCTAGACTTGTTAGTGATTTCCAGTTGGTTTCCACTCAGAGCACCTTATACACAACAGAAGAACACACTGCCTGGTCCTACGCCATACTCACAATTGTTATATTTAAGCCCATTGCTGCTGTCACTGTGTCAATCCATCTTCCTTTTTTTCGGTGTCCCTCCACTTTACCAAGCATGGTGCCTTTCTCAAGGGATTTGTCTCTCTTGATAATATGCCTGAAGTATGAGAAGCAAAATCTCACCATCCTGGCTTCTAAGGAGCATTCTAGCTGTTCCTCTTCCAAAACAGATTTTTTTGTTCTTCTGCCAGTTTATGGCACTTTTAATATTCTTCTCCAGCACTGTCCTTCAAATGCTTCAATTCTTCTAAGTTCTTTCTTATTCACCATCCAACTTTCATATGCATGTGAGGCTACTGAAAATACCATGGCTTAAGTTGTTACTGTTATTGTTATGTTCAGTTGAGTCATTTCTCACTTAGAGTGACCCTGCATAGGTTTCCTGAGGAGCTACTGGTGAGTTTGAACCAAGCCCTTGTGATTCAAACCAATCTTCTGGCCCGGTGTTTATCCTAGAGCACCACAACAGGACTCCATAGCTTGGCTCTGGCACACCTTAGTTCTCAAACTGACATCTTTGCTCTTGAAAGCTTTAAAGAGGTCTTGTGCAGCAGATTTGTCTGATGCAATACTTTTTTATTTCTTGACTGCTCTTTTCATTAATATTGATGGCGGATGCAATTAAAATGAAGTCTTTGATAGTCTTCAATCTTTTATCCACTTATCATGATGTTACTTAGTTATCCAGTTGTGAGGAGATTTGTTTTCTTTTCATTGAGGTGCAATCCATACTGACGGCTATAGTCTTTGATATTCATCAGTAAGTATTTTAAGTCCTCTTTGCTTTCAGCAAGCAAGGTTGTATCATCTGCATATCACAGTTTGTTGTTGAGTCTTCCTCAAATCTTGGTGCTAGGAGATAGAAGACTGGAAGGAATTCCTCTAATCCTTAGAGTTTTTCTTATATAAATCCCAGGCTGAAATGGATTGTTTCAGTTTTCTCATGTGATGGGAAACCTGTGTATATATTTGGATGTGATTTTGGTTTATGCAAAGCATTCTCTTTTATATCACCTGAGTTAATGCTTATTAAATACTTAGCACAAGGCTTTTATCAGTGGAATATGCTCAAGAAATATTAGACTTTATTATGTTATTGTTGTTAAGTGCCGTCAAGTTGGGTTCTGACCCTTAGCGACCCTGTAGAAGATTTCTGAGAAGCAGCTGGTGAGCTTGAACCACCGACCTTGCAGTTCAAACAGCTTTACAGTCTGGCACATTAACTCACACTAGATTTTATTATAGATACATTTAAATTAAGCTGGCAAAGGATATTGAATCTACCATGCACTGCCAAAAGAAGAAACATATTTGTCTAAGAAGAAGTGAAGTCACAGTGTTCCTTGGAAATGAACATAGTGAGAGTTTTGATCATGTGCTCTAGCCACATTATAAGAAGGGACAAGTTCTTGAAGAAAAACATCATGCCTGAGAATGTTGAGGGCCAGTGAATAAGAGGAAGACCTTTAGTGATATAGATGGGCATGGTGGCTGCAACAATGGGCTCAACCTTGGCAATGACTGTGATGATGGCACTAACACAGGCAATATTTTGTTATGTTGTACGTAGGACTATGATAAGTCACAGCACCTGACAACAGTAACAACAGTGACATTAATGTGATCCTCACAAAACAACCTGTAAAATAAAATTGAGGAAATTCAGACTCAGAGCTATGGTTTGCCTGTATTATGCATTTAGAGTGTGGCAGCATTAGACAATTTCCCACTATGGGGCCAGTGTTTTCACCACTAGTCTCATAAGCTGAGGACTGTGAATACGAATGAGGCAATAATGTCTTTATTATCAGTAACATCTAAGTGGAATTTAGCATTGTCTTGATTTATAGAGTGTGGGCAACAAATCACAATACTATTAGATATTCCTTTGACGATCACCAATAAAAAATAAAAATATTTGTATCATCTTAAAGATGTTGCATATATCTTGAGATATCATTCATACTCACCACTATGTAGCCATTGCACTAGTATCAGATGATCTGCTTATTGTTATTGTTGAAAGCATTGCTAAATATTTATAATTGCATTTCAGTATGCTTGCTTTTTGCAATCCTATCTATTTATTGCAGGTATTTAAAAAAAAAAAATCTATTTTGAGAAAGGGGTTCACAGGCTTTAGCAGACTGCCAAAGAGTTTAATGATACAAAAATGGTGAATAACCTCTGCTAAACCATTCTGGTGTGGCACTGCAGGATAATGCCCTGGGCCACAAGGTCAGCAGTTCAAACTCACCAGCCGCTCCTTAAAAACTCTATACAGGTTTGTTATGACTCAGAACTGACTTGGCGACACTTAACAACAACAATAATAAACCATTCTGTGTCCTATTCTGTATTTTTAACTATATTTCATAAGAGTCATATATCATTGTGGATGAACATTCAGAACATCTCATTCAAAGGAAATTTGAGGCGTCCACACCTGATAGCAGTTGGCACTGAATTCAGTGAATTCTTCAGCTGGCAGAATAACCAGATGGATTTTAATTGCCTGGTGAAGGGATAATTTTCCCCAAGAAATCCCACATGTGCCAAAGCAACCCTGTGAGCTAGTCAAAAGGCATTCTCTTTGCCAATCCTTTCAGCCTTGCTGGAAACACAGGAACTTTCAAAGGGAGTCTGTGACAACATCAAGCAGAATTTAGTAAATGTCTTTGCTCAATTGGAATAGAAACGAAATAAATAGCCAGGGCTCTAGGGAAAGCCACAGACAATGCTCTCCCCCCTGCTCAGCATGCTTATCAGTGTGCATACAGACCTACTGCAGAATGGTTTGTGCTAAATCTAATCTGACGCCTCCCCTGGGGAGATGGGGAGAATGTGGAGATGATCAGAGGGTTGATGGATTAGGATATATTCCATCTTCTTAGAAAACCAACATTTTCCTTCAAAGTAGCCCTAGTATTTTTACGTTTCCTAAACTCAGAGTGATTTTCTGATGCCCCGATAGTCAAAATTGTGCTCTTTGTAATTTTTAGTTTAGAATATTGTTAGTGTTGTGTGCTGTCATGTCATTTTTGAGTCACAACAATCCTGAGTAGAGTTTCCAAAAACTGCTGGTGGCTATGTACTGTTAACTTTGTGGTTAGTAGTCCAGTGCTTATCCTACAGTGCCACGTCAGCTGAATAATATTATTGCATGCTGTTGTGTACCATCTAGTTGGTTCCAACTCATAGCGACCTTGTGTAGAGTTTTCAAAAGAGCCTGATGGGTTTGAACTGCCAATTTTGTGGTTAATAGTCCACTGCTTATCCTACAGTGCCACACAAAGACTCTAGTATTGATACCTAGGAAATGTATATAAACATGGAAATCACTTTATCATCAAACAAGAAGGGACTAGCAGTCATTATATGTGCATCATTTAAAGTTTAATGAAATTGATTAGAAAAGTCTGAGTTTTTAAAAAATGCATAGAATTAACATGTCCTAGAGTTTACGTCAGAGTCCTGATGCGGCACTTGGGTTGCAGATTCGAACTCATGGTGACTTTGCAGTTTAAAGAAGAATTTTGCTTCACAGGGTTTTCAATGGCTGATTTTTAGAAGAACAGTTCCAGGTGCTCTTCTGAAGTACCGTTGGGTGGACTCAAACCCTCAACCTTTTGATAAGCAGCTGACCATGTTAACTGTTAGTACCACAGAGGGACTCACAGAGTTTACTTAGGCACTTACATTTACTAAGTTGTTTAATCCATTTTCTTATTTAATATGCATGATTACATGATGACCACTGTATTTCTAAATCAAAGATCATCAGTTCAAAAACCCTACAGAGGGTCGCTATGAGTAGGAACCTGCTTGAGGATACTTAACAGTAACAGTCCTATAAAATGAGTCTTGGTGTGGTGCTGTATGATAAGCACTGGACTGTTAACCCAAGGTTTTTAGTTCAAACCAACCATTTATGCCTCAGAAATTGTCTACAAAGTTGTTATGAGTCAGAACCGACTCATCGATACTTAACAACAGCAGTCCTATGAGGTGAGGATCATTATTCACATTTTTGCAATTTGAGGAAACTGAACCTCAGAGAAATTAAATAACAAGTATTAAGAAATAGCTGTTTTCCACTTAGTTGTGTACCATCTTAAATCACCCACTTCCAAACTCTATCATCTTTTCACCTTTATAGACTATACATGTTATAGGTTTTCAGAAAATGGAAGCATTTTTATATTTTCCTTTTGTACAATCTTAGAAAGCTTCAAGCACTGAGTTTAAAAGACAAGTCAGAGCTGCACTGGTAGAAACAAAAAAAAAAAAAAAAAAAGATAAAATTTTAAAGAGAGAATACGCCAAGAAACATTTCTCAGTTCTAACAATACAAACAATCCCATTTTAATCCTAAAGCAAGTATTCTACTTTGCTAGTAAATTTTGTTCCTATCTCAATCTCAGCCAAATTAAACGTTTTTTTGTTTTGTTTTTCACATAGCAATCTGAAGAAATACCAGGCCTATTGGGATCAACTGAAAAACAGATGTGGAATAATATGCATTTTTCATGTACCCTCAAGGGTTATGACATTTCCAATTTAGTAACACTCTGGGGTAAAGAAAACATATCCCTGAGCATAAAACTGAAGCTATCCACCCCACAATTTGGTGTGAGTTGGTTTAGGTAGGTGGAGAACGTCAGTAAATATCTTGTTTAGAAATTTGTAAAGTTTGGACCTTTTTATACAATTGATCATTATGACAGCCAGGTATTTCCCTGCTTGCAGAACAGCTGGCTTTTAAACATCCTGCAACATTAACTCACCTACTTATCTATTTCTACCAATATAAATAATGTTATACTGTCTGTGAATTAGTCATGGAAAACCTAATTCAGATTTTAGTCAAATATAAATATTCATAAAATAAAATATTGCTGAGATATCTAAATTATCTTTCCCATTTGCCTGATACAAGATTCATGTATTCATTCATTAAAAAGAAAATTACAAGGTAGCCTTGGACATATGACGTAATGACACTTGAACATTTTGAAGAGTAGCAGGCGGTTTTGATAAAGTCTAAAATACAACAGATTACAGTTTAAATTTGCTGTGTCATTTAACTATGTTTGCTTCTGTCTTTACTACTCAATTGTTGTTGTTGTTGTTAAGTGCCATCGAGTCGGGTCCGACCCATAGCGACCCTGTACAGGGTTTCCGAGGGTGTAAATCTTTA
>NW_006408592.1:9334588-9335756 GCF_000296735.1 Chrysochloris asiatica
GCTTCACTCTCCACTCTAGTCCTCTGTGGCTATGTTACTGACTCTGGGCCCAAGAGTCCCCAGGTCTTGCTGCACTGCTGGCCAACCAGGTCTCCACACAAGTTCACAGGAGTCTATTGAACATTGTAGGGCTTACCTTGCAAATTCATTGCTGTTTTTCCCTCAATTCCCCTTATCAGTGATGAGTGTAGTTAACAGTCAGAGCATGTATTCCATTGAGTCTTAGTCTTGGAAGGGCGTTTTCACTGAGGGGACCCGACCACTTGCCTTGATGTCTCCTGGGCAAGCAACTTGCTTGTTCTTGTAGTACCAGTCGGTCTGCCAAATTTTTTTGTACTTTTCCTGTATGTCTTTCTTTCAAGAAGCATCTTCTGCTCTTCTAGTTACTCCAGGCTGGTTTGCTTGTCCTTTCAAGTGGAAATTTCCCATCTCTGAAGATCTGGATATGATTCAGGCTTCCACCTATAGTCTTATGTAATGCAGAGGCTCCACAGGAAGCCTCCTTCACTGGGCACGTTGTAGCCCAATTTTAGGTATTCCAATCAGTTATAGGCAGAAGACAGACTTATAAGCTTTCTGTGGTGATATTTCTGGCTATCTCTTTCTCTCCCCCTCCAGTGTCTATTTTATAATATAATGCAAGCAAAACCAATATTCAAAAGATAGCCAAGCATTTTAACATTATTTGCCCCTTGCTTTTCCTCATGTCTCTTACATGTCAAAATAGATCTCTCGTTTCTTCCTTAGTTCTTTTACTAAGCTGTCTGATAATTTTACCAGTTACTTGACAACCCAGGTTTAAGAACTGGACTTTTTTTTTTTTTTTTGTTTACATGGGAGAACCTTAGTTTTACATTCATCCTATCGTATATTGTTTCATTGCCATGGTTATAATCCCCTTCATGCATCATCAACCATCCAAAGGGTATATAACCTGCATGCCTGGCCCCCGGTCATCAGAACACAACCCTATCGCTCTCTGGGTCTAAAGTCCCCAGCTGCTCCTTCTCTCCATGTCATCATCTCTGCCTCCATCTCTGGCATCACTGCTCTCCGCTCTCCGCTCTTCTCCCTTGATGATCCCAAGGACCTCTACTCCTAGACTGAAAAGTTAATCACTCACCTCCTTGCTACAAAACATCTATCCACCTTTCTATTTCCAACCCTC
>NW_006408592.1:9346243-9354901 GCF_000296735.1 Chrysochloris asiatica
TGATGCATGTTCAAGAAATGTATTTGCTTTCTATTGCTACTGTAATAGAAACATAAGTGGGTGGCTCTCAAGAGCACAGATTTATGTTTTCACAGTTCTGACCAAATCATAATCTGGACGATGACAATTCTGTTTTTGTCAATAGCTCTGAAACTTTTCTGGTTCTTTGCAATCTTCACAGGACATCTGACTTCTGGAGTATGTATTCCCTTTGTATCTAATTTCTTTTTTTAATTCAGGCATGTTTAGGATTAAGACACACCATTCAGGTATATGACCTCATCAGCAAAACAAAGAAGCCCTTATAACCAAATAGGATTACATCCATATGTATGTGTTATTGTTCAGTGCCATTTAGTGAGGTTTTACAAATTGTGACCCTCTATAGGGTTTCCAAGACGCAATTGGTGAGTTTAAACTGTTGACCTTGTGGTTTATAGACCTGTCCTTATCCTACAGTGGCACCATACTCCCATTCACTGACAAAGGGTTAATATTCTAACACATATTTTTGAAGGATGCAATTCAATACATATCAGCTTTCTTAATTTATGAAACATTCTATATTTGATATTCTCCCCTTACATTGTAAACTTGTTGAAAGAAGCCCCGAGTCTCAATAATCTCCACAATCTAATTTCTTCCCACAACACTGGCCTGACCTCTCAGCTCCAAACACTCATGATTGTCTTTCTCATATAGGATACATTCACCAGTTTGGCCTCCAATTCCCAAATTCCATATCTGACTGTCATTCCATCTGTTTATTCTTGGGATTGGTTGGATTCCAAATATTTGGAAGCATTTTTAAAAGTCTTGGCAGCCCTTTATCTAGCACAAAACCTAAAAGCCAGTGTGTTACTATCAAGTTGATTCCAATTTATGGCGACCCCGTGTGTGTTTGAGTAGAATTGTACACCACTGGGCTTTCAGGGGCAGAGTTTTTGGAAGTAGATTCCCATACATTCCTTCCAAGGTGCTTCTGGCTGAAATAGAATCTACAGGCTTTTGGTTAGCAACAATGTATTAACTGTTTAACTTCATTGTTGTATGGGCCATAAAACGTTTTTAAAAATGGCCCATAGTTTGACTAATCCTAGTCTAGAAAAATCATTTTCTTAAATTCATTTAAACCTATTGATGGTGATGGTGATGGTGGTGTGCCATAGATTCAGTTCCAACTCATAGCAAGCATACATAGGGTTTCTGAGGCTGTAAATATTTATGGGAGCAAATATTCTCCTCTTTCTCCCACAAAATAGCTGGTAGTTTCAAACTGCTGACTTTGAGGTTAGCAGCCCAACTTGTAGCCACTATGCTACATGAGCTCCTTTTAAACCTACTACTGAAATAATTTTAACTTGTTTATCTATAGTAGCCAAAATCAATCCACACATACCATGTTTATTAAAAACCATTCAAACCAGCCTACCAATAACAACATCAATAATAGGATTCCATTCTTTATTAGATTCAGGGGAGATTTAAGCTATTACTTCAGGTGCCTCCATCTCTTTAAATGCCTTCTACTCACACAGTATTTCTCCCAGCAATATGTATCTTAACCTCTGCCTGTAATGGGTTCTTAAAGTCCCTGTCCCTCTCTAGATTCGTATAGACTGATATAGTCTATCTCTCTTCCTTCAGCTTCTATGAGTCTATGCGTCTAAACCCATTGTCTAAATCAATTCACAAAATTTCTAGAAACCAGTCTGAGAAAGGAAAGCTCTTCTTAGAGTAATTGTTATGTTAAGTGCCGTCAGTCAGTTCTGACTTATAGCAACCCTGTATCTGTTTTCTGAGACTTGTGGAATCATAAAGCTTCATCTTTCTCCTGCCCACTGACCTTGTGGTTGGCAGTCCCTACTTACCTCACAGAGCCACCGTGCTCCCCTTTTAGGGTAATTGTTGTTGTGTAAAGTGCTATGGAGTCAGATCTGACCCATAAAGACCTTGAATAGGGTGTCCTGAGGCATATTCCTAGTGTGGCTCTGCAGGATAAGCACTGAACCGCAAGGTCCTTTCAGCCACAAGGTCAGTGGCTCAAACCCTCCAGCTGCTCCTTAGAAACCTCATACAGGTTCATTATGAGTTGGAAATGACTCAACTGCACATAGCAACAACAATCATTGCAGGAGCAGAAAACCTGAATTGCTGGTTTTAGTGCTTTTTGTGAGGCTGGAACGTGGAGAAAGAAGATGGAAAATATACCAACTATTGAATAGTATTCTATCACAAAAACAATTATAAACTTTATTTATTTATTTTTTTTTAATATGGAGACGATAGTAGGTAAGAAAGAGAAAATACTCTTCAGATAAAGCTCTTAAAAGATATGTTACAGTAGAAGGGAAATACAGGATTTTTTTCTTCTTCTTCAGTTGTGGAAAAAAAGTACAATTGTTAATGAAACAACTAGTAATGGGAAGTGAGGGATTTGCTATTATTGGAAGAGTTCAAAACAAGTTTAGACATGGCTATAATAGAGTCTGTAGAATGATGCGACACACCTCTGGCAATTTCTGAGAGTGAAACAATATACCCTGAGACTTGTATGTATGCCTGCCTTTCTTATCAAAGAGCACAACATAGATCTTCAGGTGGGCAGTTATCTCTCCATTAGTATTTCATGTCATGGAAAGAGTATTGGCCTTCCTTTCTAACTCAGTGTCTGGAAAAACTGGTCAAATCCAATACAAAATAATTATTGGTTTAAAAAATGAAATGGAATTCTCTTCATGTTTCATAACATATTTTTAAGCAACAATGGTTTGTTCATGTACTCATTAAACAGATTCTGGTGACTTCTCTGCTTCAGAGTAACAAAATAATCAAAACAGTTATTAGCCTATAGATATCAAGATGGACTGAGATTTAGTCTGTCTAGTTATGCTGTCGTCATTACAGGCCTGCTTTGTTGTTGTTAAGTGTCATCAAGTCAGTTCCAACTCATAACGACCCTGTATAGGGTTTCTTAGGAACAGCTGGTTGGTTTGAACTGTTGACTTTGTGCTTCATTATCCAATGGTGGTCCAATAATGCCATATCAGGGGTCTACAATCCATGCTATACGACAGTGAGAAAAACCTTTTTTTGTCCCTTAAAGAATTAAAAGATGAAAAATGTAGAGATAATTATTAATCATTAGCCCCTGAGTTATTGGAAGGTAAAAGTAGAGGTAAAAATACATTCAGAATATGTAAATTGTTTAGAGAGAAGGATAATCAATTCTATGTGGACAGAGAATAAGAATGAAAATGTCAAAGATGAGGTGTTGTTCAGAGCCAAACTTTGAAGAGTAAATAAGAGTTGTCCTGGTGGACAAGGCAGAGAAGATCGTCCATGTGCAGGAAAGTAAGGCCTTAACAAATTAGCACTGGGATGTGGCCTCGTTGGACCAGAAGAGAGTAGGTAGAGCAATTCAAGAGATTGGAAACATAGACACAGACCATTTCACATGTGCATAAAAGCCAGGATGAGGAAGACAGGGTCATGATTTAATTCTTCTCTTAAAAAGATGACACTGGGAAGCAATAAGCTGGAATGAGAGCAATAAGATTTCTGAGAGATAGTTATGAAGATCCAGAAATAGCTAGAATGAAATGTTCTACAGTCCTGAATTAGGGCAGTAGAAGTCAGACTGGAGACCGAAAATGGAAATGAAATACGGTGAAAACTATGAGGACACTAACTCAGCAGGACTGCCTTGTTTTTCCAGATTATGCTACTTTTCCATCTTTGACATTGTATACATATATGTTATTGTTGTTAGGAGCCATGGAGTCAATTCCAACTCTCAGTAAACCTATCTACAATAGAACAAAACCTTGCTTGGTCCTGAACTATCCTCATAATTGCTATGTTTAAGCCCATTGTTGTAGCTGCTGTATCAATCCGTTTCATGGACGGTCTTCATCTTTTATACTGGCCCTCTGCTTTTACAAGCATGATATTCTTTTCCAGGGACTGGTCCCTCCTGATCATCATATATCCTGAATACATGAGATGAGGTCTAGCCCTTCTTGCTTCTAAGGAACATTCTGGTTGTACTTCTTCCAAATCAGATGTTTTCATTCTTCTGGCAGCCCATGTGTCTACATATTCTTTCCCAACATCATTCGCAATCCAAATGCCAAGATTCTTCCTCAATCTTCCTTTTTCATTTTCTAGCTTCCAAGTGTATATGAGGCTACTGAAAACATCATGGCTTTAGTCAGGTACACTTTAGTCATCTAAGTGACATCTTTGATTTTTAAAAAATTTTAAAGAGGTCTTTTGTGTCAGATTGTTGTTGTTGTTAAGTGCTGTCTAGTCAGTTCCAACCCATAGCGACGATGTCTAGGGTTTCCGAGGAGCACATGGTGAGCTTGAACCGCCGAGCTTGCAATTCAAACGGCTTTGCATTCTGGTGCATTAACCCACAGCACCACACCAGGACTCCTTTGTGTCAGATTAGTCCAATACAATGTGTCTTTTGATTTCCTGACTGCTACTTCCATGGGCATTGAGTGTTCATCCAAATAACATATCAAGTCTATTAATGTATTCCAAGTTAACATAGACTGATAAATATTTAATACATCATGAAATTCAAGTTTGTAATCTATGAACTAACTGAGGTTTTAATAATGATGAATTTAAAGAATAACTAAACTAAATATATAAATCCATAGCAGAATCTGCAAGGAATTTTCTTCCACTCAATAGATACCTTGTATCCATCAACTAAGAGTCTAGTGCTGGTCTCATGCTAGGAGAACTGGCCTTCTGGAAAACGTATTCATGGTTGATGGAGGAGGAAGAGCAAAGTGAGTTAATTTTAAGCTCTTGCTATGAATCCAAACCAAATCGATGACACTTAACAGCAACAACAAGAGGACTATTTATTGTTGAGTAGAAATAAGAGAAGAACATCAAAGCATGAGGCAAAAATAAACGAGATCTGAACTGTCTTTTAAATGTAGAATTGATTGAATGATATGTTCTTCTTTGAGGAGTGATAAATAAAAAGCTAATGAGGAAAACTATTATGCTAATTATGACTACATTCATCCAGCACATTGATATGAATTTAAACATAGTAGATTTAAAAGATAATTACTAACTCTTGAAAAGTATTGCACCAGGGAAGTTGTAAGTATAAATCTTTCCAGAAAGAGAAAAGGAAAACTTAGGGGCTGATTTTTAATACTTCCTGTAAAACATCCACGTTTATTCTAGGAGCTCTTATTCTGTCACAGTTACACAATGATACCATCCAGTGCATAAAAATGCATTTATCATAGGGATATAGTACATCAACTTGAATACAAATTCCTTAGGACTAATTGTTTGTATTACCTGAGAATAATGAAAGTTTTAGTAAATGAATCTGTTGTCAGAGGAAGTAGAAGGATTTCAAAATGACACATATCTGGTAGTCAAATGGTGAATTCAAAATTATGACTTTCTGAGCTATTTATCTACATTCTTTGTGACTCAAAAGCTCTCACTAAAACAAGAAAATTAATGACAATGCCTATTTTAGGGTATTGTTGAGATTTTAGGGTATTTAGATGAGATAACATCTGGTCTAATCTTCACAACAATACTAGACAATGCATAAATGTTACAAAGATGGTGGTCATGGTATTTTAATAGGAAAATTAACTAAATGCAGTGAAAATAGAAGCCCAGTTATGGAGATGACAGTTATACACAAAGACAAATACTACGCTCCAGTAAATGTGAACATTGGATTTTAGATTTATTTCTCACATTGCAATATGAACAGAATTCACAGAATTGTCATCTAGCTAGTCTATTGTTCTAGGAGGAAATATGGGAAAGAAGTTTTGGAAAATGCATAGCCCTAGCAAAAGCACCACCACTCATCTAGCAATTTGTTGTACTTTGGTGGATTGTGTGTTGTTGTGATGCTAGAAGGTATGCCATGGGTATTTTAAATACCAGCAAGGTCACCCACAGTAGACAGGATTCAGGTGAGCTTCTGACAAAGACAGACTAAAGAAGGAGAGGTGGACTAATTCTGAAATCTTTCATCACTGAAAACCTAATGAATAGCAGTGGACCACTGTCAGCAGAAGAGTATTTACTATTGAAACATGATGAAGAACACTAGAATATTGTCAGGTATAGTGCCAGAAGATGAGCCCCTCAGGTTGGAAGACATTCAAATTCCTACTGAAGAAGAGATTCCTCCTCAAAAAAGAGTTGATTGTGATGACACAAATGGAGTAAAGTTTTTGGGACATTCATTTGCTGATAGGGCATAACTCAAAATGAAGAGAAACAGCTGTAAACATCCATTCATAATTGACCATGAAGTATAAATCTATGAAAATTGGAAATTGTCAAAAAGGAAGTGAAATACATAAATATTGATATTCTAGTTATTATTGAAGAATTCTGCCAACTTTTTATTCTGAAATTGATCAAACATTAAATCAAGATGTATTGATAATTACTGTAGATTGGAATGCAAAAGTTGGAAACAGAGAAGAAGGATCAATATTGGAAAATATGGCCTTGGTGATAGAAACAGTGCTGGAAATTGCATGATAGAATATTGTAAGGCCAATGACTTCTTCTTTACAAATACTTTTTGAACAACAGAAAAGATGACTATATACATGGACCTCACCAGATGCAATGCATATAAATCAGATTGACTATATCTGTGGAAAGAGATGGTGTAAAAACTCCATGTCAGCAACAAAAAAGACGAGGGGCAGACTGTGGAACAGACCATCAATTGCTCATATGAAAATTCAGGCTGGAGTTAAAGAAAATGAAAACAAGTCCACAAGAGCCAAAATATGACTGAACATATCTCACCTCAATTTAGACATCATCTTAAGAACAGATTTGATACATTAGACACTAAAGGCCTAAGACCAGAGGAGTTATAGGATGACATTAAGAATAACGTACAGGAAGAAAGCAAAAATTAATTAAGAAGACAGGAAAGAAGGAAAAGACCAAAATAAATATCAGAAGAGACTCTTAAATTTGTTCTACAACCTAGAGCTAATAAAGCAAATGGAAGAAATAAGGAGGTAAAAGGGCTGAATAGAAATTTTCAAAGGGCAGCTCAAGAAGACAAAGCCAAATAATATACCAAAATGTCCAAAGATGGAGTTAGAAAACATAAAGGCAAGAAAGCACTCAGTAATTCTCAAGTTGAGGAAACTGAAAAAAATTCTACCATTCACTTGCAATGGAGTCCTGGTATGGCACTGTAAATGCGATGAACTGCAAAGTTTGAACCACAAGGTCAGTTCAGGTTCACCAGCTGCTCCTTAAAAAACCTATACAGGGTCTCTATGGGTTGGAACTGACTTGACAATACTTAACAACAACAACAATGTACAAAATAATGAATGATGCATAAAGCATCAAAAGATGATGGAAGGAATACACAGAGTCACTATACCAAAAAGAAATGGTTGATGTTCAACCATTTCAAGAGGTAGCATATGATCAAGAACCAATGATACTGAAGGACAAAATGTAAGGTACATTGAAGGTGTTGGGAAAGAAAAAGGCTCTGAGAATAGATTGAATACATATTGAAATCCTTCAACAAAGTAACGAAGCACTTGAGGTGCTCACTCATCTGTGCCAAGAAATTTGGAAGACAACTCCCTGGCCAACAGACTGGAATAGATCTATATTTGTACCCATTCTAGTGACAGGTGACCCAACGGAATGTGGAAATCATTGGATAATATCATTAATATGAAATGTAAGTGAAATTTTGCTAAAAATAAACAAAAATGACTGCAGCCATACATTGATAGAAAACTTCCAGAGGTTCAAGTCAGATTCCAAAAGGGATGTAGAACATGGGATATCACTGCTGACATCACATATATCTTGGCTGAAAGCAGAGAATACCAGAAAGATGTGGTTTATTGACTATGCAAATGCTTTCAGTTGTGTGGATCACAACAAGCTATGATGGACAACATTGGACAAGCAATGGACAACATTGTGGAGAATGAGTACTCCGGAACACTTAGTTGTGTTCATGAGGAACCTATGCATAGACCAAGAATCAGTTATTCAAAAATAATAAAGCTACATCGAATGGTTTGAAATTAGGAATGGTGTATGCCAGGAATGTACTCTTTCACTGTATGTAGTCTCTCTGTAGGCTGAGCAAAATTATCCCAGTAGCTGTATTATATGAAGAAAAAAGTGTCATCAGGTTTGGCAAAAGACTCATTAACAACCTGTGATATTTAGATAATACAACCTTGCTTGCTAAAAATGAAGAGGGCTTAAAATACTTTTAAAGGCCAAAGACCACACCTTTCAGTTTGGGTTGCGCCTCCTTGTAAGTAAAACAAAAATCCTCACCACTGGACCAATAAACAACATCCATATGAATGGAGACAAGATTGAATTTGTTAAAGACTTCATTGTGCTCAGTTCAACCATCAACACTTATGGAGGCAGCCATCAAGAAATTAAACAACATATTGCATTAGGCAAATCTGATGCCCTGTTGTTGTTGTTGTTGTTAGGTGCCATCGAGTCAGTACCGACCCATAGTGACCTTATGCACAGCAGAATGAAACAACGCCCGATACTGGGTCAATCTCACTACTGTTGCCACGCTTGAGTCCATCTATGCTACCACTTGGCCAATCC
>NW_006408592.1:9355875-9357280 GCF_000296735.1 Chrysochloris asiatica
AAGGAAGATCATAGAAGAATTGGTGCATTTGAGTTATGGTTCTGGAGAAGAATATTAAGAAACCAATCTGTATTGGGAGAAGCATAGCCAATATGCTTCTTGGAAGCCAGGATGACCAGATGTCATCTCTCATCCTTCAGACATATTACCAGTAGGGACTAGTCCCTGGAGAAGGATATCAAGTATGGTAAAGTGAAAGGTCTGGTAGTATGGTGGTTACGAATCGGGCTGCAAACCGCCAGGTCAGCAGTTCGAAACTACCAGCTGCTCCCTAGGAGAAAGATGAGGCTTTCTGCTCCTGTAAAGATTTACAACCTCAGAAACCCTGTTGAGGGTTGCTATGGGTCAGAACCGACTCGATGGCACTTAACAGCAACAACAACAAAGTGGAAGGTCAGAGAGAAATAGGAAGATTGTCAACAAGATGAATTGGCCGAATGACAACAGCAGCAATGGGCTGAAACATAGCAATGATTTGTGGGTTGGCACAGAACCAGACAATGTTTCATTCTGTTATGCATAGGGTTGCTATGAGTAAATGCCAATTCATTGGCACCTAACAACAACAAGTAAAATATATACATTTCTTCCAAAACAAACTTCTCTGATTATGTCAAATAAAGCTTTACCACAGAACAAAGTAGGTAGTGTGGTGACTCTGTAGAATAAGCACTGGACTTTGAACCTCAAAGTCAGTGGTTCAAGCCCATCAGCTACTCCTCAGGAGAAAAATGATACTTTCTGCTCTCACAACTATTCACAGCCTTGGGAACCTTCTACAGGATTCCAATAAGTTGGAGCCTACTGAATGGCACTTAACAACAATGTTAACAAGGCAAAAAGGTCAGCTTAAGGCACACACAAGAGACAAAAAAATTATTTTTTCTCATTCAGTGTTTGTGATTATGAGCTCCTTGTCAGCTAAAAATAAATGAAAAATTATACAACTAGAAATAGTTAAAACCACTGAATTTATTATATTTAAAATTAATTTTCTAATTATTTCAATAGAAAGTGTGCTGAATCTGAGTGTTGATAGTTGCCATAGTTTGTACTGATGTTAGTGATACAAAGAATGAAAATGTCCACTCTTTTCTCCACTCTAATATTCACTCTAGTTGGAATAGCATATCCTGCTGCTATTCCAACTATAGTAAATATTACTAAAAAATGTTACCATTATATCATTTAATCTTCACAATAGTTCCATACATTGGCGAAGTAGATTGCTATTTTTTTTTTTATTTCTTCCTTTGGAATTAATTAATACTTCTTGTAACAGATCTCTGATTTTCTTTTCATAAAGCATCCCTTCTTTGTAATTTGTTGACTCTACTTGTCGACTTGTTTACCTATGCTTTATTGACTATGCAAAGGCTTTCAATGTGTGGATCATGACAAGCTA
>NW_006408592.1:9358045-9362957 GCF_000296735.1 Chrysochloris asiatica
AGAACCAATAGATCTGTTTTGGAAGAAGTGCAGCCAGAGTGCTCCTTGGAGGCCAAGATGGCTAAGCTTCATCTGTCATACTTTGAACATATTGAACAGTCGCTGGATAAGGATGTCATGCTGGGTAAGATGGATAGTCAGAGAAAAAGAGGAAGACCCCCAATGAGATGGATTGGCCAGGTGGCATCATTGATGGCGTCAAATGTGGCGGCAGTAGTGAGGTTGGCCCAGGATCTGACATTGTTTCGTTCTGCTGTGCATGGGGTAACTATGAGTCGGTTCCAACTCGATGGCACCTGACAACAACTACAACAACAACTTGTTGACTCAGGTAAATATACATGACTCAAGCTTGGGAAATCAGAGCCAGTGGATTCTATGCCTAGGGGTTCGCTGGCATAAATGAGAAAAAAGTACTATTTTAAATTGAGGATTAACAAGTTGATGAAAGACGCTGCAGCAGCTTCCAATCACTGCTGAAAAAATAATACTTAAAAGTGGGTAGCTTTAAACAGCAGAAATTTAATGTGTCAGAGTTCTGGAGGCTGAGAGTTCAAAAATGAGGTGTCAGCAGTATTGATCCCTGAGGTTTTGAGAAATAATCTCTTACATACCTCTCTTCTAGTTTTTGGTAGCTTCTGGTGTTGCTTGGCATGATATGCTTCTTTCAGTCTCTCTCTCTGCGTATCCTCTCTTATTTTTATAAAGACACTAATTGCATAGGATTAGGATTCACTATACTACAGTATGATCTCATGCTTACTTAACTGATAATTCTGTTTCCAAGAAAGTATTTGTTGTTAACTGCCATCAAGTTGGCCTGACTCATAGTGACCCTGTATAGGGTTTCTGAGGAGCAGCTGGTGAGTTTGAACCACCAGCCTTGTGGTTCAAATGGCCTTGCGGTCCATTGCTTATGCTACAGTACCATACCAGTACTCCTATTCACAAGTATGTTGCTGTTAGTAAGTGTCATCGAGTTGGTTCCAATTCATAGAGACCCTGTATGGGTTTATGTGGAGGTGTTGGTGGATTTGAACTACTGCCTTGAGGTTCAAATTGACCTTGTGGTCCCCTGCTTATCCTAAAGTGCCATGCCAGGACACCATTCACAAGTTTCAGTGTTAGAATTTAACCATATCTTTTTAGTGGACAGAATTCAATCCACAACACGAGGTGTGCTTCCAACTCCTGGCAGCCATTGTTTGGATTGCCTATTGACAATACACAACAACAAAACAACCCAGCCATCAAGTTGATTCTGACTCACAGTCACGCTGTGTAGGATTTCCAAGTCTGTACATCCTTACAGGATCCAACAAAAAAGAAAGGTAAATTTTAAGATAAGGGAGGGAGAAATATAAATCATTTATGTCCATTAAATACTTTCACATTTCCAGGGTTTTTTTTACATATTAATAAATTCTTTTTTTATTATATCATAATGTGGTTAGTTTCTAAAATTTGCACCCCATTGACTTGTGACATATACACATATAAATTTTTATCATTTTTACAAAGAAAGAAAATAAGTCTTGAATGGTAAAGCCCTTTGTGGGTTACAGATATACTAAACAATAACATTAGACTTCTATCCCAGAATTCCATAATCCATATCCTGCTCACTAAGTCAATGAATCATAAATTTATTCATGGGTATCTTTACTCAATAAACTAAATTGAAGAGAAGTAAGTGAGAGTTCAAGCTATTGCCACACTTAAATGCCATACTTCACTGAAAAATTAAACTCGAAAGTACTTATCAATCACAAAGGGAAATGATAAAACCTTTCTATGATTTAGTCTACTTTCTGAATTAAAAAGACAAAGAAAAGCAAATCCCATGAGAAATGATAACCTGATTCAGATTTAGAGTTCAAATTCACACTGCTTCTTATGTTCCCAAATTTTAAGTCAATAAAATCAAATGACAGTTGTTCAGATTCGAAGTATCTGGGGACAATAAGCAGATTAAAAGTAAAATTAATCTAAAGAGAAGTCATTTTATCTAATACCCATAGAATTTGTACAAAGAGAGCACAGATGCATATATAAGCTGACTGTTACCACCCAGAGCTATAGTACAAAAGAAATAACAAACTATGAACAAGAGTCAGCATCAACAATAAACAGAAGAGTAATTTGTCAAACAATGGACAAGTCAACAACAGAATAAAGAAAACCAAATTCAAAAAACAGGGAACAGAAAAGATAGATCAAAGATAATTATACAGAGAGTACAAGAGATCAATAGTACAGAAACCAAGAAAGAATGGTTGAAACAGACATATAGAGGGTAGAAAGAGAAGGCCTAACATGTGTTTATTGATCCTCCAAAAGTGGAGAACAGAAAATATGGGGAAGATATGATAAATGAAATAATGGTGGATAACTTCCAAAACTGATTAAAAACATAAATCCTGATTTCTGTGAAGCCCAATACATTACCCATAGAATAAATAAAGGTAAACACAACAAGACATGTCATAGGAAAACTGCAAAACACCAAAAACAAATGAAAAGCAATGGCAATGGAGAAAAAGACAGATTACCTAAAGTTAAACGAAAATTAGTCTTAAATTTGATTTCTCATTGACAACAATGAAGTCAACACAAAAAAGTCAGATATTGGAAGTGCTCCAAGAAAATATATACTCCAGCAAAACTATTAGTCATGAACAAGTAACTCAAAATATTTCCTGACAGACAAAACAGCACATTTAATACTAAAACAAATAAAAATCAAAACCATTGCCTTTGAGTCAGTTCATAGGAATTGCCCCATAGGATTTCCAAGGCTCCAAATCTTTATAGAAGCAAACTGTCACATCTTTCTTCTGCTCAGCTCACAGCCAAGAACTTATTTACTGCATCTCCTTGGTTATCATCTATAGCACTTCAGTGATTAGATTTCTAAAGGATATACTTTTCAATGGAGAAAAATAATTCCACCCAAATATGTGAGCTTCAAATAGAAATAATGCACAAAGAAAAATGTTAGCAACTAAGTCAATTGAAAATAAATTTGTTGTTTTTATTGTGTGTTTATGCATTTTTTTAAAAAAAGGGGGGCTTAGAACACACACACAGAAAACCAAAAATATCTAAAATAGGGAAGCTAGTTGTTGCTAAAGAGCCATTGAGTCTTTTTGACTCATAGCGACCCTATAAGGTTCCTGAGAAGTGGCTGTGAGTTTAAACTGAAAATCTTGTGGTTAATAGTTCAGTATTTATCCTACAGTGTCACACCAGTATTGAAGTATTTTAATGACTTTAAACTTTCCAGGAAGACATTAGAGATATTAATTATAAACTTTAAATATACATATCAAAATATAAAAATAACCTCAAAGAGAATTGAAATACAATTAATATTTTCTCAATCAGGAGAGTGAAAAATGGAATTTTATAAACAAATCCATCCAAAGAAAGCAGAGCAGGAAGAAAGAAAGAAAGGGTGGGAGTGAGTGTGAAGGAAGGAAGGAAGAAGTGTAGTGGGAAGTAGAACCAATAGAAAGCCAAATATAATGTGGAAGGTATAAATCCATATATATCAATTAGCAGAAGTTAGAACATAGGAATTCTGGTGTGGCGCTGTAGGATCAGCACTTGACTGCTAACCAATTGCTCCTTGGAACCCTATACTATGAGTCAGAACCGATTTGATGGGACTTAACAATGACAATAATACCAAGTCAAACCCAAACCCACTGTCACTAAGGCAATTTCAACACATAGTGATCAGATATAAGTTTCTGAGACTGTATATCTATACAGGAGCAGAAAACCTCATCTGTCTTCCCTGGAGTGTGTGGTGGGTTTGAACTCTTGGCCTTATAGTTAGCAGTCCAGTGCTTGCCATAGAGTACCACCATAAGGTGTAAGGCTCCTCATAGCACAGAGTTAAATTGCTCCATAGAGTTTCCAAGGATTTAATTTTTACAGAGGCAGAGTGCTATGACTTTCTCCCTTGGAACAACTGGTAGGTTCAAAAGGCTAACTGTTCAGTTAGCAGTCCAGTGCTTAACCACTGTACCACCAGGGCTAAGGAGTTACAATTGTTTGCCAGGAAAAGAAAAGCATCAATGAATCCTTCAAGTAGATCTCTGTTATTCAACTGTGAGTTATTTGTAGGCAGTTCTTTCTGATTCTTCTATGGATTTACATGGAATTTACATAACTACTTGTTGTGGGCTTAACATTGAACCTTGAATCTTTCTGCCCCTCATCTTTGAATGATGATCACCAGATTGACTGAATCTTGAAGGCCAAAACAACCTTTCATTTAGCTTTTGTTTTTGAAATTGCTGTATGCCAAAGATAATCTTTTTTTCTCAAATCTTAGTTTATCCTATTGGGTTAATGGAGTCCTGCTGTAGCACTGTATCATAAGGTTGGTTTGAACCAAAAGGTGGCCATTCAAACTCACCAGCTGCTCCTTCGAAACACTATACAGAGTCGCTATGAATCGGAGTCTACTCTTTGGCACCTAACAACAACATTGAATTAACAAAAAAAATTTTTTTTTTAAGTTTTACAGTGAATTATGTGATAGTTTACATGGGAGAGCATTAGTTTTACATTCATCCTAATGTATATCATTTCATTGTCATGGTTACAATCCCTTCCATGCAACATCAACCAAAAAAGGGCATATCCTACAAGCCTGCCCATCCCCCCCACCCTCCTACCCTCCCCCACACACAGCCCCTCTCCCTCTCTGGGTCTAAAGACCCCAGCTGTTCCATCTTACCAAGTCATCATCTCTGCCTCCATCTCTGGCATCATTGCTTTGCTGAGTAGGGTCCTGCTCTGTGCTCATCTCCCTTGATAGTCCCAGAGACCTCCGCTCCTAGACTGCAAAGTTAATCACTTCCCTCATTGCTACAAAACATCTACCTTTACATTTCCA
>NW_006408592.1:9364527-9365855 GCF_000296735.1 Chrysochloris asiatica
ATAGAAATAGATCAAATGAGTATTTATTGAGCATTTACAACACCAGAACCCAAGGTCAAATCCACTGCCACTGAGTCAATTCTGACTCACAGTGACCCTATATAGGGTTTCTGGGACTGTAAATCTTTGCAAGAGTCCACAATCTCATCTTAATCCTGCAGAGCAGCTACAGTCCAGGCAGTGCATCAAACCTGCACAATTACATTGTTGTGTCTTCCCATAGACCCCAGGTGTAATGCACACGTATTCATCCTATTTTATAGGTGGGGAGTGAGAGGACTTGACAGAGTGGAAGTTTCCTGCTGGTTATACTTAAGAAGGGAAAGAGCAGATAAACAAACACAGGCATTCTGACTTTAGAGATCATCCATTCTACATTACACTCTACTGTTTCTCAGGCCTTCAAGTTTAGTAAAAGTCCATTTGATGGCTTTTATACTGGTGAAGTAAAGAACATTCAAAAATCAAGGAGAAATGATAGTTTATTTTCGTAGTTGATGAGAACAACATAATTTTAAGATGTTTGTTTAAAATGCACATAGCTCCATTGTTTTCTTTGGATAGATTTGTGATTGTCATCAAGAAAATTGCTCCCTTTTTGCTCAGCCCTGAAAATCTGTCTAAACACTTTTCACTATGAGACAAAAGCAATCTTAAAGAATCACACTATGAAAGATGAAAAGTGGCATTTATTCATTTAATCAACAATCATTTATTAACACCTTCTTTTGTATGTTCTGTGGAGAATTTAATAACAAAAATCCTCACATGAAGGACTATATTGATTAGCAGAGGAATAAAAGACAAACAAACAAGTGTACTGCCTAGCATATAGTCAGCATGGAATGATAATTTTTGAATGGCTGAATAAATGAGTGTCATTGCTGTTGTTAAGTGCTGTTGAATCCGTTCTGACTCATATCGATCCAGTAAAGAGTTTCTGAGGAGCAGCTGCTGAGTTTAAACCACCGACCTTATGGCTTAAACTCACCCTACAGTGAACTGTTTATTCTACAGTGCCACCCCAAAACTCCAAATGAGTATTAGGGATCCATAAGAAAGTTTGTTTAAATGACAATAGTCATAGTGTGCTGGTGTTGGGGGCAGGCATTCTTGGAAAGGAAAGCTTACCTGAGACTTGAAAAATAAGTCTTTCCAACCAGTGGTCAGTGTCGGGTCATTGTGGGTGGAGAAAAGGACCTCAGTAAGGACACAGAGTAAACCAGAACCAAAAAGAACAAGTGTTGCTGCCTTAAGTCCATTCCAACTCACAACAACCTCATATAGCGCTATAAAATTTACTGAAGCAGAAAGCCTCATATGTTTCC
>NW_006408592.1:9369460-9398771 GCF_000296735.1 Chrysochloris asiatica
AAATAAAATAAAAATGCCATTGTGAATGCTGAAACAGACACCACTACCATATTCTCTTTTTGTGATTCAGTTTTCTAGTGAATCTTCTTATCACTAATTACATTGATTTGTTTCCTATTTCTAGCAATCCAATGTGAATCTCAAATTATGGTGACTCATTAATATGAATATTTATAAACCACATGTCCTTAATATGACCACTATTGAAATATCTTTGGTACTCTTGTTACAAGTTTTCTAAGCTTCTATAATGGCAATGCTTGCACCATGCTATAATAAAAAAGTTACCCATGGTGAATGACAACATTTTCAATATTATTATTATTTGCTAAAATTTTAATAAATTATCTTTGTTGCCTTTTGGTTCTTTAAAAAGAAAACATTGATCTCAAGTGCAAAATTAAAAGAAAAAAACCCATGCCCAATACAAAATCCTGCCACACTTCTGTCAATTTGTCATACTGTGGTGGCTTTTATGTTGCTGTGATGTTAGAAGCTATGCCACCAATATTTCAAATACAAGCAGGGTCACCCATGGTGGACAGCTTTCAGCAGAGTTTACAGATTAAGACATATTAAGAAAAAGGAGAGGTGTACCACTTCTGAAAGGTTAGCCACTGAAAATCTTATGGGTAGCAATGACACTTTGTTTGATATAAAGCCAGAAAATGAACCTTGCGGGTTGGAAGGCACACAAAATACAACTGAGGAAGAGCGGCCTACAGAAAGCAATTGTTGTTGTTTATAAGTGCCATTGAGTTGATTCTGATGCTTAGTGGCCTTATGCACAACAGAAAGAAACACTGCCTGGTCCTATGCCCTCCTTACAACTGCTGCTATGCTTGAGCCCATTGTTGCTGCCACTGTGCCAATCCCTCTCACTGGGGTCTCTCTGTTTTTCTCTGTACAACCACTTTACCAAGCATGATGTCCCTCTCCAGGGACTGGTTCCTCCTGATAATATGTCCAAACTATGAGAGACAAAGTCTGTCCATCTTGACTTCTAAGGAGCAATCTGGCTTATACTTTTTCAAATACAGATTTGTGTGTTCTTCAAGCATTCCATTTTACTTTCAATATTCTTCTCCAACACCATAACTCAAATACATCAATTCTTCTACCATCACCCTCATTCACTGTCCAACTTTTATATGCATATGAGCCTATTAAAAATATTATGCCTTGAGCCAGGTGCATTTAACTCCTCAAGCTGACATCTTTGCTCTTCAACAGTTTCAAGAGGTCCTGTGGAGCAGATTTGCAATATGTCATTTGATTTCTTAACTGCTGCTTCCATAAATTTGATGGTAAAAGATAATGTCAGTCTTTTCTACATTTATCATGATGTTATTTATCGGTCAAGTTGTGAGGATTTTCCTTTTCTTTACATTGAGTTGCAACCTATATCCAAGGCTGTGGTCTTTGATCTTTTATCAGTAAGTATTTTAAGTCCTCTTAGCTTTCAGCAAGCAAAATTGTACCCTCTGCATATCCTGATGCCACCTTCTTTATATAATCCAGCTTCTCAGATTATCTGCTCAGCGTACAGATAAACTAAGTATGTTTTAAAGAATACAATCCTGGAGCACACCTTTCCTGATTTGAAACCGTTCAGGGTTCCCTTGTTTTGTTCAGATGACTGCTTCTTGCAGGTTCCTCATGCGCACAGTTAAGTGTTCCAGAATACTCATTCTCTGCAGTTTTGTCTATAGTTTGTCATGATCCACACAGTTAAGTTGACCTTAAAGACATGGATTGCTTATTAAGCTCAATGACATAGATTACTTAATCCACAAAGCAAGAGTTGACCTTAATGACATGGGTTGAGGTAAGTTTTGGGGACCTGCATTTCTGATGGCCACAACTCAAAATGAAAAGAAACAGCTGTAAACTTCCTTAATACTGGAATATATGAAGTATTAATCTAGGAAAATTAGAAGTCATCAAAAACTAAAGGGACTGCATAAAGATCAATATGTTAGGCATTTATAAGATGAAATTGACTGCTATTGGCCATTTTTATATGATAATTATATGGTTTACTATGCAAGAAATAACAAACTTCAGAGCAATGGTGTCACATTCATCATCAAAATGATCATTTCAAGATCTATCCTGAAGTACAATACTGTCTGTGATAAGATAATACCATATGCCTACAAGGAAGATAAGTTAATACCACTATAATTCAAATTTATGCATTAGCAATGAAAGCCTGTGATGATGAAATTAAAGAACTCTGCCAACATTTTCAGTCTAAAATTGATCAAATATGCAATCAAATACATTCATAATCACAAGTGATTTTGATGCAAAAATTGGAAGCAAAGATGAAGGATTGATTGCTGGAAAATATGACCTTAGTGATAGAAATGATGCTGGAGTTCGCATGGCAGAATTTTGCCTAGCAAAAAAAGGTGACTTTATACATGGAGCTCAGCAGTGAGAACACACAGGAATCAAACTGACTATATCTGTAGGAAGAGATGGCAGAGAAGCTCAACAACATCAGCTAAAACAAGGCTGAAGCTGAAGAAAATTAGAACAAGTATACAAGAGCCAAAATATGAACTTGAGTATATCCCACCTGAAGTTAAAGACCATCTAAAGAAGAGATTTCATTCATTATATACTAATGACCAAAGACCAGAGGAGTTGTGGGACGACATCAAGGCCATCATATGTGAAGAAAGCAAAAGTTAACTTAAAAGACGGGATCTTAGAAGACACGCTGAAATTTGCTCTTGAACATAGAGAAGTTAAAGCTACTGAAAGAAATGAGGAAGTAAAAGAGAATAACAGAAAAATTTAAAGGGTAGCCTAAGAAGACAAAGTCAAGTATTATAATGAAATGTTCAAGCACTGAAAGTTAGAAAACCAAAAAAGAAGAACATGCTCAATAATTTTCAAACTAACATAGCTGAAGAAAATTTCAAGCCTTGGCTTGCAATATTGAAGGATGCTAAGGGCAAAATATCGAATACCCCAAGAAACATCAAAAGAAGGTAGAAGGATTAAACAGTCAGCATATCAAAAATAATTGTTGAGATCGTACATATTTAACTTAGCCTCAATGGCTTGATAATCAGAACTCAACTACAGGAAGATAAACAAAAAACAATTTTTGTTAAAGGACCTATACTCATGGAGGTAGTAACTCTAAATATCAACAGAGATGGAAGAAGTCTTCACATCATGTATCAATGCTATCCCCTCTGTACATAGGGTAGATAGGGATGGGCAACTTAGATATTGGCTATCTAAAAAGGGAGGGTTGGGGGTGATACAGATACCAAGTGACTGGCTTACAAGGTGTCAAGAGGGAGTTTAGTTTGAGAGTGTGGGGGCAAAGAAAGAGTTCCCACTGATTAGTTTTCATATTATCTAGATGGGTCTGGTTAAAAGAGATGGTGATAATATTCTTATGATTCAATAGTGAGTAATAGTTATCATGACTAATTGCGACTGTCACAATTGTAAAGGTAGAAGTTTTGTAACAAAAATGAGGGAGTAGTTAATCTTACAGTCCCGAAACAAAGGACCCTAGGACCTTCAAGGGAGAGGAGCACAAGTAGAAGGTGAGATCTTTTCCAGAGAGGCAGCGACACCAGAGATGGAGGCAGAGATGGGGACATAGAGAGAGGGAGCAGCTGAAGACTCTAGATTCATGGGACGAGAGGGACTAAGAGCTGGCAGCCAGGAGGCAGACTTGCAGAATGTGCCCTTTGGTGGTATAAATTATTATATATACCTGAGTGGTTAAAAAAAAAAAAAAAAAAAAGCTAAAGTGAATAAGTGAATAGAGAGAAATACTGTTATCTTATGGTACATGGAGGGGGTTTTAATCATGTAATGAAACTAGATATACGATTTGTTGAATGTAAAACTGACTGATGATCTGCCCTATAAACTTTCACTCAATTCACAATAAAAACTTAAAAAAAAGAATTGGTGGATGTTCATCCTTTTCAAGAGGTAACATATAATCAAGAACTGATTGTATTGAAAGAAGAAGTCCGAACTATGTTGAAGTCACTAGCAAAAAGTCACACTCCAAAATTGGCAGAAGGCAAATTGAAATGGTTCAACAGTGCTGGCAGCCCTCACTCATGTATGTAAGAAATTTGGAAGACAGCAACCTGGTCAACTGAATAGACATGATCCATATTTGTGTCCATTCCAAAGAAAGTTGACCCAACAGAATGTGGAAATCATTGAACAATATCATTAATATGACATGTATGTAAAGTTTTGTTGAAGATAATTCAAAAATAGTTACAGCAGCACATGGATAAGGAGCTGCCAGAAATTCAAGCTTGACTACTGAGGATGTGGAACTGGGCCTATCATTACTGACATCGGGTCGATTTGAGCTGAAGGCTAGAATAGCAGAATGATGGTTGGCTGTATATTATTGACTATGCAAAGGTATTTGGTATGTGGATCATAATTAACTGTGGAAAACATTCTGATGATTGGGTATTTCAGAACACTTAATTGTGCTCATGAGGAACCTGTAAATAGACTGAGAGGCAGTCATTCATATAGAACAGTGGAATCTTAAATAGTTTTAAATATGGAAATGTGTATGCCAAGGTTGTATACTTTTACCATCTATATGCTGAGCAAATAATCTGAGAAACTAGATTTTCTGAAGAAGAATGTGGCACCAAATTTGGAGGAAGGCTCTTTAACTACCTGAATTATGCAGATAGCACAACTTTGCTTGCTGGAAGTAAACATGACTTGAAATATTTACTGATGAAGATCAGATATAACACCTTTCAGTATAGATTGCACCTTACTGTAAAGAAATTGGAAATCCTCACAACTGGGCCAATAAATACCATGATGATAAATGTTTGAGGAAAGATTGAAGCTCTTAAAGACTTCATTGTGCTTGGATCCGCAATCAACATTCATGAAAGCAGCAGTCAGGAAATCATATGATGTATCGCATAGCAAACCATATACTTGCATAGTAAACCATATACTTGCCCAATTGAAAATGTCCAATACATATCCATTTCAGTTTACTACTTTAATTCCTATGATGTCAATCTTTATGAATGCTATTTCATTTTTAATGATTTCCAATTTTCCTAGATTCTTACTTCACCCATTTCATGTTCTGATAATCAATGACTGTTTGCAGCTCTTTCTTTTCATTTTGAGTTGTATTCCAACAAAAAAGAAGAGCTCAAAAGCTTTCCTCCATCCACATCTTTAAGGTCAACTTTACTCTGTGTTGGTAGCCCTTCCTGAGTTATATTTTAGATGCCTTCCAACCTAAGGGGCTCATCATCTGGCATTGTATCAGGCAATATTGTGCTGCTTTTCATGACAATTTCAGTGACTAACCCACTAGAAGTGGTCCACCGCTCTTTTTTCTTAGTTTGTCTTTGTCTGGAAGCTCTGCTCCCATAAAGAAATCTGTCCACCATGGGAGACCCTGCTTGTATCTAAAATACCAGTGGCATAGCTTCCAACCTCACAACAACATGAAAGCCACCACAGTATAACAATCTGACAGATTAGACTTTAGAATTAGTTAAACAATTATAGAAGTATAATTTCTCTATATTCTAAAATATAGAGGATTTTGTTTCTTCATATATCTGTTTTAAATCTGGAATTTATTATTATACCTGGGTATGAGATTTCACTCACAATTTAAAAAACAAAATTCCCTCCCAAACTCATTTATTGATGATTCTATTTTTTCTGATTTACTTAATGTCATACCACATAGTAGACCTTCACATAGAATATTCTTTGTCAGTCTATCTTGGGTTCTATTTCTTTGCCAACTCCATTTCTGCTCTTTCTGCTTTTGTATGATTTTTAAAGCTCCTATAACTTAAGTACAGAGAAATACATATGAACTCTGAAGACGACAATGGCAATGAAGTCAATGAGAGCTAACATTCTTGAATAGGCCTAGTGTCACAGTGTTTAAGCACTCAGCTGCTTAAACTGAGTTTGAACCCACCAGCCTCTCCACAGAAGAAAATTGTGTCAGTCTGCCATCAAAAAATGTAGCCTTGGAAACTGTATGGGAGAATTGTACTCTGTCTTGTTAGGTTACTGTAATGAATCCAGTCAATTGCGTGTTTCGTTATTTTTTAACACTTTCATTATGAATTTTATGAACTGTTCACTGTATTCTAAGCAGAATTCGTGTTTCAGTGTTTTTTTTGTTTGCTTGCTAGGGTTGCTTTTTTGTGTTGTTTGTTTTCCTGAAAAGAAATATCCACTAAGGTAGCAAATGATGGTTGAGTTTTGGAAAAATAGAACATTACTTCAGTTCACAGCATTTGTGATGGTAAGCCTCTAACCTGTGTTTTCATATTTAATGTTTTAATTGAAGTGTAGAATTGTTTTCTGTCCTTAATACTTGTTGAATCTCAGTAGAACTTCTTTTCTCTACAGTAGATATTTAAAATCGAATGATACTTTCACATTCCAGTAAAAGAGATAAAATGAAGACTTCCTTTAGAAAAGCAATATGGTAAGAAGAATTCTGTTGTACAGACTTCCAAATGATCATTTCTTTATCTCAATGAATTAGTTTTAGAAGCTTTTAATCTAATTAATCCTTAACCAAGTATAACACCACAGGGCAATATTTTGTGCAGCTGTCAGTGTGCATGGATTTAATTATGGATTTAAAAACAGATTTAGATAAAATCATTTCAAGCTGACCTCTTCCTATTCTGGTTTCAAGATTTTTTTAAAAAATGCAGTTAATTTAAATATTTTATATTAATCTGTGTTTGGGTATGTAGCTCCTCTGTGTTTAACATATGTGTTTACACACATTCATTTATCCTTTGTTTCAAATGGCCTAGGACTCTTGCTAAATTTTCCAACATAGTATATACAAATGAATCACGTGAAGAAAAGGATCGTGTCTGAGAATTGAGTGACTTGAACTCCTCTCTTAGGTACTTTGTGTCTCTGGATTAATTTTCTTGAAATAAAAAATGATTTACTCTCTAGAGCCACTTCAGACTAATATAACATGAGTCTGAATTTAAAAATAATGAATTTTATTTAATAAAGAAAAACACATTATTCAGTCTTCCATAGCTAGGTCTGAGTTCCATACATCTTGAGCAAGCTTTATCTCTTATTTACCTTGGTCATTTGCTTTTTCAGAATCCTTATCTCCAGAAATGTATCCCCAGGAGTTGAGACTTTCTGAGATATAGTACACACGATTAGGTCACTCACAAATGCATGTTTAAATGTATATACAAAAGACAAAAGAAACTCAAACCTGTTGACATCTAGGAACATTTAAAAACTGAAATGGAAAATGTTCATTGTTGTTACAAGATGTACACATATTTATATATGCACATAGGAGCTCTGGTAGCATAGTGATTACGAATCGGGCTGCGAATCGCAAGGTCAGCAGTTCGAAACTACCAGCTGCTCCACGGGAGAAAGATGAGGCTTTCTGCTCCCATAAAGAATTACAGCCTCAGAAACCCTGTTCAGGGTTGCTATGGGTCGGAACTGACTCCATGGCACTTTACAACAACAACAACAACATATATGCACATATGTATGTATATATAAACACACACACACACACATATATTCATATATATTTATGTTGTTGTTGTGAAGTGCTGTTGAGTCAATTCCAATGCATTGAGAGCCTGTATAGGGTTTCTGAGGATTAGCTGGTGTGTTAGAACTGCCAACCTATGGCTAACAGTCCAGTGCTTATCCTACCAGAACTCCACATGTAAGTATGTCTTCATGGAAATATAGAATTAAAATATAAATGGAACATTTCCATGGAATTATTTGAAGGATATATAACATATATGCTATAATATATATTTTATATATTTATTTGCTGTAATGCTGTGGGTTAATGTGCTAGACTGCAAAGCTGTTTGAACTGCAAGGTCAGCAGTTCGAGCTCACCAGTGGCTCCTTGGAAACCCTATACAGGGTTGCTGTGGGTCAGAACAGACTCCATGGCACTTAACAACAACAGTATAATTAAAAAGAATGAAAGATGATGTTTAAAACATAAAGATTCTATCACTGATTAATTAGGGATATTATTTTCTTCATTATTTATGTTCAGGGTTCTCTGCTCTAAATTAAGAAAGGAAACATCTTCTGTACAAATTTATTGTAAGGGTGGAATGAAACTTCAATTACAGAGTATGGCTCCTAAAAACCGATATTCTTCATTTTAGACCTTATCTCTGCAACTCTTTATTATGGAAATTCTGAAAAGTATATACAAAGTAGCAGTGATACAATAATGTGCTCCTGTCCTTACCCTCCACTTCAACAAGTTGCTCTTCCCTTTTCTCTTTTAGCCAAATATGGAAGCAAATTCCAAATATCATATCAATCTATCTAAGCATTAAATTTGTAACTCTTAATAGTGCACACTCAGAGTTTGAATGACACTCCTGTGTCTGTTATGGTGAAGGAACTGAGATATCTGTAGCATGATGTGATAGAAAAAGATGAGAGAACTCTGCCATGCTCTGACCTGCCTTGGCATGTGTTAATCACAGCAGAACTATTACTATGTAACATAGTGATTTGAACACTGATATTGCTTTTTCACTTCTGCCCAAGTAATATTTCATAAAGACTACTCAATACATTTTCTGTCTCGACCATGCAAGCTTTCATTCCTAGGCTCAGTCTAAGCAAGTAATTTTCAATGGAACCATGATAATTTACATGATAATTCAGAAATCGCTTAGCAGCCAGCAAACAATATAACGATAAAATATTCACTACTACATTAAGGTTTTTTTTTCATGAAGATATTGTATTGTCATGCAGACAACTGAGAATTAAAATGAAGTAACCTTTGAATGGGACAGACCAGCTAAACCACGTAATTTTTGAACTCCACACTGGCAGAGCCAAAGCTCGTCATTGTGGACTTAGAAAATAGAAACCAGACTACAATCCACTTACCTTAAAGGAGACTTATAAAGTCACTGGATCATATTTGTCTTTCATAAAGTTAGCTGGAGAGCTGGCAGTGGTCATGCAAAGTATTTCAACTCTTAAGCAAAACCAACCTTTGAGTAAAGCAAACTGAATGTCCGCACTGAAAATTTCTCTTTTCTGAGAAATGAAGACATGAAAGAGGTCATTATTTGACTAATTTCGAAGAGCTTCATACAATTTTTTTTTTTTTTTTTTTTTTTCCCATGGAGAGACAGCTTGAAAATGTTGAGGTCTTTCCTGGAGATCTTCAAAGGCTCTTTGCTCCACTAATCTAATTCTTTGGTTGAACCATTAATTTTTCCTCTAAGAATATGGGATGTTTTAGTGCTTAAGAAAGTCCACAGTCAGTAAGCAGAGTCTTGATGTGATTCAAACAGGCTCTTTCCATGATATACTTAGCTGAGGAATTTGGATAAATACTAATTCTGTGATTTTCATATTTCAGTGATTTCATTCTCTTGTCAGTTTCCATTATGCTTTTTTCCCCATAAAAATGAAAAGAAAATGAGGGATTGTAGTTAAAATTTTCTCTTAATGTGACGGCTGGCTTCTGTGAGAGTCATCAGGAAGTCAGCTCACTGGAATGTTGAAAACTGACAAGGATACATAATCGGAGGCGTTGCCTAAAGCTCATACTCTCATGATGATTTGTTAATTCTCTTTGGTTCTCATCCAGTCTTTGGGATTGCTTATTCTTCTTTTCTTCATTCTCTAAACACTCCCAACAGGTGATTACAAGTATTTCTCCTAGAAAGCTTCTATTTCTAGAATATATTGAGTATGTGTATATGAAGACTGTAACTGTCCTAATTTATTGAGTCAGAAATGGGTGAGCATAAACAGAGGGAGAAGTTTTCCCCTGTGATGTAAGTTTGATGCTGGCCATTTCAGCAGAACATAGAAGATTTCAGTACAAAGAGGCTATAGACCTATAAGTGAGGCCTGATGGTATAGTGATTACACCAGCTAACCAGAAAGTGTGTTGAACCTATTAGTGGTTCCACAGGAGAAAAGACCTGGAAACCGGGTCTGTTCCCATAAAGGCTTCAATTTAAGAACCGCTTTGAAGACAGCTCTACACTGTCCTATTGGGTCACTAAGAGTTAGAATAAACCCAATGATATACAACAACAACACAAAACAGATGATATTAGCTTCTTCACAAAATTGTGATTCACTTTTAAGCAATTCTCAAGAGGCAGAGTTCCCAGAATTTTCATTGAAAGCTCTACAGTGGGTTATTACAGTAGTCTCCAGGTTTTGTTTGCTTGTTTGATTATTTGTTTAGTTTTACTAAGGAGTGGGTATTATGCTTCAACCAAATTGTTGGTTGGTGGTTGTGTGCCTTCACGTCGGTTCTGACTCATAGTAACCCTGTATAGAGGAGCTCTGGTAGTGTACTGGTTACAAATCAGACTGCTAACCTCAAGGACAGCAGTTCAAAATTACCAGCTATTCCAAGAGAGACAGATGAAGCTTTCTGCTCCCATAAATATTTATAGTCTCAGAAACTCTCTGCAGGGTCGCTATGAGTTGGAACCGACTCCACGGCACAGCACCACTGTGGGGTTTTTGAGGCTACAATCTTAACAGGAGCAGAAATCCTTTTCTTTCTCATGAAGACGAGCTGGTAGATTCAAACTGCTGGATTTGAGGTTAGCAGGCCTACTCATAACCCACTACAGTACCAGAGCTCTTTTGTTGTTGCTGTTGTGATTGGTAGATGTCATCAAGTTGGCGTTGGCTCATAGTGACCCTGTGCACAACAGAATGAAATACTGCCTGGTCCTGCATTAGCCTCACAATTGTTGCCAAGCCTGAGCTCATTCCTGTTCCCACTGTGCCAATCCATCTCATTGGAGACCTTCCTCTTCTTTGCCAACCCTCCACTTTACCAAGCATGCTGTTCTTCTCCATGAACTGATCCCTCCTGATAATATGTCCAAAACATGGGAGACAGAGTCTCGACATACTGGCTTCTAAAGAACATTCTGGTTGTACTTCTTTCAACACAGATTTGTTTGTGAGTCCATGGTAATTTAAATACTCTTCTCTAACACTATAACTCAAACACATCAGCTGTTCTGTCTTCCTTATTCATTGCCCAACATTCATATGCATATGATGTTACACAAAATACCATGGCTCGCGTCAGGTGCACCTTAGTCCTCAAGCTGACATCTTTGCTCTTGACACATTGAAGAGGTCTTGTGCAACAGATTTCCCTAATGTATTATGTCATTTAATTACTCCACTGCTGCTTCTGTGAGTGTTGATGGTGATTCCAAGCAAAATGAAGTCTTTGAAAACTTCAATCTTTTCTCCACTGAACTTTGAAAACTTCAATCTTTTCTCCACTGACTGCTAACTGAACAGTCAGCTCTTCAAACCTACCAGCCATTCTATGGGAGAAAGATAAGGCAGTATGCTTACATAAGAACGTACAGTCTTAGAACCCCTGTGGAGCAGTTTTCCTCTCTCCTATAGGGTTTTTATAAGGAGTTCTGGTAGCGTAGTGGTTACGAATCGGGCTGTGAAACTCAAGGTCAGAAGTTCGAAACTACCAGCTGTTCCACTGGAGAAAGATGAGTCTTTCTGTTCCTGTAAAGACTTACAGCCTTGGAATCCCTGTACAGGGTCACTATGAGTTGGAACCGACTCCACAGCACATAACAACAGCAATAGGGTTGTTATGACTTGGAATCCATTAGACAGCTGTGGGCTAGTATCAAAAGAAAGAAAGGAAATTAAAAACTATAGGAATAGGAAAGAAACAAGGCATATGAAGGAAAAGTAGAAACAAATATTAATATTGTCAAACTATTTGCTTAATAGGAGTCCTGGTATGGCACTGTGGGTTAATGTACTGGACTGCAAGGTAGATTTGAACTGCAAAGTCAGTGGTTCGAGCTCACCAGACTCTTTCCTCAGAAACCCTATACAGGGTTGCTACGAGTTCGAAATGACTCGACAGCACTTAACATCATTTGCTTAATATGGTCCAGTTAAAAATGATTGATTAGCTACAGTATGTCTACACCTTTGACATTGTGGTTGTTTCAAAATATGTCCCCAAGTCTTATTGTTGTTGTTACGTGCAGTCGAGTCAGTTCCGACCCACAGCAACCCTGTATAAGATTTCTGAGGAGCAGCTGGTGAGCTTGAACTGCTGGCCTTACAGGTCCAATGGCTTGGTAGCCTGGCACATTAACCCACAGCACCACACCAAATCTTATGTTGTTGTTATATGCTGCAGAGTTGGTTCTGACTCATAGGGACTCTGCATAGGGTTTCTGAGGCTGTAAATCTTTATGGGAGCAGAAAGCCTCATCTTTCTTCCACGGAACAATGGGTAGTTTTGAACTTCTGACCGTGAGATTAGCAGCCCAATTTGTAACCACTACGCTATTGCCAAAAGAACCAATAGATCCATTTTGGAAGAAGTGCAGCCAGAGTGCTCCTTAGAGGCCAAGATGACCAAACTTCGTCTCTCATACTTTGAACAGATTGTTAGGAGGGACCAGTTGCTGGGGAAGGATATCATGTTTGGTAAGGTGGAGGGTCAGAGAAAAAGAGGAAGACCCCCAACTTGGCCAAGTGGCAGCATCAATGGACTCAAGCATGGCAACAGTAGTGAGGTTGGCCCAGGATTGGGCAGCGTTTCATTCTGCTGTGCATAAAGTCACTATGGGTTGGTACTGCCTTGATGCCACCTAACAACAACAAAAACAACAACGCTACCAGAACAAGTCTTATACTCTTCCCAAAATTAGTGGAGCCTAATTCTAACAATTTTAATATACTGAAACTATCGAAAATATGAATCTCTTTTGCTCAGGAAAGCCAGCTTCTATATCATAAGGAGATTCAAGGACCTGAGTAGATAGGAACTGAGGTTCTTGTCTACAACCAAGTGAGCAAAAGTGATCTATTCAACTCCTGTCAAGTTTTCTGATTTTCCATTACTGGCCAAAAACTCAATTGAAGCTTTATCAAGTCACAGGTCCAGAATCACCCAGCTAAGCTGTTCTTCAGAGAAACCATGGAACAGGAGAATTTGTTGTTTCAAGCTACAGATTACAGGCTAATTTGTTATATAGCAGATAACAAATACAGACATATACTTAAAATTTATGCCACCTATTATAAATCATTGGCCTACAATCTATTTATTATCATTATTCTGACTGTTCTCTAACTCCTAATATTCTAATTTTATTACATCAACTTGAGTATTTAATCTCGCCTGTACAGAAGCAAGCCACATCTTCTTCTCCTCCTTGGTTTTATGTGGAAACTCTCAATATGGCTGTCTCATGGCTTCTTGCTTTATCTGCAGCTCTAATGAATTATACAATTTGATTTTCAGTCTCAATTTTAGAATGGTACCTAAGGAGATTCTAGTTAACAAGATACCATTAAGATAAATAGCACTGACAAGTCAAGTAGATTGATGTTTAATTATATGTTGACATTATTTACATAAATTATAAGAATCATAATTTCATATTGTAGTTGTTGTTAAGTGCCGCTAAGTTGGTTTCAGCTCATAGCAAGCCTGTATAGGATTTCAAAGGAGAATAGTTTGTATCTATCTATGTCTATCTATCTATCTATCTATCTATCTATCTATCTATCTATCTATCTATCTATCTATCTATGTGGAGTCCTGTGTGGCACAGTGGGATAAAGCCCTGAACTGCAAGGTTGGTTTGAACTTCAAGATTGGGGGTTAAAACTCATCAGCTGCTCCTCAGAAATCCTGTAGTGTCACTGTGAGTTGGAACCAATGAGATGGCACTTAACACTATCAACATCATCTTTGTATCTAGCTACACACACATTCTTTCAAGGGTAAGTCTAAAAGTAGTGCTATAAAATCATGTTGTTGTTCAGTCGGTTCAGACTCATAGCAAACTTATGCACACCATGACCCCTATCCTGTGCCAGCCTCACAATCATTACACATGGGACCATTGCTGTTGTCACTGTGCCAATCCATCTCATTGGGGATTTTCCTCTCTATAATATAATTTCATATATATATACATATATTTATCTATCACCTATGTGGAGTCCTAGTGTGGCACGGTAGGATAAATCACTGAATTGCAAGGTTGGTGTGAACTGACCCTCAACTTTATGAATCACAATGTCCTTCTCCAGAAACTGGATACTCCTGATAATATGTGTGAAGTATGAGAGACGAAGTCTCTCCCTTCTGGCTTCTAAGGAGCATTCTGGTTGTACTTCTTCCAAAACAGATTAGGTTATTCATCTTGCATGTAGTCCATGGTACTTTTTAATTTTCTTCTTCAAAACCACAACTCAAACACATCTATTCTTCTATGGTCTTCCATATTCACTGTCCAGCTTTCACATACACATGAGGTTATTGAAAATACCATGGCTTGGGTCAGGTAAACATTAGTCCTCAAACTGACATCTTTGCTCTTCAACACTTTAAAGAGTCTTGTGCAGCAGATTTGCTCAATTAAATATATTGTTTGGTTTCTTGATTGCTGTTTCCATGGGTGTTGGTAGTGGATCCAAGCAAAATGAAATATTTGACAAATTCAATCTTTTCTCCATTTATCCTTATGCTAATTTAATGTCCAGTGGTAAGGACTTTTGTGTTCTTTACAGTGAGGTATAATCCAGACTAAAGGCTGTGGTCTTTGATCATCATCAGTAGTAGTTATTTTAATTCAGCTTCACTTTCAGCAAGGAAGCCTGTATCATCTGCATATTGTAGGCTGTTAATGAGTCTTCCTCCATCCCTGATGCCATGTTCTTCTTCATATAATCCAGTTTCTTGGTGTACATATTGAATAACTATGGTGAACTACTACAACCCTGGCACACACTTTTCCTGATTTTAAACCATTCAGCGTCCCCTTTTTGGTTCAAAGTGCTGCCTGTTAGTGTATGAACAGGTTTCTCATGAGCACAATTAACTCTTCTTGAATACTCATTCTCCACAATATTGTCCATAGCTTGTCATGATTCATACAATAGAAAATCTTTGCATAGCCAATAAGCACAGGTAAAATTTTTTCTGGTATTCTCTGCTTTCAGCCAAGATTAATCTGATGTCAGGAATGATAGCCCTTATTTCATGTCCTCTTCTGAATCTGGCTTGAATGTTTGGCAGTTCCCTGTCAATGTACTCTTGTACCCTTTTAAAAATTATCTTTTGAGAAATTTTATTTATATGTGATAATAATTATGTTTTCGGATGATTTCTGCATTCTCTTGGGTCACATCTCTTTGGAAAGGTCACAGATATGGATATCTTCAATCAGTTAGCCAGGTAGTTTTCTTTCAAACTTTTATTAAATGAAAGATATGAAAATGTGAAGCTATTATTTCTCAACCTAACCTTTATCTAGGTCTGTATACTTCTGAAGTCAGTGTTTCCGTCTCTGTAACCCTTCCCCTGAGAATTTTGCTAACCTAAATTTTAACCACGTTAGAACAGCAACTTCAGCATTTTCTGAGGACTCAAATAGAGTTCCTTTGAAATGTTCTCTGATTTGAGTCTGGTGGACAAAAATAAGTTTAAAGGGGAAAAATCAGGGCTGTAGGGTGTATGGGGTAAGATTTCCCAATGAAATTTCCATACAATTACCCTTGCTAACTTGCTAACATGGAAGAATGGGCAAGTGCATTGTTGTGACAGAAAAAAAAAAAAAATCCTAGGTGTAAATTTCCTGGCCTTTTTCTCACCAGCGCAGTTTTCAGTTTTCTTAAAACTTCTTCCTAATATGCCCGGTGATACTGCTGTGTCTTTCAAGAAAATCTATTCAGATTACCCCTTTGAGATCACAAGAAATAGTCCCCATACTTTCTGAGCTGATGTCTCTACTTTAAATTTAATTGATACAGCAGATCACCTAGAAAGCAACTGCTTTGAATGGACTTCTATTTTGAAGGTGCCCTAATTAGACTAAGACAAGTGTATTATTGGATTACTTTTTTTTTTTTTTCTCAGCCATTGAAGACAAAAATGTTTAGACATATTTTATTTAAGGTATTTATCCTATATCTGTGATGAAACCACGCATGAATAAACTGGAACACGATTAGCAGTTTTTGAAGGAGGGCGGGTTTCCCAAGGCATTGGAAAATACCTTTATTATTAATTGAGTAAAAGTTTAAAGAGCAGATCATCAATTTTCCATTCCACAAATCATATGCTTCATTCCCTCTCAGTAATTGCAATCCCTTTAATGTAAAATCACTTATCCTGCCTTCTCTCTTGATTCTTGTTTCTGTTTCTTGTTTCCCAACTCTTCTGAATTTTGTCTTTAGGTAAATACTACCTATTGATTTCAAATGATTGACCATTCTGTGATGTCCATCCCTCATCATGTTATTCCCCTTATACATCTTTCTATTGCAATGGGGAAAATTGAATTACGAGGGTGAATTCCATTCTAAACATAATGGGTGGCCAAGGGTTACTCCAATTCTTTTCTGATCAGTAAGCCTGGTCTTTTTAATGATTTTGTCTTTAAGTCCACATTATCTACCACTCTATCCTGGATCTTCTAATGTGATTCCTTTCAAAGAAGTTGGCAGTGGCAGCTGTATACCATCTAATTGTTCTGGTCCCAAACTCATGGAAACAGATGTTCATATGTTCCACTAGTCCATTGGACTAATGATTTGCAAGTGTCTTCATTTTCCATCAGTCTCATTTTCTCTTTTCAGGGAGAGACCAACAATTTCTCCGTAGATGACCATGGATTAGTGTTTAAGAACCCAATTTAGCAAGACTTGTTTCTCTTACCTTCACATTCAGCTAAAATGTGATGAACATTTAGTATGTGGTAGACTTGGTGCTAAGCACTTTACATTAATTGTTCAAGTTAATCTTTGGTACCATATTCTGAGTGAAGATATTCCATTTTACATATGAGGACAATGACAGATATTTATGAAGAGGTAAATAATTTATTCAAGGACATATGGTTTGTATTTGATAGAACACAAATTCAAACCATGCTCTGAATGATTCTCATATTTACTCATTCATACTTCCTTGCTCTGGCTCTACCAACAACTACTACTGTCTTGAATAATAAATAATATCATCAACAACAATAATAGTGAAAAAAAGAAAAGTAATAACTATAATCTATCTCATACACTATTCAAAAGTCTTCTCTCTGTGACCTCCCTCCAATGTATTCATAGACTATGGAAGATCAAGTTTTTCTCCCAAAGTTTTTGTAAGTTTTTTTTTACTCTTACAACATAATGACTACTTTACTTTTTGTGTTCCTGTTTTCATAATCCTATCCTATCTCTATGATGCTATTTCTTGTCATAGATAAGAAACTTAGCATTCCTTTGCATCTAAAACAAAGTGAAGCAACTGTAGTCACAATAAAGTTTGCTGATTTAAAAAAAAAAGTTTGAGCAAAGGTGAGGCTAGATTGGGTTAGTGGTGAAGCAATGAAACACGTTTAAAACTTGCATAAAATAATTATATAGATACATCAAATATACATACGTGAGTCCTGGTGTGGCTCACATATGTATATTTGATATATATATAATTATTTTAGAGATTAATTAATTAATTATAGGAGAAGCACTAAACCTCAAGGTCAGTTTGACCTACAAGGTCAGTGGTTCAAACTCACGAGCCACTCCTCAGAAACCCTATAGAGGGACACTATGAGTCAGGACTGACTTGCTATCACTTAACAATGATAAGCAAACACACACATATATGTATATCTTGTTTCTAAAATCTGTGAAACAACAAGTTTTGCTCTCAGTATTGGTTTCCTATGGCTGTTGTAATAAATGACCACATTTGGTGACTTAAATCAGCAGTCGCTTATTATCTTGACAATCTGGAGGCAGAAGTCTAATGAGCAGCTCTTTCTGTAGCAGTTCTAGGAGAAAATCCATTCCTTGCCTCTTCTAGCTTTTAGTGACTGCCAGCATTCCATTGCTTGTGGCTGCATCATTCTCATCTCTGTTTTTTCTTCATATTGCAACACCCTCTGTTTCTCTTGTATAAAGATGTGGGATATTTGTTACACAGTAGATAACTAATACAAATATATACTTAAAAAATGTGTCTTCTATCCTAAAGCATTTGTCTACAACCTTTTCATTATCTTTATTCTGATCTGCTCTATAACCTCCAAACTTCTGATTTATCGTATCATCATTGAGTGTTTAATCCCACCTGTACAGAAGTAAACCACACCTTGTCCTCTTCCTCATTGGTTTGCTTTGTAAACTGTCTCAATATCCCTTTGGAAATGTATTAAGGCCCACCAGGAAATCCAGAATAATTATAAATTGAAACATCAAATTTGTGTTAGCCATTATTTAGCCTAGTTCTTAAGGAAATTCCTCATGCATCCTTCTTGTTGCCTCTTATTCTTTCTTTTTCCCTTATTTTCGCTCTTATCAACCTCACCTGAAAATTATAAGAGGAACATTCAATTCTTCTTCAATTGTACAACACATGTGAACTCTCTCATCAATTGAGATGAGAGAATATCAAAATATTCAACAGACAAGAACAAAACACGAGCAATACGTAAAGACCTTTTATTTAATAGAAACCATGATCCCTACTTTGAACATATTGCCAGGAATGACCAGTCACTGGAGAAGGATATCATGTTTGGTAGGGTGGAGGGTCAGAGAAAAAGAGGAAGGCCCCCAACAAGATGGATTGGCCAAGTGGCAGCATCCATGGACTCAAGTATAGCAATAGTAGTGAGGTTGGTCCCGGATCGGGCAGTGTTTCATTCTTCTGTGCATAAGGTTACTAAGGGTCAGTACCGACTCGAAGGCACCGAACAACAATCCCTAAGATGGTGATTGAATTTCTTTTTTCATATTACACAAAGGTATTATATCATTTTACTTACATCATAAACCTTTGGCAATTTAAAAATAATTGCAATACCTTAATATTCTCATGACAATTCTGCAGGAAAGAAATAGCTTCACTAAGTAAAGATTAAGAAACTGGACCCGAAAGATTAGGCAACTGTGGAAGGCTGCGCAACTAAGAATTTGAGCTGGAGTTTCAAAGCAGAGCTACCTACTGGCAAAGACCTTGTTCTTACAAGTGAGCTTTACTGCCTTTTAAAGAGCAATCTTCTAGTGTGTAAAAGTATCATTGAGATAAAAGTATCACTGATCAAAACTGAAATTAAATGAAGTCATTAAAAAGAGCACTTTGTAAACTATGATGCTTTATGCAGAAGTGACCACTACCACCTCTATGACCATCAATATTGCCTTGTCTACTACAAACACCAAGGAGTTCTGGTAGTGTAGTGGTTTTGAATCAGGCTGTGAACCACAGGTCAGCAGTTCGAAACTACCAACTGTTCCGCGGGAGAAAGATGAAACGTTCTGCTCCTGTAAGAATTACAGCCTCAGAAACCCTGTACAAGGTCACTATGGGTCGGAACCGACTCCACGGCACATAACAACAAAAACAACTACCAACACCACGACCATCACAAGTATCACCCCCATCATCACTATCACAGCCATCATTACTACTACTTCTGTTTTCACTAGTATTACCACCACTGCTACTACCACACAATTACCATCATCTTTGCTGTCATCATCACTTCCAACATCGAGACCAACAACACTGCAGTCAATACCACCACCGTGGACCTTACTCTCACCACCAATATCACCAAAGTATATCAGGAAGAACAAGGTCAGCATTTCTCAAGCTGGGGGAACTGAAGAAAAAAATTCAAGCCTCGACTTTCGTTATTGAATGATTCTCTGGGCAAATTATTGAATGATGCAGAGGACATCAAGAAAAGATGGAAGGAATACAGAGTCACTGTACAAAAAGGAAATGATTAATGTTCACCCATTTCAAGCGGTAGCATATGATCAAGAGCCAATGATACTTAGAGAGGAAGTCCAAGGAATTGGCAAAGAACAAAGCACCAGGAATTGATGAAATAAAAGTTGAAATCTTTCAAGAAAGTGAGGCGGCACAGGAGACACTCACTGATCTCTGCCAAGAAATATGGAAGACAACTATCTGGCTGACTGATTGGAAAAGATCCATATTTGTGCCCATTCCAAAGAGAGATGACCCAATGGAATGCGGAAATCATGGGACAATCTCTTTGTTATCCCATGTGAATAAAGTTTTGCTAAAGGTAATACAGAAACGGCTACAATCATACATTGACAAAGAACTTCCAGAGGTTAAAGCTGGATTCAGAAGAGCCTGTGGAACAAGAGATATCATTGCTGATGTCCAATGGATCTTGGCTGAAAGCAGAGAATATCAGAAAAATGTTTACCTATGTTTTATTGATTACGCAAAGGCTTTCGATTGTGTGGATCATGACAAGCTATGGACAACATTGAGAAGTATGAGTATTCCAGAACACTTAATTGTGCTTATGAGGAATCTGTACCTGGCCAAGAGGCAGTTGTTTGAAAAAAGCATGAGAACACTGAATGTTTTAAAATTGGGAAAGGTATGCGACAAGGCTGGTTCTTTCACCATACTTATTCAACCTGTATGCTAAGCAAATAATCTGAGAAGCTGGGTTCTATGAAGAAAAATGTGGCATCAGGATTGGAGGAAGACTCATTAACAACCTGCGATATGCAGATGATACAACCTTGTTTGCTGAAAGTGAAGAGGACTTAAAATACTTACTGATGAAGATCAAAGAGCACAGCCTTCGGTATGGATTACATCTCAATGTCAAGAAAACAAAAATCCCCACCACTGGACCAATAAACAACATTCTTATCAACGGAGAAAAGATTGACGTTGTCAAGGACTTCATTCTACTTGGATCAACTATCAACACTCACGGAAGCAGCAGTCAAGAGATCAGACAACATATTGCATTGGGCAAATCTGCTGCACAGGAACTTTTTAAAGTGTTGAAGAGCAGAGATGTCAGCTTGAGGACTAAGATGCACCTGCCCCAAACCATGTTATTTTCAATAACCTCATATAGATGTGAAAGCTGGACAGTGAATAAGGAAGATCGTAGAATAATTGATCTTTGAGTTGTGGTGTTGGAGGAGAATACTAAAAGTGCCATGGACTGCCAAAAGAACCAATAGATCTGTTTTGGAAGAAGTGCAGCCAGAGTGCTTCTTGGAGGCCAGGATGGTTAAACTTCATCTCTCATACTTTGGACATATTGTCAGGAGGGAACAGTCGCTGGAGAAGGATGTCATGCTGGGTAAGATGGAGGGTCAGAGAAAAAGAGGAAGACCCCCAACGAAATGGATGGGCCAGATGGCATCATAGATGGCGTCAAGTGTAGCAGTGGTAGTGAAGTTGGCCCAGGATCGGACATTGTTTTGTTCTGCTGTGCATGGGGTCGCTAAGAGTCGGTTCTGTCTTGATGGCAACTAACAACAACAACAACAATATATTTAAGAAAATAATAGAATTTTCTATTAGTAAGAAACATTTTGACATGTGGGAACAGCAAGAGAAAAGCTTCAAATATCATCCTTACTAACTATAAAACATGCTTTGAGCATCTGCTGGATTTATTGAACAGGTAATATAGACCTACATCAAATCCATTTAAACAATTTCAATGTCAGAATATTGTTGTCACACGAATTAAACTGCAGGTTTCTTGAAATACATTCATCCTTGGGAATACGAGGAGAAGATCAAGGATAATGCTGACATATCTACATTCCAGGGAAAGTTATGGGAATTTTTGTGATGCTTAACAAGATATAAACAAAAGTTTTTGATATTTAGAGAGAAAAAAGGAAAAGAAAGCAAACATGAGAACTGGCTATTACTGTCGGTAAGTGCCATCTCCAGTTAGTTCCAACTCATAAGAACCCTATGAAAACATAATGAAACACTGACCAATTCTGCACCATCTTTGCAATACTTACATTTGAGCCCATTTTTGGTGACAATTTGTTAATCCATCTTGTTGGGGGTCTTCCTGTTTTTTGTTGACCCTCAACTTTTCCAAGAATGGCTTCCTTCTCCAGGAATTGGTCCCTCCTGATAACATGTCTAGAGTATGAGAGGGTAAGTCTCATCATCCTTGCTTATGAGCATTCAGACTGTGCTTCTGCCAAGACAGATAGTTTTGCTATTAATCAGGTTTTCGGTGACAAACATTCATGAATGGTCTGTGTCTCCTTCTTCCTACTCTTAGTTTGTAAGTTCCACTTAAACCTGTCTACCGTGGGCAACCTTGCTGGCATTAAAAACACCTGTGACACAGTCTCCAGCATCACCATTACACATAAGTCACAACAGTGCAATAAACTGATAGATATGTGATGGGACTTGAGGATGGGTACTAATATTTGTAAACACTTATGTTTTTATAAAAACCAGTGTGATCTATTTGATTTACATTTTACTAATAAATGGGCTAAGGCTAAAAGTAACATTATAATACATAGCAGGGTGGGGTTCTCTCATTTCAAAGACTGGGCTTTCCTACTTCATGTTACTGTTTCTCAGACAGGAGAGAATGAAATATTTAATAAAATTTAATAGGTTCCAAACTGAAGTCAGATATGTCTCTTTACATCTTCAAAACAAATACACTCTCCCTATTTTACAGCTGAGGGAATGGATATTGAGAGATATTAAATTACTTGTTCAAAGCAAACCAGCTGAAAAGAAGCAGGCTAGGGTTTAGATGCATAGTGCAATGTTTTGAACACCACCTTCACTCAGTTTTCCTCCTACACCAACTTTTGGGAAATCTTGGTACATGACACTTTCCTAAGGTTTAAGTCAAACTGTCTCACAAGAAGATTTTAAAATACCCTTTGCAAAATAGTCCCCTAAAGTTTTTATTTTCATATTAAGGACATTTGTTTTGTTTTGTTTTTCATTATCCACCTGAAATAATGTCAGTTTGTGTGTGTGTGTGTGGGGGGGGGGTTCAAGTTGATTGTGGAATAACACACTCCTTGTAAATTGCCTATGTTTAAACCAATATGTACAACATTCAGGGTTTTATTCGTTCTTGTGCACATTAAGATAAATTAATTAGTTGACCTCTTGTGGTTCTTTTAAGACAATGTCATTAATTGTCCTAATTATTTGAATCACTTTAACCTGCTTTAAAAACTCTATTGATTCTAATTAATGTTCCTTATGTAATTATTATCTAATGTCTTGGTGAATGCAATTGTATTATCATTTATGTTGAATTTTCTATAGTTACTTTTCTAAATCAGGAATTTTAAAGTGTCTCATCCTCCCTTGAATAAGTGATCACCCATTATATAATGCCAGTAGGAAAAATAAACTGACAGTAATCACATTGTGCAAAGTAGTAGAAACATTTAATCTCAGGCTAAGGAATTCCAAGCTATTACTAATGTAGGTAAAAGATAATGTTTTAGCAAGAACGCTCCTCTTTCTATATTTTTAATATTTCTTAAGTTTGCTCCATTCCCGTTACTTTTACTTCCAATAACTTGGAAAGACTTGCTTTCCTACAAGTGGAGTCTGTATTATTACTTAATCTGATCTTTGTATGTGGGTTTTTTGGTGTGTGTTTTTTTTGTCAGACTTATGATTTCATATTGAAGTTTTCAGATATTAATTATCTCAGCAAAAGACAAGGGACTGGCAATGTTAGTGAATCATATGTATGTATTTCTTCCTCGTGTGTCATTTTTGAGTATTTAGATGTCAGGTGCCCTGACACAAGCAAAAGTCTTGGTGTTGAAAATTAAGAGAAGAAATGAGCACACATCCTATCACAGGTGTGCAAGAAATACATAAATAGTAATCCATTAGAATGTAACCAGCTGTAAAATCATTGAAATTAGCTGTTCCAGGACAACAGAAAGGCTCTCTGATACAGTAGGGGTTACCAATCGGGCTGTTACCCACAAGGTCAGCAGGTGGAAACTACCAGCCATTCTGCAGGAAAAAGATGAGGCTTTCTTCTCCTGTAAAGATTTACAGCCTCAGGAACCAGATGTAGAAACTCTACAGTTGGCACTGACTTCATGGCACACCACCACCACCACCACCCTAATAACAGAGGTAACATGGGATCTAACTCAACCTTCTGTGTGTTTGTGGGGGAAATAGTATATATAGAAGTGTTTGAAAGAATATGTTATTGTTGTTGTTAAGTGCCATCGAGTCAAATCTGTCCCATAGCGACCCTGAACAGGGTTTCCAAGATTGTTAATCTTTGTTGTTGTTGTTGTCAGGTGCCATCGAGTCGGAACCGACTCATAGCGACCCCATGCACAGCAGAACGAAACAATGTCCGATCCTGGGCCAACCTCACTACCGCTGCCACACTACACGCCATCAATGATGCCTCCCGGCTGATCCATCTCGATGGGGTCTTTCTCTTTATCTCTGACCCGCCATCTTACGGAAGCACAAAGCCTCATCTTTCTACCATGGAGCAGCTGGTAGTTTCAAACTGCTGACCTTAAGGTTCGCAGTCCGATTCGTAACCACTATGATACCAGAGCTCCTTGAAAGAATATAGACCAGGTTTTTAGAGTACGTGAAACCTGACTAATATTTGCAGGCAAAACAATGTAAGAGAAAAAGCAAAATGAAATCCCAGGCATTTTAAGTGTATAATATGATGTAATCTTCACATCAATACTACTGAATAAACATTTTTTACTGTTATTACTCTGGTAGCGTAGTGGTTACGAATCGGGCTGCGAACCTTAAGGTCAGCGGTTCGAAACTACCAGCCGCTCTGCGGGAGAACGATGAGGCTTTCTACTCCCGTAAAGATTTACACCCTCGGAAACCCTGTACAGGGTCGCTATGGGTCAGAAGTGACTCAACGGGCACTTAAAAGAACAACAACAACTGACTTGATGGCACTTAACAACAACATTAGCATTTTAAAGGAAAACTCAGACTCAGAGCAGCTAAATAATTTCCCTAACACCTTCACTTAGTAAAAGGTCAAGCCATGATTAATTCTATGTCAATTTGATTATCAAGCCTTTATTCTTTGATGTACTAGTGCTTTCTAGCTCTGTTCTTAATTTTTAAAATTGATTTGTTTAGTAATGAATTTGTTTTATAAAAATGGATTTTTATCATAGGGTTGCCAACATTGTATCTACAAAAATAACAACGTGTAAAATAATTATTGACTATTAGATGCCTGATTATATAGAACTGAAGAATTCTAAGTAAAAATTTGCAGACTTTCATACACATGCTACATTACTCTTGTCTTCACATGTGTGAAGACTTCTTTGTGAGTTTGCAATTGGGAACTTCTATAGTCTTGCTGTGGTGCTGTAGGATAAGCACTGTAATGCTGACTGCAAGGTCATTGGTTCAAATCCACAGTTCTTCCAAAAGGCTTCTTCTAAAATTAATTTTAAACATAATTCATTATAAATCCTCAAACTCACTTATTAGAAATCAGAGGGTCACTATCAGTCAGAAGTGATTCGATGGCACTTGGTAACATCACAGAAGATTAATAATATTGATTGATTGGACCTGTGGTGTGGCACTGCAGGATATAGGCCCTGGATCACAAAGCCTGTTTGAACTGCCAGGCCAGCAGCTCAAACTCACTAGCTTCTCCTCAGAAACCTTATACTGACTGGGTCATTATAGCACTTCACAATAACATGATATTTGAAACAAATATTTTTATTAGGGGTAAGCCACCACTCAGAAGGTGACAATGTGCTACCCAAATGACTGGCTCCCCAGGTGCTTTGACTGCGATGCCCTATGCTTATTTTCATATGTTGTTGTTGTGTTGTGCGGTGCCATCAAGTCGATTCCGACCCATAGGGACCCTGCATAGGGTTTCCTAAGGAGCAGCTGGTGAGCTTGAACCACTGACCTTGCAGTTCAAATGACTTTGCAGTCTTGTGCATTAACCTACAGTACCACACCAGGACTCATATATATATCAACTTATTACCTCCAATAAATGTTTGTGTGTGTGTGTGTGTGTGTGTGTGTGTGATGGAGTAGTATTTTTGGTGAAAAAAGTGAAAAGCCAGCCCTTTCTTTCACCAACTGATGGTCAGAGTGAGAGGGAGTGGAGCTCTTACAATTAGGCTTAGAATTGCCAGCTTTTCTCTTTGGTTTAAAGGAGGAAATAAAACTTGCCAAGTGTCCCACAGAGTCTCCCAATATGAAGTCCTAATTCAAATAGTTACTGCCTGCTGCTATCTGAATTTTCATTTAAAAATAATTATCAAAACCATATGGGTTAAAAGGGTTGGGGGCATCTCAAAGTGGAAATATGTAAATTACAATAACCTTGGTCTTTTGCATTTGGTTGAGTCTCCCACAAGGCAGAAGCCTTTTGCTGCTGCCCCCATCAGGGCTGAGGCAGAGCCCCACTCTTTCTGTAATCCCTTCTTACAGCTCTCAGCTGTAGAGTGAACTTGGGTCTCTTGGTCCTAATAGCTCTCCACTCAGCTCTCAAAAGTCATTTTAAACTCCTCTCCTTAATGAGGAGTCTCTGTAACTCTATTTCCCCATCACCATGTAAAACTAATCATTGACTCCTGTGTGTCCCCACTGTGCCTAGGGCTAATTTTATTCAGAAATCTCTTCATAAATCCATTTGGCCATATCCTTCTACTAGACTGTGAGTTCCCTGAAGGTAAGGGATAGTTACTCATCCCTAACACCTAGCAGAGTGCCTAGCATATTCAGTGATTAACAAATAATTTAAATTAGTAAAAATTTGATTTATGCCTTGTGCTAAACTGTATAATAATCAGCTCGTTTTCTAAAACTAATTTTTAAAGAATGCATTCTAAATCCTCAAATCCACTTAATGGAAATCATGCTTGAAGAATTTTCACATAACATTTACAACATTGCATCTCCCAAAATAACAATGTTTAAAATAGTTGTTACCTATCAGAACTGATTTAAGAGAACTGAAGAATTTTTTAGTGTAAGATTAGTAGATATTCATGCATGCACACATGCTACATTAGTCTTATATTTCCTTCAGATCTGTAAAAATTTATTTGTGGATGTATATTTGGGAACCCCTACAGTCTGGACTTCTGGTGTGGTGCTGTGGGCTCATGTGCTGGACTGCAAAATTGGTTTGAACCACAAGGTTGGCAATTCAAGCTCCTCGAAAATCCTATACAAGGTTTCTATGGTCCGGAACCGACTCGATGGCACTTAACAACAGTAACAACAACACTGTCTTGATGTGGCACTGTAGGATAAACACTGGGCTTCTAAGTGCAAGATCAGTGGTTCATACCCAACAGTCACTCCTCAGAATCAGAAATGAATCTTCTAAAATTAATTTTCACCTCATAGGGTGGAGTCATACTGCTTCATGAAAGTAGACAGGGGTAAGAACTGCTAGGGCTCCTTGAAGGATATAAAGAAATACAGAAATGAAAACGTCTACTTTGAAATCATTTTTCAATTCAGCCAAATATTTTTCCTAATAAAAAGACATTCCATAATGCAATATTTCAGTTTTTCTCCTTATTTAAAAGTTTGTATTTAGTTAAAACTCCTTTAGAAAGAATATTCTAAAAACCATGCTTTTATCCTAGTCAATGCATGACCTTGATAAGTTAGCCTATTGCTTTGAAAGACCATTGGGCATGCAGAATCCTAAATTCTAGGTTTGATTTTGTCATAAATCAGTTGAAGCATCTTGGACAAGGTTTTATTTTCTTTCACTTACTGGTCTTATCTATAGCATTAGGACATTGATCTAGGTGACTTCCGTTTCATTTAGAATGTTTGATCTCTCCCCTTAACCAAAAACTACCTTCCCTCCATTTTTTTCTATCTGCTGTACTGGTGTGCCATTGGATGTTTAGCACTGGATGACTATATGGGTTATAACCGTAAGGTCTGAGATTCAAAGTCATCAGCCACTTCTTGAAACCCTATACAGGGTTGCTATGAGTTAGAACCAACTCAACAGCACCTAACAACAACAAATAATTGAATTTATTTGTTTCACAAGCTAATCTGCATTGGTCTGGATGTTTGTTTACCTATGATTTAATCTTTAAATATGTATCAGTTTTCCTATATTGACTAATTGCCATTTCAAGCAGCGCATCCTGAGAAAAATATTTTCATAATATTCAGCAAACATACACTGATTTCTCCCTCTGAACTTCCTTGTAAACAACTTATCAAGCCTTCCAAATTCAGACTGTCATTAATTGAGTAGAAACAGTATAGTAAAAATTTTAATCTGCTAATGCAGGGTAAACACCAAACATCTCAACACACATCTTTCTCCATATCTGCAAATGCACAGTCAATATGCAACATGTGATCCAAATTCTATTCCTATAAAAATAACCAGAAAATGCATGCTAGTTTCCTATGAATTCTGTAAATGAGCCTCAGTTACATATATTACTACCTGTGGTGATTCTGTTTCAAAATGACTTTGAATTTGTCTCCACTGGGATAACCCAATATCAAGTCAATGCAATATATTCCAAAGAAAACTCAATCCTGTTTTCCTCTTTACCCATTTTTTCTGTCATTGTTTATTTGTTAATGGAAGCACTATTTCTTACTCTTAATAATTTCTTTTTCTTATAATCCATATCCTAGTCTATCACTTTAATTTGTATGTATGTATTAGATTCAGAGGAATTCTAAGAAACAGGAAGCCATTGACTCAGTTGACAGTATGCCAGGGGAGATGGAAATACATTGCACATATTTATGTATGTTATATCAATATATTAAATATAGATAAAGCTATTTATATGTTAAATATAAAATATATACTTATACATTATATTATACTAATTGTTAAGTGTTGTCTAGTCAGATCCAACTCATAGTGACCCTTTGAGGGTTTCTGAGGAGCAGCTGGTGGGTTTGAACCACTGACCTTGTGGTCCAATACTTATCCTACAAGACCACACCAGAATGCCAATTGTACTAATACATTATATTAATATATCACTACTAATCTGTCAATTTGTGGTAGCTTCTACATTGTTGTGATGCTGATAGCTATGACTCTAGTGTCTTAAATATCATCAGGGCCACCCATGATGGACAGTTTACAGCCAAGTTTCTAGACTAAGACAAACTAGGAAAAAGGAGAGACAGATTACTTTTGCATGTTTACCCACTGAAAACCTTATGAATAGCAGCCTAATATTGTCAAATATAGTGTCAATGCAAAAAGTTGAGCCCCTCAGTTTGGAAGTCACTCAAAATACACTTGGGGAAGAGCTGCCTCCTAAAGATAGAGTTGACCCTATGGCATGAATGGAGCAAAGATTTTCAGGAGCAATATTTGATGAGGCATAA
>NW_006408592.1:9400524-9401941 GCF_000296735.1 Chrysochloris asiatica
TCCACTTTACCAAGCACTGTGTCCTTCTACAGGGACTGGCTCCTCCTGATAACATGTTCGAAGTATGAGAAACCAAATCTTGCATCCTGACTTTGAAATCACATTTTGACTGTATTTCTTCCAACACAAATTTGTTTTTCTCACAGCCTACGGTACTTTCAGTATTCTTCTCCAACACCATAATTCAAATACATCAATTCTTCTACTACAGTCTTCCTTATTCATTGTCCAAATTTCACATGCAAATGAAGTGACATAAAGTACCATGGCTTGGGTCAGGAAGACCTTAATCCTCAGACTGAAATCTTTGCTCCTGAACACTGTAAGGAGGTCTTGTGCTACAGACTTTCCTAATGCAATATATATCATTTGATTTCTTGATGGCTACTTCCATTGTTGATTGTGTATCCAAGCAAATTGTTCATTGTGGGTCCAAGAAATTGAAGTATTTGACAATTCAATCTTTTCTCCGTTTATCATGATGTTATTTATTTGTCCAGTGGTGAGGATTTTTGTTTTCTTTACACTGAGGTCAGTCCATACTGAAGACTGTAGTCTTTGATCCCCATCAGTAGGCAGTTTAAATTCTCCTTGTTTCCAGCATGTAAGGGTGTATCATTTGCACATTGCAGATTTTCAAGGAGTCCTCCTCTTCTTCTGATGCTACATTCTTGATATAATCCAGTTTCTTGGATGATTTGCTTGGTATACAGATTGAATAAGCATCATGAAATAATACAACCCTGATGTACTCCTTTCCTGAATAGAAAATTGGAAGTTGTCAAAAATGAAATGGAACTCATAAAGACAAATATGCTAGGCATTAGTGAGGTGAAATAGACTGGTATTGGCCATTTTGAATCTGACAATCATATGGTTTATATGGCAGAAACTACAAATTGAAGAGGAATAGTGTGTCATTCATCTTCAAAATGAATATTTCAAGATCTGTCTTTAAATACAGTGCTGTCTGTGATAGCATAATATCCATGTGCTATCATATCAGTTTTGATTCATAGTGACCCTGTGTAGGGTTTCTGAGGAGTGACAAGTGGATTGAACCACCAAACTTCCAGTTAACAATCTACTGCTTGTCCTACAGTGCCACTCCAGAACTCCAGGATTGGAAGTAGAAATCCCAAATGATGTCTCTATTCCTGAGTATGAACCTTGCTACTTTCATTCAGGCCCCTGACTGCTAAAAGTTTTACTTTGGAGTTCATCATAGCTATGGAAGTTCATGAGTGTATTCTATTGCTAAAGACTAGCACATAGTCACTACACAATGTACTGGAAAGACCCATGCTACCAAAGATCTATCCTACCATCAAAAGGATTTGCATTTTATGGCAGTTAATAAAACAGTGAAAACAAGTTGTTTAGAACAAGTGTACTTAATATTCTTTTTTTTTTTTTT
>NW_006408592.1:9405381-9406601 GCF_000296735.1 Chrysochloris asiatica
CTTGTAGTAATCAATCAGACTGCCATTATTGTTTCAGATTTTTCCTGCCAGTCTTTCTTTCATGAAGTATCTTCTGTTCTTCTGGCAGCCCCAGGTTGGTCTACTTGTCCTTTCCAGTGGAAATTTCCTACCTCAGATAATTCTGGATGGGGTTCTAAATTCCACTTATGGTCTTATGAGATGTAAAGGCTCCACAGGAAGCCTCTTTCACTGAGCAACTTCTAGCCCCCTTTGAGGTATTCCAATCATAGGCTGCAGACAGACTTACAAGCTTTCTGTAGTGATGTTACTGGCTATACCTTTCTCCCCTCCTCAAGCGTCTATTTTACAATGGTAGACAAGGGAAATCAAGATTCAAAAGACAGACAAGCATCTTAACATTATTTCCCCTTCAAACCATGCCTCAATCCCTGTGTCTCGGAGACCTGTTGTTCCAAGGTTGTGCAAACATCATCATTTACCTCTGTGCCACTTATCACATGCGAACCGGCCTAACTGTTCTCCCATCAGCCTGGTTCTTCCATTCGCTTCCCCCTTCTTGTGTATTGTCCCCCCTCCACACCCAAACTATCCTGCGTCTATTCCCTACCCTGTGCTCTATCTTCCCCTTCCTCCCTCCTCTCCTCTCATCCCATACATGCTGGTGATCAGCAAATATATATGTAATGTTTTTCCCTTTTTAGGGTGGTTACTTTTTCTTACTCATTTACAATAATGGTCCTATGCAGAATTTCTCCTTTTGTTACTAATTTTACTCAGCATAATGGCCTCAAGGTTCATCTATGTTATGCGGTGGCTTGCAGTTTCCTTGTTGTTCTTCATGGTAGCATAATATTCCATTGTTTGTATGTACCACAGTTTATTTATCCATTCTTCAATTGATAGACACATAGGCTGTCTCCATCCTTTTTGCTATTTTAAATAGTGCTGTGATGAACATTGGTGTGCATATATCTACACATGTTACGAGTTGTATGTCTTGTGGGTAAATACCAAGTAGAGGGATTGCTGGATCGTAAGATATTTCTATTCCCAACCTTCTGAGGAAGGGCCATATTGCTTTCCAGAGTGGTTGGACCATTTTGCAATCCCAACAACAACGTAGGAGGATCCCTGTCTCTCTGAATCCTCACCAGCATTTATTGTCCTCTACTTTTTTGATCTTTGCTGTTATTGCTGGTGTGAGATGATATCTCATTGTTGTTTTGATTTGCATCTCT
>NW_006408592.1:9408122-9424862 GCF_000296735.1 Chrysochloris asiatica
TTTCCAATGCTGTATTGATCTTGTTTGATGGCTCTTGTAGTACTTTCCTGACTTCTTCCTTGTTTTCCTCCACCCCTTTTCAGAGGATTTGAATTTGTTTCCATATCACTCCTCTGATTTCCTTCTCAGACAAATCCAAAACCTGGTCTTCCTCTTCTGGAAAGCCTTTGTCTGTCTCCAGCTCCTTTGTCTCAGTTACTTTTGTCTGTTTTTTGGAAATGTTTTGAGATCTTTTGTTGTGTTTTATTGGTCATTTCCAGTAGTTATATGAATTTTTAATGCTTAAACGGATGTTTGTTGCTGTGTTATTAAACTTACTGGGTGTCTCCTGGTGGATATGATCAGGAGATAGACTTCCCTTTCACATGTAATGTTTAGCAGCTGTTATTGGCTCTTGTCTCAATGGTGTAATATTATGGGGTATGCTTGTAGTTTCATTCTGTTGTGCATAAGGTCACTATAAGTTGAAACTAATGTGTTGCCACCTAACAACAGTAACAAACTCATGGAGCTACAATCTAGTATGCTTTCAATCTAACTGGTTTGCAGTCGAAGCTCCATAAAAATACTGTTAATGATTTTACTAACTAGAAAATCAAGTCCCTTTCAAATTTTTTATAACCCAGATTATGGAAATATTAGGTCAACTTTGATTACTGTCATCCATAAATGCTTGTAGAGTGAGGCTGAACCTCACCTTAGACTTAAAACTTTCCTTCTGACTTATGTGAAGTGCACCCTTTCTATTACACTTAAGACGGCTGTGGCCATTTCAGTAATTTTGTCAATCTTGTGCATTATTTACACAGGTCTAGAAGAGAGGAACCCTGGTGGTGAAGTGGGTTAGCGTTGGGCTGTTAACTGTAAGGTCTGTGGTTGGAATCCACAGCCACTCTTTGGGAGAAAGAGAAGGCTTTCTGTTCTCAAAGAAATTTACACCTTCAGAAACTCTATGGTACTGGTAAGGCGTAGAGTCGATTCAGTCTCTTAACAACCCTCTATAGGGCTTCCAAGGCTGTAAATCTTTATGGGAGCAGAAAGCCTCATCTTTCTCCTGCAGAACCAGTGGTAGTTTAGAAATTCTGACCATTAGATTAGCAGCCTTAATCATAACCACTATGCTACCAGAGCTCCTTGAGAAATTCTATGCAGGGTTGATATTAGTTGAAACCAATTTAAGAGCAAACAACATAAGAACAATTGTACTATCACAAAATGCTTTTCAATTCTAATTACATTACTGAAAACACAGATACACTGAATAGTTCATTTGAGTCTTTTCATTCACGTAACCATGACATGATAGATTGTACCATGTGGATGATAAAATATAGATAACACTACTTTATATTTGTATGGAATGATAATAAATATCACAGATTCTAGTTATTAAACACTCATGGCATGCAAAAACCTGTATGTTGCCATCCAAAGCATTATGTGATTTAATCATCACAATTGTGTCAGATTGGGTCATTTGAAAAATAAAATAACTTACTACTTTTCTAATTTTTGGCAGAGCTGGAACTTTATCTAATTCTGTCATAAGTCCTTTGCTTTTTGTTTACACATTGTACTGTGTTTCCAGTTTGACAGTTGGTATTAAAATATTGTGTGTTGTTGTTCTTAGTGCTATTTAGTCAGTTCTGAATCATAGCAACCACTACATATAGCAAATGAAACACATTCCTCACACTTGTTACTTTTGCCCATTGTTGCTGTCACTGAGTCAATCCATCTTATTGGGGATCTTTCTCTTTTTTTTATAAACTTCTACTTTCCCAGGCATGATGTTCTTCTTCAGGGACTGATCCCTTCTAATAGTATGTCCCCTCTGAAAAAAGAAACAAAGTCTTGCCATCCTTGCTTTTAAAGAGTACTTTGGCTGTTCTTTTAAGACAGATTTTTATGTTCTTCTGGCAGTCCATTGTGGTTTCAATATTCTTCACCACCACCATAATTCAAATACATCAATTCTTCTCCATTCTTTCTTATTATCCAACTGTCATATGCATAAGACTATTAAAAATAACATGGTTTGCATCAGGTGCACCTTAGTCCTCCAAGTGATATTTTTGCTCTTGAACACTTTTATAGCAGATTTGCATAATACAATACATCATTTGATTTATTGACTACTGCTTCAATGAGTATAGATTGTGGATCCAAGCAAAATGAAGTGTTTGAGAAATTCAGTCTGTTTTCTCTTTATCATGACTCTGTTTACAGATCCAGTTGTGAGATTTTATATTTCCTTTACATTGACTTACAATCCATATTGAAGACTGTACACCTTGGTCTTCATCAGTAAGTATTTCAGATCCTCTACAGAGTCCTAAGAAGCTCTGGTAGTGTAGTGGTTACAAGTTTAGTGGCTTACCTCAAGGTCAGCAGTTTGAAACTACCAGCTGTTCCACGGAAGGACGATGAGGCTTTCTGCTCCTGACAAGACTCACAGCCTCGGAAAACCTATACAGGGTCACTATGAGTCGGAACTGATTCCATGGCACACCACCTCTGCCACAGAGTCCTGGTGTGGTGCTGGTATGATAAGCACTGGATTATTAACTGCAAGATCGGAAGTTCAAACTTGCCAGCACTAAACAGGCTTGCTATAAATCAGAACCAACTTGATGGGATTTAAAAACAATGCTTCCAGTAAGTTTGCTTCTATTATGTGTAAATTGCAGGTCATTAGTGACTCTTCCTCCGGTTCTGATGCCATGTTGTTCCCCATAGATCCCATTTTTTTTTTTTTTTTATAGCATAGAAATTAAATAAGTATGGAGAAAAGATACAAACCTGCCCTACACATTTTCTGATATTAAGTCATTTAGTGTTCCCTTGTTCCATTGTAACCACTGACTCTTGGTTTATGATGTACTGGTTTCTCAGGAACACAATAAAGTGTTCTTCACAGTGTTATCAATAGTTTGTCATGATATACATACTTGAATGCCTTTGCATAGTCAATGAAGAAAATGAAACATCTTTCTGGTATTCTGTATATTCAGTGTAGACCCAGTTGATGCTAGCAATGAAATTCCTCATTCCAGATCATCTACTGGACCTGGCTTGAGTTTCTGGGAGCTCCCTGTCTATGTACTACAGCTTCAGTTCATGAATTATTTTCAGCAAAATTTTAACTGCATGTGATATTAATGATATTGTTTGATGATTTCTGCCTTTTTTTTTTTGGGGGGGGGGAGTCAAGATATTTTTGTAATGTGCACAATTACAGCTATCTTCTAATATTGGAAGAGGTTGGCCAGGTAGCCAAATTTCTTGGCATTGACAAGTTAGCACCTCCAACACTGCATCAGTTTATTTAAACATTTCCGTTTGAAATCTATTTATTCCTGTATGCTTTTTAACCCCCATTAATGCTAACAGTGTAGCTTGGACTTCTTCCTTTAGTCCTATCAGTTCATGGCATAAGCCATCTAGTACCTCTTAAAATGATTGAATACTGACCAGTTCTTTTGGTACAGTGAGTGTGAATTTGTTTCTTTCATCTTCTTTTAATGCTTCATGTATCATTAAGTATTTTGCCCATAGAATCCTTCAAAATTGCTATGTGAAGCAATATTTCTCTTCTGTTCTTTCAGTTTGAGAAATGTTGAACATATTCTTTCTTTTTCCTTTTCCAAATTCAGGTTTTTGCACATTTAATAATAATACTTGACTTTGTCTTCTCTATTCTCTAGCTGTTCTTTGAAATGTTCTTTTAGCTCGTTAACTTCCTAATTTCTACCTGTCACTTTGTCTTCGCTGTGTTCAAATGAGGTTTCCAAGTCTCTTGTGACATCCATTTTTGACTTTTCTTTCTTTCCTATCTTTTTATTGTCCTTTTAAGTAGATGTTTTCAGCTGTTTCTTTTCATTTGAGTTGCATCCCAATAGAAAATAAAGGTCCTGAAAGTTTTGCTCTATGCATGTCATTAGTGTCAACTCTACTTTAGGAGGCAACTCTTCTTCAGTCATTTATTGAATGCCTTCCAATTTGTGGTGCTAATCTTTCAGCGCAATATCTGACAGCGTTCTTCTGCTGTTCATACGATTTTCTGTTGGCAACCATACAGAAATTATCTACCTCATCTACTTGCTCGTCTGTCTTACTCTGGAAGCTCCGCTAAAACCTGTCCACAATGAGTGATCCTGCTCTTACTTAAAATATCAGTGATAGACTTTTAGCCTCACGGCAATACACAAACCACTACAGTACAACAAACTGACTGGTGGTGGTGGTTGTTCATTGCTATTCAGTATGTTTCGAGTCATATTGACCCTGTATAGGACTTCCAAGGTTCATTTGGCCTTCCAACCTTGTGGTTAGAAGTCCAGAGTTTTTCCTACAGTGCCACACCACATAGTTATTAATTCTATTTTCTATTAATTCTCTTTTACAAACTTATAATTTTGAAAATGAATGTTTATTTAATACTGTTTTTAATTTTAATTTTGTTTCGGTTTTGTTTGGTTATTTTGAGGCCTTTTGTTTATTTTAGTGCTTGTCCTCAGTTTCTTAGGTAGTTGTTGTTGTTGTTAAGTGCCGTCGAGTCGGTTCCGACCCATAGCAACCCTGTATAGGGTTTCCGAGGGTGTAAATCTTTACGGGAGTAGAAAGCCTCATCTTTCTCCCGCAGAGCATCTGGTAGTTTCGAACCACTGACCTTAAGGTTCACAGCCCGATTCGTAACCACTATGCTGGTAGGTAGTAGTGATCCCCAAATTACCTTGTATCCCCATGTACAATTAAGTAACTGTTACAAAAAGTGCCGATCTTTAAGCTATTCTTCCATTTGAGGATTGTTTTCTTTCTTCATTTTTTTCTCCTTCCTTATAGTGCAGCACAATATATTTGGGGTTGCTTAAAAATGTATAATTCTTTGAGAAAGCAAATGTAATTTCAAACTACTTTCTCCCTATAGTTATGATGAGAGCAGTTGCAGGCAGGAAAAAAATAAATTAGGGTTTATGTATAGCAGAATCCTGAGTCATTCTAACGCCAGGTCTCCTTCAATCAGGCAATAACATTGGTGTTCATTTCTCTCTGGTTCTTTTCTTCCCTTTGAAGAATATAGCAAGAGGGAAAAGGATGTGTACAAAGTTTATCCCAAACACAAGCTCCTGTCTAGCCACAACCAGTTCACTATGGACAGACACTATGTCTTTGCTTTTCTCATCAGAAGAGCCTCCTCCTCTATCTGGTGACTGTGATTGGCAGACACAACAAGTTGTTGTGTCAAAGCTCCTGCAAGTCAATTATGAAAATGATGTGCACTTGCTTAAAGATGATTGTAAATTGCTTCTGGCTGATCAGAATAATGAGTTGCAGTGATGCTAATCAGCAGTGGGCATGTATAGTACCTTGTTCCTGCCATTGGGTTTGCAGCTGCAACTAGTTCACTTAGATGAGAGTGTTTTCAAATTTCTCATGGGTGGAGACAGGATGCTCACAATGGGAACTTTACTGGAAAAGGGAATGTGAGAAACAAACAATACTCATTTTACATCAATTGTAGGAGTCATTACATTAGCCAGTCCTTTCTGTCTTTGACTTAGAGAAGTTGGGGAGAAAGCCAATGTTAGTTAAAGCTAGATCCTTTACATTTGTGCAGTAAGTTTTATTGTAGCTCTGGGAAGTTACAATGAATGAGCAAACTCCCAACTTTACACAACCATTGGGTAAGCTAGGGTGCAAATTTGGCCTCTTGAATTGCACAGCTCAGTCCACTGCCCCAGTGAATTGGTGCATAATCCTGACACATGTTACACATATGCATACCTGATGGCAGGACCTGCTGCTTAAGACTCTCCCTGTGCACATGCTTGAGATCCACTTCCCTGGCCTCACTCCAGAGTCAGAATCTCGACAGGGGGAGATTGGTGGGATGGGACCCAGGGATTTGCAATTTGAACAAGCAATTGTCCCTGGTGGTGATGCTCATGAAATCTTGGTAGGGATGCATTTCAACTACTTGAATTCAAAGTTTTTAAAGTTTATCCTGCTTAAATTAAAAAATCTAAAAGACTCACCATAGGTAAGTATTTAAATGGATCTCAAAAAATCTTACCAACTAGCTATTATTACTATATCTCAGAAGCTTGGTTTCATTTTTCTTTATAACATAGAGAAATAAGATTTTAGTTTATCATTACATAACTTATAGCGTCCCCATCCAGCCCTCTTAGTAATTGCTTTGTATCTCAGACTCATTACTTTTACTTCAATAATTTTAGTGGTCTTCAGAACAAAGATAAAGTTAAATGACAGAAGTCACAAAATCAGAAAATTCAGTGTGTCTTGTCTGCAAATGGGTGATGGGAAGAATCCAGAACTGGAGGTCAAAGAATGACTTTCTTTTTCCATTTTTTCTGTGGTCTTCTTACCATTTGATCTTTCTGACTCATCCTTTCCTAATAATAGTAGGAACTATAAGATACTGAGTTCACAAAATTAACTTTCTTTCCCTTAAAATAAGACATTGGCTTAAAAACACAATTTGCCAGTTAGTTGAAATGTTTAACATAGAATTTTTCAGCAATTCTGTTCCAAAATGTACAAAAGGGTTAAAAAATTATGGAAAAATAAAATAAGGTAATGAAATGCTTCCATGAACTTTTTAAAGCCCACTAATATGCCTTAGGGACTCCTGGTGTTGTGCTGTAGGATCTGTACTGGTCTGTGAACCACAACGTTCAAAGTTCAAACTCACTAGTTGTTCCTCCAAAACCCTATACTGGGTTGCTGTGAGTTGGAACTGACTCAACTGCACATAACAAAAATAACAACAACATAAACCTTAGAGATATATAAATGGATGTCCACCCTAAAACTTGTGAACTTTATTAATTATAACCAAAGAGTAGAAACAGTCAAATGGCCATCAACTGATGAAAGAACAAAGTAAATACAGTACACTAACTTATCATTTAGGGTAGGTTCCAAAGACCAGTTCGTTACAAAAATTAGAGTTATGTAAAAATGGAGCATGGTTGTAAGATCACAAAAAAGAATATGATTGCATAACTTCAAAATAATATCATTACATAACTGTCAAACCAACAAGAATCTTGATGCAGCCAACTTTACACATAACCTTAACCATCACAGCCACCATGACTCTTGTCTAGCACCTGGGCATTCATTACTGTCAAACATACATCATTCATATGTAAAGCAGTGAGGGAGTTGATTTTTTGCTATTGTAAATGTGAAACATCAACTAGTGACTTAGCTGATATGTGAGGAATGGCTGTATATCTACATGTTAAGTGATGTCCAGTCGATTCTGACTCATAGTGACCCTGTAGGGATAGGTTTTCCGAGGAGCAGCTGGTGAGTTTGAACTGCTGACCTTGCAGTTCAAACAGCTTTACAATCTGGCATACTAACCCACAGCACCACACCAAGACTCTGTATATCCACATAATGGGATATTATTAATAAAAATGAACGAAGCACTGTTACATGGTACAACATGGATGGACTTTCAAAAATAGTATGTTAAGTGAAAGAAACCAAACACAAATGACCACATATTATATAATTGAATTTATCTGAAATGTCAAAAATAAGTCAATTTTCTTGTTTCTTTCCATAGAGACAAAAATGTAAACAGTGAAAAAGTAAACAGTAAACAGTGGGGAGAGAGAAATGGAGAGTGAATGCTAATGGTGCCAGCTTTTTTAGGGGGTGATATAAATGTTTTAAAATTGATTGTGGTGAGTTTTGCACAACTCTGTGAATAAACTATAATACATTTAATTGTACCATTTTAATGGGTGAATTGTAGGTATCTGTGCGGCACAGTAGGATAAGCACTGAACTGCTAACTACAAAGTCAGTGCTTCAAACCGACCAGCTGCTTCTCAGGAACCCTATACAGGGTCTCTGAATCAGAATCAACTTTAAGGCACTTAATAACAACAACAGTAACAAAAGTTGTTAGAAAATGAGGTCCTTACAAGATGTAGGGAATCTTATCTGAACTGTATTTTCTCAGTGAAGTTGTTTCCAGTGTTAGTTATATCTTTTATGATTTCCAGAATACAAGTTCATTAGAAAGAGCAATTTACAGACTTTCTGAATGATGAGACAACTGAACGAGTTTGGTGACAGGATATAGACTTGTTAAAAAATAGTTTGGTCTTGGAACTTTTATAATCTGTATTAATCTGATGTGAATCAGTCCTTGAATGGCATCATGAAAGGAAACAGAGGAGGTGAATTTAGCGTTGTACATACTGTATGAATTGAACAAATGGAAACCACTGAACAATCGGTTCCAGTAACCCAGTCATTGGGTGGGAAGCTTCTGCCCTGTATTCTGGTATTTGGAACAAACAAGAATATCTGATAATCTCATTTTGAATGCAAGCATGCCATATCAGTATGATCTTTGATTTAATTCCAGACTTAAGACCCTAATTCTATGACCTGGACGCTCATGCCTTCTTGTTGCTCTGCCAAACTCTACAGGGATGTGCACCATTTCTCTAGGAATATAGTTTTGATGGTTGGATTGCATGAGCCCTGAAGCTTGGAATGTCTCATACATTTATTTCTGAAAATTCTTTAATACCTCTCCATGCTTGCATTGTTCAAACCCACATGGCAAAGAGCTAAAATCGATTCTGGTAAATCTCGCTCATTTTGGAGACACCTTGGCATATTTTCTTCAGTTTAATTTCTAGCATCAACCTAAAGAAACGTTTTACTTTTTTCTTACTCAACCTCTATGCTTGTGTAGAAATGATACTGTTGTTGAATGCTGTAAGGAAAAAAAAAAAAATTAGCAATTAACACAAGAATAGTACTAGACATTCTTTTGTTTGCTACTTCATTAAATGCCTAATGTTACCGTATGTAGTAGATGTTATAACCCTTTCCTCCTTATCACATTAGAGATAAGGATGCTGATGTTTTTCAATGTTAAATAACTTGCTTGCAGTCACATAATTAAGAAATGAGATAAGGGTAGAGTTATGTCTAAGTTTGTCTGATTGCAAATCCTATGCTTTTCTCAACTGTTTCACACTATCAAACTTTATAGACAAAATGCCTGACACTCTAAAATTCTAAGAACATAATTTACTAGATTGTGGCCCAGATTGTGAGAAGGACATGGATAAAAGCATTGGACCAGTAAGAAAATCTGACATTGATTAAGCACTGATTAGGTGCCAGATAATTTCACATAATTAACAACAGATACGGGCATTATTTCTTTCATTAAATTACAGATGGGAAAAATAAGGCACAAGAAGGCAGAATAATTTGGTGACATTTGTTTTCTTGCAAAGGGCTATTTTACATGTCCCTAGTGTCTGTGTTTGTTCCAGTATTCCTGTTATGTGTTTTGACAAAGTATAAAAAACTCTTGAACTACGAACAAAAGAAATAATATATCTAATTAAGACCACACGAGCAGATAAGAGTCTGTGATGGTAGCTTTATGCGTCAACTAGGCCAACCAAAGGAATCCTGGGAGCCAAGTGGATTATGAGCTGGGCTTCTAACTGCAAGGTCAGTAGATTGAGTCTATCAGTCTCTATCTGGAAGAAAGATGAGGCTTTTTGCTGATATAAAGATTTATAGCCTTGGAAATCCTTTGCAGGGTCGCCATGAGTTGGAACTGACTCGGTGGCACACCACTACCACCACCATATTTGCTGAATCATGTTAGCAACCCTAATAAGAAGCCAACGCCTAATCTGTCTCTTATTAAGGGATTCTGAACTGTTGTTCCTCCTGGTGCGCCTGTAGCATAATCTAGTACACCTGTCTTAATTCCGCTCTTTAGTATTCGCTGATTGTCTAGAGTTAAAAGAAAACATGGCAAATACGCGAAACAAGTATTTGTAAGATTCTTACCCCTCTTGACACCTCATAGGATATAAAATCCTTTTTCTTTTCCCTTTCTTTTTGTACAATGACAACAAAAATCCTAGGAACCGTGTATCAGGTGCTCATCATGATGTAGGCTTTATATTACAAGCTTTCATATGTAGTTCAACCGTAATGTGGTTCTCTAAGGTACCATAATAATTATCATTTAATAAATGGGTATGCCAATAAAAAAAAATAAGTGAATAACTCTCATTATTGCATAATTTCTTATAGATTGGCATTAAAATCAGACCATAGACATCAAAGTCCCTTTTTTTAACTTGTGATCCCAAAATTTCCGTCCCATAGAACATTGTACCCTCAGGGTATTACATAAAAAATATGTGATCTGAGGTCAAACAAGTTTGATCTCAGATCAAATGCTGCAAATTATATTTTTCACGTGGAGATTCAATATGCATACTATAATATTATAATTTCTAAAAATTCATGCAGTGCAGAGACCAGTTTAATTTTGATTAGCTATGAGTTTCCCAAATTTATCTGAGCACTGAAACTCTCTTTTTCCCTGTATAACATCTAAGAAATCATCCACATTGTAAAATACTTCCATGCTTTGTTTCCTCAAGTCAATAATTTATGAACCTCAATGGGTTCCTCTCTTCTGCTTTTATATCTGCACATAGTCTTTGCTTAGCCATCCACCTTGTAAATCCCGTCTTCTTAAGAGGGGTGTCACTGTGATCTTACCAAACAGCCCCTGCTCATTGAATGTATGGATGAATTTGTTACTAATGAAGAGTACTCTCTCTGTAAAATCTTAGATTCCTTCATCATCTTCTCTCCATCTCCCATCTTTACAAAGTCTAACTTGAGCTTGCAGATGTAGTTGAAGCATGGTGTGCACAAGAAACCCTTCCTGAAACAACCCCCTCCTTTTATATTGGGTGAGAAGCTCCTTTCTTATTACCATGGTACCATATGCATAGCTATGACCATTGCATTCAGTTCTCAGCACTCCAGCAGTTTTCACAAGGAAATGATATGGAATGATAAGTAGGAGTATGGCACACCAAATTTAAAAACTTCCTGGAGGTCATGAGTCTAATAGAAGTTGTACACTCACAAAAAATTTACTATTCTGGTAGATCAAATTTGGGATATTCTATGTATACTTTCATATCATCTGCAAGCAGATAGAGTTTTACTTCTTTGCCAATCCATTGTTGTTGTTGTTGAGGTCCTTTAATTTCCGTTTCTTGCTTTATAGCTTTGGCTAAGAATTCCAACACAGTATTGAATAGGGAATGCTTTCAATTTCTCTCCATTAAGAATAAAGTGGGCTGTTGGATATATGCTGTTAACTACGCTGAAGAATTTATCTTCTATTCCTATTTTGTTGAGTGTTTTCATCAGGAAGGGATGTTAGCTTTTGTCAAATACCTTCTCTACATCGAATGATTTAATTAATCATGCAGTTCTTTCCCTTGATTTACCTATGTGGTGGATTACATTTGTTGTTTTTCTAATATTGACCCATCATTGCATCTGTGGTATGTATCCCACTTGGCCCTAATATGTTATGTTTTTTGATATGTTATTATAAGTCCATTGGCTAGGATATTGGTGAGAATTTTTGCATCTATTTTCATGAGGGATATTGGTCAATAATTTTCTCTTTAAAAGATGCCTTTACCTGGTTCTAGTATGTGGGTTATGCTTGCTTCCTAAAATGAATTTTCGAGTTTTGTATCCTATTCTGTGTTCTGGAATAGTTTGAGTAGAATTGGTGTCAGCTATTCTCTGAATCTGATCAAATAATTTTTGTTGGTCATTTTTTAAACTACCTGACATTTATTATTATTTTTTTTTGTTATAGGTCTCTTCAAGTTTTCATGTTCATTCTGTATTAGTTTAGGTAGGTTGTGTCTTTCTAAAATTTTTATCAATTTCGTCTAGATTTTCAAATGTTTTGCTGTTCAGTTCCTTCTAGTATTCTGTTTTGTTTTATTTTAATTATTTCTGTTGGTTCTGTTTGACATCAACCAGACAGTTTCTTATGCATGTTAACGTGGAGTTTCTTCTTTCGTTAGTTTTGCCAGTGATTTGTCAATTTTATTACTTCTTGCAAAGAACCAACTTCTTGTCTTGTTGATTCTTTCTATCGTTTACTATTTTCAAATTAATTTATTTCTGCTTTTATCATTTCTTTACTTCTGGTGACTATAGGTTTACTTTGCTGGTCTTTTGCTAATTGTTGGAGAGGCTGTGTTAATGTGCTGATTTGGGCTTTTTCTTCTTTTTAGGTGTGTGTGCTCACTGCTATAAATTGCTCTGTAGGTGCTGCTTTCGCTGTTTTCCAAAGGTTTTGATATTTTGTGTTTTCAAGGAATTTTTCTGTATCCTTTTATATTTGTTACATTACCCAGTAGCTTTTAAAAAGGTGTTACTCAACTTCCTTGTATTTGCTTTTTTTCCTTGGTTTTCTATTGTTGATTTTTAATTTTATAATATTGTTATCTGAAAAGATGTTTTTCAGTGTTTTGATGTTTTAAAATATAGTAAGACTTGCTGTGCATCCTGTCATATGGTCTATTCTGGAGAACTTTCCCTGTACACTGGAAAAGAATGTGTATCTTGTTGTTGTTGGGTTGAGTGCTATATATAAATATGAGGTCAAGTTGGTTGATTTTATTATTTAGTTCTTCTGTGTCTTTGTTGAGTTTTTATTTCTATCCTTCATCAAGGGTGGTGTATTAAAATCTTCTATTATTCTTCTTGTTGTTGTTAAGTGCTGCCAAGTCAGTTCCAATCCATAGCAATCCTGCATAGGGTTTCTGAGCTTCAACTGCCAACTTTGCAGTTCTGACCCATAGCAACCCTGCTGGTGAACTTGAACCACCGACTTTGCAGTTCATACCAAGTTTGTAATCCATCACATTAACCCACAGTGCCAATTAGTTGTATATATCTTTCTCACTTCAATTGGAATTTGATTTATGCATTTTGAGTCTCCTTCACTGGAGTATGGCTATTTATTATGTTATGTCCTCTTGTTCACTTGTCCCTTTAATCAGTAGATAATGTACTTCTCTTATGCTAGTTTTTTCCTTTTCATTTTTGATTGCCATTATTGTAATATATTTTCCCCATCTTTTGTTATTAATATATTCTTGTATTTGTGTGTAAGATATGTCTCTTGAATAATTCTGTTTTCTTACCAATTCTGTTACTTTCTGTCTCTTGAATGGTGCATTCAATCCATTGATAATCTGTATAATTATCAATAGATATGAATTGATTGCAGTTATTTGGCTGTGTGTTTTTTTCTGATGCTGTTTGTTTCTTTGTTACACATAATTTACTTTGTTGAGTTCATTTTGTTTGTACATCTTATAAACATCTTCTTTGTTGTTTTAATGTTTACTAAGTCTTTTTGGTTATTCTTCTTCTTGATTTGATGAGAAGGTACATTAATTTTCCTTGAAGAAATTTATTAATTATTTCACCACTTGAAAACTGTCTGTTTAAAATCTACTTGACTTCCTCTTCATATGGAAGTTCTGTAACTATACTTTACCCTTGTTTTGTTTTACAGTTGTCTTCATTATAAACTGATATCTCTGATTCCTATTTTCAGTCTTGTATGTAAGTTTGGATACTTCCATATATAGATTGAATTCTGGGTGGTGTTGCCATGTTAGTCAATCACAGGTTGTTATCACCTGTTGTTGGTTCTTAGTCCAAAGGACTCCCTTAGTTATTGTGTAAATTTTTATTCATTGTTATTACAAATTCATTAATTTCTGTTTATCTGGAAATGTTCTACTTTCAAAGTAGGATTTGAGGGAAACTTTTTCTGTGTATATGATTCTTGGCTGGCAGGTTTTTTACCCAGAGATTTGTATCTGTCTCCCCATTGCCATCTTGCCAGCATGGTTTCTGCTGTGAAACCAGAGCTTAATCTTATTGGGTCTCCTTTTTAGTTAACTGTCCATTTTCCCTGAGCTGTTTTCAGGATTCTTTCCTTGTCTTTGATTTTGAAGAGTTTGATAATGATATGTTTTGGTGATTTTCTTTTGAAGGCTATCCTGTTTGGTGTCTGTTGCACTTCTTAAAATTTTATTTTCTCATCTTTCTTGATGTTAGAGAAATTTTTTCCAACATCTCTTTGGCTGTCTTTTCTGTGATTTTCCTTGGTCTTTTCCTATTCTGGAAGTTACTTGGCTCCATATTTTCCCATATGAATCATAATTTTTCTTCAGATAATTCCATTCTTTTATTGCTGTTATTAATATTGTTCTTTTACCTTACTAATATTGAGAGATATATCTCTAAGTGCACTAATTCAGGCTGCTATTGATTCAAATGTACTTCTTTGCCCTTTGAATGTATTGTCCCTTTCTGAAATCTTAGTATTAATCTTCTGGATTTCTCGTTCCAAATTTTGCATTGTCTACTATCATTTATTTTGTTTGATTGTTCTTGTGATGTTTTCCTGAATTCTTCCTGTTTTCCTTGATCTTTCACTTGAAGATACCTAAATATCATTATTTTGAATTCTTAAAGTAGTTCTAATGCTTTTATTATTTTTCCCCCCACTGGGGGGGAAAAAAAATGTTTTCTGGCTCTGCCTCTTGGTCACTTGTTTGAGTCACTCTGTCTCATTTCTTCATATGAACAGAGGTTTTCTGCTACTTTAGAGATTGTGGTAGTGTTGTTGTATTTATATTTAGTTGATGATTGTATGTTGTTGTATTCTTAGGCATTGAAAAACTGTCCTGATGGGTATGGTTAGGGATGAGTTTTTGCATTGTTCTCTGCTTACTACTTGTGCACCTAAGCTTAAGATGGATTTGGCTGATGTTTATTGTTGTCATTCATCCAGTATACAGCAGGTGGTAGTGTCTCCTGCCCAGTGGGTGAGCTGTATAGTGTATGGCTGTGGCTAAGCAGTGTGGACAAAGTTCCTGTTTCCTGTCAGGTGAGGCAAGAAGAGAAAACACACATACAAGAGAGAAGGAAAACAAACAAACAAATTAAAGCAAAAAATGAAATTCATAAAGAAAAAAAAAATCAGGCAACAGCTAGTAAAAGAGTACAGTAATCAAAGAGGAAAGAGGTAGAAGAAGGAAAAAAAATTAAAGAGAGAGAGAAAAAAAAGAAGTTGGGAGAGCAATGAGAAAACAGCAAAGAGAACAGAGACTAATAAAGAAAAAAAAAAGTGGAAAAAGAAAAAGGAGCAGTTGTTGCAAAACATAAGCAGGAAAAAGAAGAAAAAATGAACATAGAGACAGAAAGCATAAAAAGCAAGGGAGAGGAAGAAGAAGAAATAATAAACAAACAAAATAATGAAAGGGTAAAACCAGGGAAAATGCAGACCTAGCAAGGAGAAAATTTTGTGGTCTCCTTCCATCCAATGACCTCATGTTGTTGGTGGGCAAGGTATAAGACGATAGCACTCTAAACCCTAGATGGACTTCCTACAGTGCTAGGTGTCTGTTCTCTGCACCGAATCCAGAAGTAGTTTATGCAGACCCCAAAGCAGGTGGATATTAGGGTATTTCCGTATCAGAGGGCAAATGAGGGTGAGAGGTCTTACTAGTCAAGAGCTGGCCAGAACCAGCTCTGCGTGACTGAAACAGGCCACCATGATTCATGTGGCCAAGTTTGGTGCTACTAGGTCCCCACACACTTTGATGTACCTCCATCATCCCAGAAAGCAGTGTCTTCACTGAACCATCAATGCCTTTGGTAACCAGGTAAATGTGGGGTTGTTGTTGTTAAGTGTTGTCAAATCGAGTCAAGGGGCGGGGAAAACAAAACTGTGGTTTTCTCTCTGTCGGTAAATGGTATCCACCACCATTCTGTCAGTTTGATTTACTATGGTGTCTTGCGTGTTGGCTCTGATTCTGGAAATTATGCCACTGGTATTTTAAATTCCAGTAGGGTCACCCATGGTAGACTGGTTTCAGCTGAGCTTCCAGACTAAGACAAAGAAGGTAGAAGGTGAGATGAAAGTGAATACCAATGGAACACTGTCAGTACCAGAATATTGAATACTGAAACATGATGAATAGCCCCAGAATATTGTCAGATATAGTGCCAGAAAATTAGCCCCTCATGTAGGAAGGCACTCAGATACAACTAGGGAAGAATTGCCTCCTCAGAGTAGAGTTCATGAAGACACGAATGAAATAAAGACTTCGGGACCTTCATTTGCTGGTCACAATTCAAAACGAAGAGAAACAGTTGCAAATATTCATTAATAATCAAATTATGGAATGTATGAAATATAAATCTAGGAAAATTGGAAGTTGTCAAAAAATAAATGGAACACATAAACATCAATATCCTAGGCATTGATGACCTGAAATGGCCTGGTATTGACCATTTTGAACCTGGTAATTACATGGTTTAGTATGTCAGAAATGAAAAATTGAAGAGACATGGCATCAATTCATCAAAAAAGAACATTTCAACATCTGTCTCAAAGTTTAATGTTGTCAGTGATAGGATAATATCCATATGCCTAGAAGAAAGACCAGATAATATGTCTATTATTCAGATTTATGTACCAAACTTTAAAATCAGTGATTATGAAGTTGAAGAATTTTATGAACTTCTTCAATCTAAAATTTATCAGATATGCAATCAAAATGCTTTGATAATTAATGGTGATTGGAACATAGACATTAGTAGCAAAAAAGGAAGGATTAAGCTTTGGAACATATGGCCTAGATGACAGAAATAATGCTGGAAATCACATGATAGAATTTTGCAAGACCAATGACTTATTTATTGTAAATACCTTTTTTTAAACATACAGGATGACTGCACACATGGACTTCATCAGATGTAATACACAGAAATCGAGTTGATTAT
>NW_006408592.1:9427962-9435316 GCF_000296735.1 Chrysochloris asiatica
AAGTAGTCCAAAGTACATTGAAGGCATTGGCAAAGAACAAGACTCCAGGAATTGATAGAATACAAATTGAAAATTTTCAACAAACTGATGCAGCTCTGTAGGTACTCACTCATCTATGCCAAGAGATTTGGAAGTTAGCTCCCTGGACAACTGATGAGAAGAGATCCATATTTGTGCCCATTCCAAACAGAGCTGACCCAACGGAATGTAGATATTATAGGACACTATCACTAATAATCACATGCAAGTAAAAATTTGCAAAAGATAATTAAAAATCCCTGCAACAGTATATTGACAGGGAACTGCCAGAGGTTGAAGCTAGATTCAGATGAGGAAGTGGAACACAGGATACCATTACTGATGTCAGATGGATCTTGGCTAAAAGCAGAGAATACGTGTATTTTATTGGCTATGCAAAGGTTTTCAATATTGTGGATCATGTCAAGCTATGAACATTGCAGAGAATGAGTATTCTGGAATACTTAATTGTGCTCATGAGGAGTCTATACATAGATCAAAAGCCAGTCTTTCGAAAAGAGCAAGGATACACTGAATGGCTTCAAGTGAGGAAAAGTATGTGCCTGGATTGTATTCTTTCATTATACTTATTTATTCTGTATTCTGAGTACAGAATCTGAGAAGCTGGATTATATGAATAAGAACATGGCATCAGGATTCAAGGAAGTCTCATTAGCAACCTATGATATGCAGATGATACAACCTTGCTAGCTGAAAGTGAAGAGGACGTACAATGCTTACGGATGAAGATCAAAGAACCCAGCCTTCATTATGGTTGCACTTCAATGTAAAGTCCTCACAACTGGCCCCAAAATAACATCAAGATTGATGGATAAAAGATTGAAGTTGTCAGAGATAGGATTTTGTTCAGATCAGCCATCAACACTCATGGAAGCAGCAGTCAGGAAATAAATGGCTTATTGTATTAGGCAAATCTGCTGCACAAAACCCTTTTAAAGTGCTCAAGAACAAAGATGCCAGTTAGAGACCTAAGATGTGCCTGACCCAAGCCATTGTTATTTTCAGTAGCATCATATCCAAGTGAAAGATATTGCTCATGAGTGAGGAAGATGGCAGAAGAATGAATGCATTTTAGTTATGGTGTTAGAGAAGAATATTAAAGTTAGCATTAACTTCCAGAAGAACAAACAAATCTATGTCGATGAAATACAGCCAGAATGCTCCTTTGAAGCCAGGATGGTCTGACTTTGTTTCTCATATTTCAGACATATTATCAGGAGGGACCAATCCCTAGAGAAGGACATCATGCTTGGTATAGTGGGAGATCAGTGTAAAAAAAGACAAGGACTGGCAAAGTGGCAGCAGCAATGTGCCAAGTATAGCAACGATTATGATATTAGAACAGGACAAGCCAGTGTTTTGTTCTGTTGTGCCTAAGGTCACTATGAGTCAGTGATGATTCAATGGCTCCTAACAACAACAATAGTCAACAGTATGCCTCTGTGTGCCTACCATCCTCTTGCCTTCAAAGTCACCTCGGTAGCTGGAAATCAGTCTCTTTTCTTTTCTTTCTTCTCCCTCCCTTCACTGACCCATTTGTTCAGCAGCTTCTCCTAGTTAGGGCTTGTCTTGGACTGGCCAGTACTGGGTCTGCAGATTTGGGGCAGAGCCCACCCAAACAGAGTTAATGATGATAGCTCCCCCATCCTTTAATGGGGTTCATAGTGGTTGCACTCACCTCCATGCATCTCTGATCTCCAGGAAAACTTACCTGGGAGTGCATGCAGATAGGGGCCAGCCACTCTCTGGTTGCCAGAGGTGTGTGGGAAACAAGAAAATATTGCACCCCATTTCTGTAAGCCACCAGTGTGTTTCTGTAATACCAGTCTGTTTTCTTGTCTCTGAAATTGCTCATAAAACTCAGGACAGCTGTACCATGTCTGGTTGGCTGGCATAGGCCATCATTCTCTCTGTTTTTTGCTGTCTGCTCAACTCTCTCTTCTAGTAATCATTCAAGTCACTTCTCTGGCCTTTCATCTGAAGCTCAGGGTTCCAGGATTATCATCTGCATCTGTTTTATTTGGTTTTCTGTATATGTGTCATAGTGGTCTGTATAGCCTTTCTGTCTGGTCCACCATCTTTCAAAAACAATTGTTGCTGTTGTTAAGTGCTGGCTCATAACAACCTGTACAGGGTTTTCAAGGAGCCACAACAACTAGTGGATGATTTACTAATATATTATTTGTGCTTAATCTTCTTGAATAAAGGGAGGCATTTTGATACAGCAAAAATAACTAACAACAGCTATGTAATTGTTGTTAAGTGCCTTTGAGTCGGTTCCAAGTCTGTAATGTGTTTTCTGAGGAGTGACTGGTGAGTTTGAACTTCTGACCTTGTGGCTAGCAGTCCAGTGCTTATCCTACAGCATTACAACGCGTCTCCAACAATGGCTATAGATAGATAATAAATATATCTGTATAGTTTCTAGATTCATTGCTATTGAAATACTAAACACTAAAATATTTTACCTTTTTTGGGTATTGGTTACTAATTTAAAGATTAACATGTTCTAATCTAAACAGCTCTGTTAACATAGTGGTTATGAACTGGGCTGTGAACCGCAAGGCCAGAAGTTTGAAACTACCAGCTGTTCCACGGGAGAAAGATGAGGCTTTCTACTCCTATAAAGATTTACAGCCTCAGAAACCCTGTACAGGGTCACTATGAGTTGGAACCGACTCCACAGCACATAACCACCACCACCAATCTAAACAGCACATGGGTAAAGTGAAATTATTCTTTAAAATTACTATTCAATGGTTCTCCAGTATCTTCTGACTTCTCAGATTTGTCTTTTAAATGCTTATTTTTGCTTTTGTCCACTTCCATAGTTTCAACTGATAGTCACTCAAATAACCATTGGGGAATTACTAAGCACATTTCCAATCCTGTTAGTGCTCATGTGATAATATTGCAATGTGAACTAGAGTCCTTTCAAACCAAGAGAATATAAAATTCTTTTTGTCTTGAATATGTTCCAGGAGCTGCTGGTAAAATGCTACATGAGGATAATTATCAGTAAGACGTACCTCTTAAGTTACTGCTTACATATTTTAATTTTCCTTTGTTTAGTTACTATAGTTTCCTTTTTTAAAAATGAAGATCACTTTACCTTGGACGCTTTCCTAAGGAAGATACACTATAGGCTCAAGTCCATTCCTCTGTTTGTTAACTTGGAAAGAGACCAATATTTTGGTCACAGTTTGAGCACTGAAAATGCATTAACATTGATGGGGTAGATAAAAGTGGTAATTGCTGTGGCTTTATAAAGTTGTGATACAAGAAAACCAGATCATTTTCTAGTTATTCTAGTATAATCACCCACTAAAAATATCTTCTTTCCTTCCTTGCCCTAATTGTTGAGATAGGCAGTGACGTTTTTACTAATGCATTTTTATGTGATGGCTTTACTTTTACTTATGCCAATCTTGGAAAAAGAAAAGAAGAATCCGCCTATTTATTGTCTTGTCAGTTTTTACACTGCCCCTCTTTTCAGTCATATAGTTTAATCTCCTTATTTAGTATCTATTCCTTACCAGGGCAAAATCTAAAATCTTTGGTTGGCCTTTCCTATTACTCACAGTGGCACATCTCTCCTGCTTTCAATATATACATATCCAGCACTTGAGACAAAATGGAATTCTCTTTGAATATGTCTAGATTGTAGTGAAAGCATGCCTTTGTGTGTCTGTTATCTTTTGTCTGAAATGCCTTCCACTCATCTTTTTATTTTTACTTGACAAAAATTTCCCTAAACCATCACAATTTGCTTCCTATGACTACATCCATGTGTAATCCTCCACAAGATCACATCACAGCGAGCTCAATGCTTCCATCTTCTATTTTATTGGATTGTAACCCATATGTTTACAACTCTAACTACAAAATTAACTTGAGTTTGATTTGAAATTAGAGTCTTATTTTTTTACATATCCCTCATCGATATCTACATGTAAAATGAAAGGCAAACCATTCTGAATTTATTTCCAGTTTCCAAAACTGTGTATAATTTTCATTAAATCCAGAGTCTGTCTCATCTTCATTGCAACTAGGATAGTCAAGAACTTGGCTGGGTTTCTGAGAATTAGTTATTAGGAGCTCTAGTAGCGTAGTGGTTATGAATCGGGCTACCAACCTCAAGGTCAGTAGTTCGAAACTACCAGCGCTTCCACAGGAGAAAGATGAGGCATTCTGCTCCCGTAAATATTTACAGCCTTGGAAACCCTGTGCAGGGTCACTATGAGTTGGAGCCGACTCCACGATACTTAACAGCAACAACAACAAAGAATTTAGTACAATGTCTGACACAGGGCAAGCAGTCAGTTAGCTCCTGTTAATGAGTGTGGTTGAATGAATTAGAGGTTGTGCAGCAGAAAAGTGAGGAGTCACTATCTGGGGCCCAATATTCTTCTACTTAATCTAGTTTTGTATCCACTAATATACTTTCTAGGAGCCCCTGGTGGCATAGTGGTTACACACTGGGCTGCGAACCACAAGGTCAGCAGTTCAAATCTACCAGCCAGACACTCCATGAGAGAAAGATGAGGCTTTAGGCTCTTGTAGGAATTATAGTTTTAAAAACCCTATACAGGTCACTATGAGTTGGAACCAACTCCACAGCACATACCACTGCCAGGATCCTCCATACTGTTTTTCAAAAGTATTCTTTTGTTTTAAATTGTATCTTCTGTTGAAGGCCTATTTTGCACCAGGAAGTTTGCTGGATGTTTTGGCAAATTTAGCAGAGCAGGATAAACACTGGACTGCTAATTGCATGATTGGCAGTTGAAACCCACCAGTTACTCCTTGGAAACTCTTTTGTTGTTGTTAAGAGCCATAAAATTATTTCTAACTAATAGCAACCCTGTATAGGGTTTCTGGGAGTCCTTGTGTGGCGCTGCCGGTTGATGTGCTAGACTGCAGAGTAGATTGAAACTCAAGGTCAGCAGTTCAAGGTTATCATCTAATTCTCAGAAACCCTATACAGGATGGATATTGGTTGGAACCTAGCTGATAGCACTTAACATCACCACAAAAGGGTTTCTGAGAAGCAGTTGGTGAGTTTAAGCCACCAATCTTGCAATTCCAGTTGACTTGGTGGTCAGTGCTTATCTTGTAGCCCACACCAGGACTCTTGGAAACCCTATACAGTGTTGCTATGAGTTGGAACTGACTCAGTGGCACTTAACAACAACAACAATATATATTGTACCTGTTTTTCACAACCAAATCTATTAGATAGAAATACTATCTGTGTTTGAAGAGGCAGAAACTGAGGCTACCAGAGGTCAAATGTTCGTTCTACCCATGGTCATAAGAGCAATGAAGTTGTTATTGGAACTAGACTTTGTTTCCAGAATGTCCTCATTGAAGAACTTGGGTTCTCAAACACTAATATAGACTGTCTTCCACTGAGTACCTTACTCTAAATATCTGTCTTTCTGGTCCTTCCTATGAAAATATATTTCTCTGCTACAAAACCTGTCACATCTTGTTTTATACTGAAGCTTTTTGTGTACATATCTATCACTTACTGGGTACTCAGATGAGAGCTTACATCATTTCCTTTCAACTATTATTTCCAGTGCTGCTTTGCACAGAATCTTCTATGTAGCTGGTGTTTACTAAATGCAGAATTGAATTAAAGTAAAGAAAATTGATATAGTCAATAGCAGAGTCTGTAGTTGAACCTATTTATCCTCAAATCCTAACACTGTTTAGGATACACAGGTTACTTAAAGTCTCATATGGTTAGACTTAAACCTCTGTCCTTAAAGTTTCACACAGTGCAAAGAAAATGCGCTCTTGGAAAACAAATGCAGCTTTTGATTCTCTCTCTGCTAACTTGCAGCTGTTCTCTTTCCTTACACATAAAATGGGAAAATAATGGCTATATTGCAAATGTGTTACCAAAATTATAATAGGGCCTAAATGTAAATATATATATAATAACACAAGTAATAGGAATCAAGCTAGTTTTCAGTATTTTTTGTTTGTTGTTTTCTTTAAAGTAGATATGAAATGAGAAAAGTTGTGAGAACCTCTGAGTAAATAAACAAAATTGCTTCTAGCAAAAGTAGCTGTAAAATCTTCTGTGAGGCACTGACAGCATTAAAAGGTGCTCCGGACACATTGGAAGGAGAGTGACTTAGTTGTAATTTATAACCAAGGCTAATAATCCTCACTTCAGTTTTGTTTTAACAAAGTTTTATGTAGTTGGCTGACAAAGAATTTAAGAAAAGAACACATGACCTGCAATAGAGTCAGGTATGTTGTCCTCCTGTTGAATGAGTTTGTCTCTGAAGTAACTAGCTTGGGAAGGAAGAATCACAGTGACTGCTGCCAGGAACTATCAGGAAGCAACACAAATCCGAAGACAGTATTCAGAAGAGACCATTCACAGAAAAATCTTCAACTATGTATTTTATCCTAGATTTTGAGTTGTTTCAGTTTGGTATATCCAGTAGATATTCCTGCCCAATACCACCAAAGTGTCACACAAGAAAATGGAGCTCTAGAAACACAAGAGAATGTAAAATGTGTCCAGCCCCTGCTAATATGGAATGTGTATGGTGATTTCAGAGGTGCTAAGTAATATGTTTTGTTGTGATTTTTTTTTTCTCTAATGTTTTAATTGTGAATCATGTAATAGTTTACATGGGAGAACATTAGCTTTACATTCATCCTATCATATATTATTTCATTGTCATGGTTACAATCCCCTCCATGCAACATCAAGCAACCAAAGGGTATACCCTGAAAACCTGCCCCTCAGTCTTCAGCACACAGTCCCTCTCCCTCTCTAGGTCTGAAGTCCCCAGCTGCTCCATCTCTCCAGATTATTGTCTCTGCCTCCATCTCTGGTCTCACTGCATCTCTGGTTAGGGTCCTGCTCTCAGCTTTTCCCCTGGATGACGCCAGGGACCTCAGCTCCTAGACTGCAAAGTCAAACACTCACTTCCTTTGCTACAAAAGTTTGCCTCACAATCAGTCCTGATAACAATTATTCACTATTGTATCACAAAAGACCTATCCCCATTTCCTTTTATCAACCCTGCCCAGGCAGATTGGATACTACTTAGTGGAGATTCTACCTTTCTCCCTGCCCTCTGGATCTAGGCTCCCTGTTGAAAGCTTGTAAGCCAGTCACTTCTTGTCTTTGTAGTCCCCCATTTTGGGTAGCCAATGTCCAAGTTGCCCATCCCTGTCTATTTTGTGTATGGAAGAGATGAGAATGATCCTTGCTGTAAAGATTTGTTCCCTTTGTTGAGCTACTGCATCCATTGTTGTTGTTGTTGTTAAGTGCCTTTGAGTC
>NW_006408592.1:9436076-9436755 GCF_000296735.1 Chrysochloris asiatica
AGTTCAGGATTCCACTTATGGTCTTATATAATGCAGAGGCTCTGCAGGAAGCCTTCTTCACTGGGCACATTGTAACCCATTTTAGGTATTCCAATCAGTTATAGACAGAAGATGGACTTACAAGCTTTCTATGGTGATATTTCTGACTATTCCTTTCTCTTCCCCTCAAGGGTCTTTTTTATAATGGTATGCCAGGGAAACCCAGATTCAAAAGACAACCAAGCATCTTAACATTATTTTCCCCTTTCCCCCCATTCCAGCCAAATATCAAACCCTGTATCCGAGAGCCCTGTTGTACCAAGGTTGTGCATACAGCATTCTTTACCTCTGTCCCAGTTAGCCCATGCAAACCTGCCTAATTGTTTCCCCATCCACTTTCTTCTTCAATTCCCCTCCACCTTCTTGTGTATTGTCTCCCTCCCTAGCACCCAAACTATCCTGTGTCTATTCCCTACCCTGTGCTCCCTCTTCCCCTCCCTCCCCACACTCCACCACCAAAATCTTGGTAACCAGCAAAGAAACCCCCCACAGCCTTTAGTATGGGTTATTTTACTTAGTCTATTACAGTAGTGGTCCTATGCAGTATTTCTCTTCTCCTTTTGTGACTGACTAATTTCACTCAACATAGTGTCCTCAAGGTTCATCTGTGTTATGCAGTGGCTTGCAGCTTCCTTGTTAT
>NW_006408592.1:9436976-9438108 GCF_000296735.1 Chrysochloris asiatica
AGGAGTGTCCTAGACTCTCCGCATCCCTGCCAGCATTTATTGTTCTCTTCTTCTTTGATCTTTGCTGTTGTTGCTGGTATAAGATGATACCTCATTGTTGTTTTGATTTGCATCTCTCTAATGGGTAGTGACCGTGAGCATTTCTTCATATGTTTATGAGATGCCTGGATCTCCTCATTGGTGAAGTGTCTGTTCATGTCCTGTGCCCACTTTTGAGTTGGATTATATGGTTTATTTCTTATAGAGGTGTTGTAGTTTCTGCATCTCCTTTCATCAGCCGTGCTGATAAAGATTTTAATTGGTTTACTATTAAAACAGCATAAAAGGCGACTGTCAATACACATTGATCTCAACAGATTGAATACACAGAAATTAAATGTTTTTCCTCTATGGAAAGAGATGGTGGAAAAGCTCTGTATCATTAGACAAAACAAGGCCAGGGCAGGGTGTGGAAAATATCATAATTTACTCATATGTAAGTTCGGGCTGAAGCTGAAGAAAATTTTAAAATACCCACAAAAGCTAAAATATGACTTTGAACATATCCCATCAGAATTTAGAGATCATCTGAAGAACGGATTTGATTTATTAGACACTAATGACCAAAGACCAGAAGAGTGTTGTTGGATGACATCAAGAATATCTTACAGGAAGAAAGCAAAAAGGCATTAAGAAGACAAAGAAGGAAAAGACCAAAATGGATGCCAGAAGAGACTCTGAAACTTGTTCTGTAGTATAGACATGGTAAAGCAAATGAGATAAATGAGGAGGCAAAAGAGATGAACAGAAAATTTCAAAGGGCAGTTGAAGAAGACAATGTCAAGTATTATAATGAAACATGCAAAGTCCTGGAGCTAGAATACCAAAAGGGAAGAACACATTGAACATTTCTCAAGCTGAAATATCTGAAAAAAAAAAAAAATTCAAGACTCGAGTTGAAATATTGAAGATTTTTATGGACAAAATGGACTCTTGGTGCAGGACTATAGGATCAGGACTGGACTGAAAAACTAAAGGTCAGTAGTTCAAACACACCAAATGCTCCTCAGAAACCCTATACAGGATAGCTGTAAATTGGAATTGACCTGACAGCACTTAATGATAACAACAAAGGGTAAACTATTGAATGATT
>NW_006408592.1:9439585-9440510 GCF_000296735.1 Chrysochloris asiatica
GTTTTGAGGATGACACAGGTCTGGGAAGTGTTTACTTCTATGCATACGGTCACTATGAGCTGAAACTGACTGGACAGCACCTGAAAACAATAACAATACTCAAGCAATGGCAGATTATTTACTGGTGGAAACCTGCTCAAGTTCCAATAAAGCTATTAAATTGGACCATTCCTAAAACAATCTATTTTTTATCATATACTTAAAGGGAATTAGAGGTACTACTAAATTAGTGTGACCAAAAAACCAATTGCCACTGAGTCAATTCTAACTCATAGTTACCCAAATTGGTTATAGAAGTGTCCTAAGACTAGTAGCCTTAGTTGCCTAGTATTGCTGTAGCAAAATGATCACAAGTGAGTGATTTTAAACAACAGAAATAAATTATTTCACAGTTGAATATGCTAAAATTATAATTCAGGATATAGATCAAGATGGATGACCTTCTTTGTCTATTTCAGCTCCTATTGTTGCAGTGTGCCATTCAGTTAATTCTGACATACAACAGTCCCATTTGAAAGGGTAGAATTACCCTTTCTAGGCTGTACCTTTTGGGAAGCAGATTGTCAAGTGTTTCTTTGGTGGAACTACAGTATATGTTTGAAAAGTCAATGTTTCAGCTGACACCCAAGCACTGAACTGTCCAACCATCAGGCCTTCTATTTCAACTCTTAGTACCTGGTAATCTTTTGTGTTCCTGAGCTAGAAGACACATCTGCTATGTGTGTTTGTCTTTATGTGGAATATGCCCTTGGTGTATTTATTTGTGTCTATTGTATTCTCTTATAGTTGAGAAATAATTAGATTGAGGACCCTACCCTATGCTTGTATGGTTTCATTACCATAATGAAAATAACCCAGTTGACAAACAGGAGTACAGACATAAGGACAAGGTCCAGAAATTCACATGTTCTGGGCAGGATACAAT
>NW_006408592.1:9441575-9444476 GCF_000296735.1 Chrysochloris asiatica
TGTGGCATTGTAGGATCAGTACTGGACTATGAACCACAGGTCAGCAGTTCAAACCCACCAGAAGCTCCTTGGAAACCCTATACAGGATTGTTGTGAGTTGGAATTGACTCAACAACACTTAACAACAAACAATAAGAAAATAAATTTCAGTGTGTTAAAGTCACCCACTTGTTGTATTTGTTATTCCAGCCCTGTGTAACTAAGACAAGAGGTAAAGTCAAAATCCTTAAATTGGTGACTACACTATGTTTCATGAAATGAAATGGCCCAGTGCATGTCAGTGTGTTTAAATTACGGTGTTTTATTTGAATAAGATGATCATAAAATGCAATTACATGCTAGTGTAAACCTGTATTTTTTAGCAATATAGTAGGGTTAACCAAATGACAAAAATTATACTTAAATGACTAAATTGTACTTGGCTACATAATCTAAGAACTATTTGTTTCAGTAGCAACTATGGCTTTTTGCACATGCACATGTCATTTAGATTTAGAATTGATTGATTGCTTATATTATTTCTAAAATTACAGCATGCTGCTTCATAGATACAAAATAGACCTTTCCGTGCACTCGTTCATGTAGAATGGAGAACAATAACCAATTGTCTAGGGCAAATCCTTTTAAGAGTACTAGTTTAGTGTGTGAAACAACTTACAGAAAAAGTGATTTTCAATGAGCTATATTCATACTTCAGACATATTGGCAGGGAGGACCAGTTTCTGGAGAAGAATATCATGCTTGGTAAGGTGGAGAGTCAGAGAAAAAGAGGGAGGCCCTCAGCAAGATGGATTGGCCAACTGGTAGCATCAATGGGCTCACGCATGCCAACAATTGTGAGGTTGGCCCAGGATTGGGCAGTGTTTCATTCTGTTATGCATAAGGTCACTATGGGTCGGTACTGACTCGATAGCACCTAATAACAACAAGAACAATATTAAATACGACGAAGTCCTGGTATGTCAGTGTGGGTTATTGCATTAGACTGCAAAGACGTTTGAACTGCAAGGTCAGCAGTTCAAGCTCACAAGCTCCTCGGAAACCCTAGATGGGGTCGCTATGGGGCAGAAATGACTCAGCGGCACTTAACAACAACAACAACAACAACAACCTATAAAATATGCAAAATATGTATTATAAAGAAATGTGCAAAGATCTAGAAGTAGAAAACCAAAAGAGAAGAACCCACCCAGCATTTCTCAAGCTGAGTGAACTGAAGAAAAAATTCAAGCCTGGACCTGCAATATTGAAGAATTCTATGGGTAAAATATTGAATGATGCAGAAAGCATTAAATGAAGATGGTAGATGAAAGTCAGTGTACCTAAAAGAAATGGTGGCTGTTCAACCATTTCAAGAGGCAGCATATGACCAAGAGTTAATGATTATGAAGGACCAAGTCCAAGGATCATTGACAGTACTGGCAAAGAACAAGGCATCAAGAACTGATGGCATACAAGTTGAAATCTTTCAGCAAACTGATTAATCACTGGAGGCATTCACTCATCTATGCCAAGTAATTTGGAAGACAGCTACATGGCCAACGGATTGGAATATATCCATATTTGTACCCATTCCAAAGAGAGGTGACCCAATAGTATGCAGAAATCATCAGAAAATATCATTAATATCTCATGCAAGTAAAATTTTGTTAATGATAACCCAATAATGGCTGCAATGTACACTGACAGAGAACTTTCAGAGGTTTAAGCTGGATATAAACAAGGACATGAAATGAGGGATATCATCTGAGGGCAAATGGATCTTGGCTAAAAGAAGAGAATATCCAAAATATGTTTACCTGGTTTATTGACTACACAAAGGTTTATGACTTTGTGGCTCCTGACTAGTTATGGACAACATTGCAGAGAATGAGTATTCCAGAACACTTAATTGTGCTCATGAGGAACCTGTACAGAGACCAAGGGCAGTTAATTGAACAGAACAAAGAAACACTGAATGGCTTAAAATTTAGAAAGGTATGTGCCAGGATTGTATTCTTTACCACCACACTTATTTAATCTGTATTCTGAGCACATGATCCAAGAAGCTGGATTATATGAAGAAAAATGTGGCATCAGGATTTGAGAACTTATTAACAACCTCTGATATGCTGATGATACTAGCTTGCTGAAAGCAGAGGATTTAAAATACTTATTGATGAATATTGAAAATCACAGTCTTCAGTATGGGTTGCACCTCAATGTAAGGGAAACAGAAATCCTCAGCACTGGACCAATAAACAGTATGCATATAAATGGAAAACATATTGAAGTTGTCAAAGACTTCATTTTGCTTAGATCAACTATCAACATTCCTGGAAGCAACAATCAAGAAATAAAATGACATTTTGCATTAGGCAAATCAGCTGCCTAAGATCTGTTTAAAGTGTTCAGAGCAAAGATGTCAGTTTGAGGACTAAGGTGTGCCTGACCCAAGATACAGTACTTCCAGTCACCTCATGTTTATGTGAAAGTTGGACAATGAATAAGGAAGACCAATGAAGAATTGATGCATTTGAGTTGTGGTGTTGGAGAAGAATGTTGTACCATGGACTGCCAAAAGAACAAACCAATCTGCATTGGAAGAAGTACAGCCAGAACGCTCCTTGGAATCTAGGATAGCCATACACTGTCTCTCATACTTCAAAAATATAATCAGGAGGATCAGTCCCTGGAGAAGAATATTTGGTAGAATAGTGGTCAGAGAAAAAGAGGAAAACTCCCAACAAGATGGATTGGCACAATGGTAGCAGCAATAGGCTAAAACTGAGGAAAGATTCTGAGCTCCGCGCAGTACTAGGCAGTGTTTCATTCTGTTGTGCATAGCAATGTTAAGAGTCAGTACTGACTCGATGGCACATAAAAACAATAACATATAAAATTGCACAAGGAAACAAAACT
>NW_006408592.1:9445210-9445804 GCF_000296735.1 Chrysochloris asiatica
TTGAAGAGCAAAGATTTCAGCTTAAGGAGTAAGGTATGTCTGACCCAAGCCATGGTATTTTCAATAACCTCATATGCATGCAAAAGCTAGACAGTAAATAAAGACTGTAGCAACTCAAGATGCTTTTGAGTTATGGTGTTGGAGGAGAATATTGAAGGTGCCATGGACTGCCAAAAGAACCCACGGATCTGTGTTGGAAGATGTACAGCAGTGTACTCCTTGGAGGCCAGGATGGCCAAACTTCGTCTCTCATACTTCAGACATATTTTCAGGAGGGACCAGTTGCTGGAAAAAGATATCATGTTTGATAGGGTGGAGGGTCAGAGAAAAAGAAGACCTCCAGCAAGATGGATTAGCCAAGTGGCAGCATCAATGGGCTCAAGCATTGCAACAACAGTGAGATTGGCCCAGGATTAGGCAATGTTTCATTCTGCTGTGCATATAAGGTCGCTATGAGTCAGTACCAACTTTATGGCACCTAACAACTGGGCTGCGAACCTTAAGATCAGCGGTTCAAACCTTAAGGTCAGCGCTCTGCGGGAGAAAGATGAGGCTTTCTACTCCCATAAAGATTTACACCCTCGGAAACCCTGT
>NW_006408592.1:9446698-9462083 GCF_000296735.1 Chrysochloris asiatica
TAGCGTAGTAGTTACGAATCGGGCTGCTAACCTCAAGGTCGGCAGTTCGAAACTACCAGCGGTTCCGCGGAATAAAGATGAGGCGTTCTGCTCCCATAAAGATTTACAGCCTCGGAAACCCTGGGCAGGGTCACTATGAGTCAGAACCGACTCCATGGTACTTAACGAAAACAACAAATATACATATCTATATCTATATCTATATCTATATATCTCCATATCCATCCATGTTGTTGTTAAGTGCCATTGAGTCTGTGTAGGATTTTCTAGGAGCAGCTAGTCAGCTTGAACTGCCGATCTTGTGGTTCAAACCGACTTTGCAATCCAGTGTATTAACCCATAGCACCACACTGGGACTACTTACACATACACACACACACACACACACATGTAATTCCATTCATATGAGAGGTCTTTAAAAAGTTTATGGAAAAATGGAAATGAAAGATACTGGAATTTTTCCAAGAAATTTTTGATGCCCCCTTGTATATATGTAAGAGTTTTAAAACTGGACCATTATGCTGAATCCAACCAAAGTTTCTCCCATTAAAATAATAATAATAACGCTAGTAATGTAGAAGCTATATACAGTTGTGTGATTTATTTAAAATAATTGTTATTAAGTGTTTGTTTTGGTGACTGTAGGTTCCCTCTCTTGGTCTGTTTGTAATTGTTGGAGATGCTGTGGTAATGTGTTAATTTTGGTTCTTTCTTCCTTTTGGATGTGTGCATTTATTGCAATAAATTGTCCTTTCACCACTGCTTTCACCATGTCCCAAATATTTGGGTACGTTGTATTTTCATTATCATTTGTTTCTAGGAAATTTATGAATTCACGTTTAATTTCTTCTTTTACCCAGTCACTTTACAGCAGGGTGTTGTTCAGTTTCCATGTATTCGACTTTATTTCCTTGGTCTTCTTATTGTTGATTTCTAGTTTTATAGCATTGTGGTCTGGAAAGATGCTTTGTAATATTTTGATATTTATAAATTTATGGAGGCTTGCTTTGTGACCTAACACATGGTCAATTCTGAACAATGTTCCATGTGCACTGGAGAAGAATGTATGTTGTGATGTTGTTGGGTTGAATGCTCTGTACACATCTATCAGGTCAAGTTGCTTGATTGTGCTGTTTAGTTTCTCTGTAACTTTGTTGAGTTTCTTGCTGGTTGTTCTGTCTCTTTTTGAAAGTGGTGTATTAAAATCACCCACTTTAAATTTAGATTTATATATTTCCTTCTTCAATAATAGTAGGGTTTGCTTCATATATCTTTGTGTTCTTTCATTGGGAACATAGATATACCAAACCGGAAGTCCATCTCAAGTTTGATACTCTTAAATTAAAATACTTTGTTTCTCATTCCAGAAATGCTGTGATTAAATGAATCGCACCAAATATTTTATGGGATTACTCTAAAATTGTGATCTGGCCCAATAAAGATGAGGGAACAGACAAAGAAAAGATATGACACTTCATTTTTATCTTAATAGGAGATATGATCTATCCAAGAGCAGATGGTGGATGTCAGGACAAATTGGCATGTGGTACATTTCTAGCAACTGAAATATATATGCTGTCACACCCTAAAAAGATGAAATGATTTTTGTGACAACTATTGCTGCCTCCTCCAGTTACTAGGTGAACCTTTGAAGTACTGAGTTTCATATCTTTCACAATCCCCACCCCCTCTTGTTTTAGTTATCTAGTGCTGCTATCATAGAAATACCACAAGTGGATGGCCCAGAGGTATTGCACTCTAGCAGTTAAGTCTCAGCTCTCTAATTCCATGGGTCAGAGAGTCTAACCCTGCCAACAAGTGCCTAGAGAGCACCCACATTCCACCATCTTGTGTGGAAACTGCACTCTCGCACTCTGTGGATTGGCCATCTTGTATATGTCTTCTGTATCTGTTGCTGAGACAGTTTCTCTGTCTCTTCTTCTTGCCATCTCTGACGTTACCGCTGTCCTCACTTCTTTCTGAGCCCTAATCCGAATTGCCTTTGATATCCATAATTCTACTAACAGTCTCTTTTAGGCAATCTAGAAAGTTTAATACTCTGCCAGCCTCTGCTCATTATCCAATTCCAAAACTGCTTCCATATTTTAGGAGTCTGTTAGAGAAACACCCAACTCTTGGTACCAAATTCTGTCTTAGTTGTCTTCTGATGCTATAACAGAAATACCACCAGTATAAGAGACAAAGTTTCACCATCCTTGATTTTAAGGAGCATTCTATCTATACTTCTTAAAAGACACTCTCTTTGTCAGCTTAGGAGAAAGGTCCTTGTCCCCTTTCAGTATTCATAAGTCCAGCATTCCTTAGAGATCTCCGTGTGGTTTTACAGCAATCTTCCCTGGATTTCAGAACTTTACGGTACAGGGACCCTAGATACAAAGGAAGGACTCACTCCATTCCCACTTCTCTTTGTTGTTGTTATTAAGTGCCGTTGAGTCGATTCTGACCCATAGTGACCCTGTATAGGGTTTCCAAGGAGCAGCTGGTGAGTTTGAACCGCTGACCTTGCAGTTCAGATGGCTTTGCATTCTGGAGCGCTAACCCACAGCACCACATCAGAACTTTGTTGTGGTAGTAGGTATCCAATACTCTGCTCATTTATCTCTTTTTATCTCTTATAAGATAAAAGATGTTGTGGGCCACACCCCTGAGAACTCCTTGACATGGAATCAGGTTATGATGGGAATAAAGGTATTGCTGTTGTTGTTAAGTACCATTGAGTAGGTTCCGACTCATAATCAATCCTGTATCAGGTTTTGAATGCTGTAAATCTTTATGGGAGCAAAAAACTTCATATTTCTCTTGTGGGTTTGAACTGCTGATCTTTAGGTTAGCAGTCCAATACTTCTCCTACAGAGTCACCAGTGCTAAGGATATTGTAGCCTACCCTTAACACACTTATTAGTATATAACACACATTAGATCCATGCTGAAGCATCATCACATAACGGCCACATTGCATCATTATGTAACTGCCAAATGCTGAGAGTCATGGCCCAGTCAAGCTGACAGATCATTTAAAAGTAACACAATTTAATCCATGACATCCTTCATTAAAGACCTTGAAGAATATCAGGTAATATGTGACTATAAACCACTTTTGGGTTTTCTCCCCATCTCAGTTCTATGAATAGAATTGTCTTTTCCCTAAGCTTTAATCAGTATCTTACTGAGTAAGTAGTGATAATAGTTTTTAATAGTTTAACCCATTATATTTAATTGAGCTCTTTAAGTTACAGGAATAAATAGAAATGGATAAACCTTTAAATCCCCCAGCACTAAATGCTGTTTACCTGATTCACTTCAATAAATCAGTCTATTTTCCTCCACATACACCACCCCCAACAACAACAGCAAAAAGCCCTACAGTTAAACGTATGGTGGTGGATCATTTCTTGCTGGCAATAATTATATGAGAGAATTTAGAATCTCATCAGAAGGTCTAATTTGGAGTAATAAACCTTCCAGCTAATCTCATACCTAAAGTCAACGGCCCCACTCTAATGTTGATGATAATGTGGAAGCTTAAAATAACAGACTGAATGAAGGATAACCATCACTCTAAATTATTCCAGTGTGTAGGTATAACACACATTTATGATGAAGACTGTCTTTTCAGACTTAGAGAAAGAGAACTGTTTCTCTACTTTAGATGTTAGAACACATCACTCAAGGCACTCGACCAACCCTGAAAAAGTATAATTTGAACTGTGGTAGATTATAGAACTTTAGCTGACTGAGAACGATGGCATTCCAGGCAGAAGAGACAGCATACACAAAGTCAGCAAGATGGGAGAGCACAGGGGAATAGTCATGAGTTCTACATAACTCAGATATAGAGAGGAGAAATGGATAGAGAGGCACGCCTTCTCAGTCTCTCCACTTTTAGAAGCTTGCCTGAGGTATGTCGCAGATATGGCTGCAGTGCTGAAATGCCTTGAGGTGTATTTTTTCCCCCATAACAGGGACAATTAAAAATGGCCCAAGTGAGTGATAACATGAATAGATCTGTACTCTATACCAAGTCATTGTGACTATATAGGACGTGGCACCCATTGCTGAGGGTAAGAAATTGGAGACAGTGAAGAAACTGTTGCAATTATGTAAGAAATAAGTAAGATGTAATGAAGCTAGAGTTAGGCAGTGGTCTTTAGAATGAGGATGAGGAATATGTTCCAACTACATTGTGAAGTTAAAATTGCAGAAGTTGTTAAGTAATGGTCAATGAAAATTGAAAACTCATTGGAACTTGAAGATGATTAAGGTTTTGAAGAGGACGATAATGGCATTTCTTACGGACACAAAGGAAGGATCAATTTGGAAACGGATGGCAACGAGTGGTTCTGTGTTAGCCACAATGACTTAGCAGACTGTTTCAGCCAAGAAGTATACAGGTGTGTTAGTGGCAGCTGAGTAGGTAGTTCTTGTCATTATGAAAGGCCACGTTGTGACTATCAAATAGCTAGAACCTGTAAAAATATGTATCTGTAGAATTATGGGAGGGGGATGGTTGTAAAAGGAAACCAATGTTTAAATTTAAGGGGCAAGCAGAAGAAGAGGAGGCAGGGAACAATAGGATTCCAATTTCTCAAGAGTTAGGGAAAGGACCGAGAGTCAGATGCCATCTATGAAAATCATGGAAAGAGAAACAAAGTCTCAGTAAGAGAAATCTGCTAAGAGAAGAGGTGAATAGATATGACAATAAGAAAGCCACTTATACATTTAAAAGTGCATTCTAGATTTGAAGTATACCATTTAGGAAGCTGATAGTGAATTTAAATAATTTTTCTCAATGCTCAACAGTGAAATTTTGGAGAGTAATGATTCAATGTGACTGAAGCATGGAGAAGATGCAGGACTATAGAGGGGTTTAGTTTCTGCTTTGATTGCTTCTTTAACTTTATTGTTTGATAGGCTAGCTGAGATTAGTGCATGAGAATGAAAGATGAAACAAGGGATGAGATCTAAAATGTGTTAAACATGAAACATATTTTATATGCTAAGCATTTGTATTGAGGCTAGCATGTAAACTTCCCATTGAATCTCAACAGCATCAAGAGGGGTTGAGCACATTTTATAGCCAAAAATGATGTTCAGAAAATTTAAATCTCTTTCCTGAGGTGATGTAGGTAGCAGTTGCCAGAATGCTGATATTTGATCAATGATCTAATGCTTTTCATTTTTCATTCAATCAACAATCATTCAGTGGGAACCAATTATGAACCAAATACTCTTCAGAGTCCTAGAGGTACAGTAAGTAATAAAACAGAAATGATTTCTGCCCTCATAATGCTTACAGTTTTGGGGAAAGGCAGAGGTTAAGTAGTGGAAGATCTGCCTTTTTATTATACTGAGAGCAATAATTAACAAAACAGGATATAATTGGAGGAATGTGATAGAAATACGGTGTTCGAAGAATACGTTTCCAAGAACCACGTTTCTAAGTGAAAAATTATATGCAACTGTGACTTAACAGTCTCAAATCTTGAAACATCGCCCATTCTCCTATATCTTCACTTTCAAATTGCATTTTCTAAACTTCCCTTCCCCTCCACCATACGCATGCAATTCTTCATTCTGCTCCTGATGAAATACTGTTACCTTGCCTGGGAAATCCTTTCCCCACTTATTAATCTGGGACATCCTACTCATCCCTTCAGCTTCAGTTCTCACCTCCTCTGAAATGTTCACTAACACTACCAGTCACATGTGGGGCACTGCTTAGCTTCTGTTCAGGATTCAGGTTAACAAATGAGTGCTCTCATTTCTTCTCTCAAGTAGACTTTTGAAGTCAGGAACCATTCATTTACATCCTTGTACACACAGGAATCTTAGTGTGGTGCTGTGGGTTAATGTGCCAGACTGCAAAGCTGTTTGAACTGCAAGGTCAGTGGTTCAAGCTCACCAGCTGCTCTTTGGAAACCCTATACAGGGTTGCTATGGGTTGAAACCAACTCAGTGGCTCATAACAACAAGAATGACACACTGCCTGGCACACAGCAAACACTGGGAAATATGTGTGCAATACTTGATGGGTCATGTTAATAAAGGAGTATATCTCTTATATATCCTCTGAAGTGCATATATTTGTGGGGCAGCATTGCAGAAATGTTTTTTGTGTCATGACCACATTTGTTTGGCATTTTAATCCATTACCATAATAATAACAACTCTCCATTTTGCAGCTTATGCATTTGAAAATAAATGGCCTTGCCTAGAACATAGAGGGAGGGAGGATTATTAAGTGACCATAATTGCTATTGCTTTGATAATCACCTGCACATTATGAAATCTGAACAGAGAAATTCAACTAAAACAGCTGAAATGCTTAGTCCATTACTGAGTATGGAATGATATTTCTACAGAAAGTATTTTTCTGTTCTATTAAACTATATTTTATTTAATAAGAGCATGACTGTATCCTGTTGTTGTTAAATGCCGTCGAGTCGATTCCGACCCATAGCAACCCAGTATAGAGTTCCTGAGGTGGGCTTAAAAAGTAGCAGAACAAGTCAAATGCCAAAAATAATACCCCAACTCTACAGCTATAAGTGCACAAAGAAGAAAATAAAAGCATTGGGGACAAGAGTTAAACATGTCTGTGATTTCTCTCTTGTATACATGTGTGCATAAAAGCACTTCACCATGGTTTAAAGATGCCTCTTGCCTTATAAAACCATGATCAACTTCCATCCCACTTATTTCTTAAGAAATATTCAATCTATCAAGATTTCCTTTTATTTTCTCAGAAAGTACTTCTATTATGTTTGCGTTCAACTATGTTATTTTATTTACTTATATAAATTATTTACCTATCATGTAGAGTAATAAGATTTTTGAAAACAGGGACATCATCTTCTTCCTCTTTGTGTTCCCCAGTGCCTAGTATTAATAGTTTTTGCTGTTGTTAAGTGCTGTTGAGTTTGTTCCTACTCATAGCGACTCTGTATAGGATTTTCAAGAGCAGCTGGTAGGTTTGAACTGCTGACCTTGTGGTTCTCAGTCCAGTGCTGATGCTACAGCATCACACAGGGAGTTGTTATCAATGATAGGTATTCAATAAATATTTAGTGAACCTTATAGAAGAGACAGGATTCCTAGTGTGGCACTGTGGAATAATGCCCTGGACCACAAGGTCAGTTTGAGCCACAAGCTCAGAGGTTCAAACTTAACAGCCACTCCTCAGAATGCCTATACTGCATTGCAATGAGTTGGAACTGACTCGATGGCACTTAACAAAAATTACAATTAAAGAGACATATAACAACCATGGTCTAATGATTGAAAATAACTCAGTGCCGTAAGGTATCCATCCTTGTATTTGACTATATATTTGGTTATAAAAAACATTATATGATGCATTTTGAAATCTTTGGGAATATAGAATGTCATCATATGCTGCTATTGCTCCTTTTGCAAAAAACAAACAAACAAACACAAAAATCAAAAAAAGATGTTGCTCTTTGTATTTGTATTATTTTACAAATAAAAAAAAATCTGTAAATAATATTGTTAGTGCTATAAAATAATTTTCTTCCCCTTTTTATTTTAGGAACTTTCTACGTTCTTCTCCATTTAATTTGGTAAGTGAATTTTACGTTCATCTATTATTCTTTCTAATTTCTAACACTATCCCTATATACCAGAAACATGTAGAGGTTTCCCTTATTCAGTATTTTAAAATTGTCTTTTGATAAACATCTACTATATGCTGAGTGTTTTCAATCATTGTTTTCTAATTTTCACCACAACACTGCATGGCAAATGTTACTACTAGACATTTTAGAGGATAAGGCACCATGATCTGGTATTATAAAACAAAAACTGTAAAAGCAGAAACTTCTATGTTTATACTGAAACTACTTTTTCTCTTACTTATTAGGAGAAAAGATAGTCTGTGGTCCTATATGATCACTATGATAATTTTTGTGGTTCTAAATAGAAGTGATAGTTTTAAATACACTGATATTTAGGGATACAAAGAGTAACATTTATCTCCCATACAAAAGAATTCCAAATCATTTTTATAAGTATTCTCCCATCAAGAAACTCCCCACACTTCAGGTGTGGGCTCCACACCATGACTTCTTGTAAAGAGCACAGTCTACAAAAGGCAGAATGCAAATGGGGGGAGGGGGAGAAACTGAGTGTAGAAACGTAGCAAGTACTACCTCAGCCAGGAGATCAATGTTAATATCACCAGTGCAAATCTTGCTGATAGTACACGTATGTATCGTTGATGTCATGTAATGATAGTGGGTCTTTATCTCTGTGGCCTTCCTACCAAAGCCTTTGTATAAGCGTTTAAAAAGAAGAAGAAGAAAAACCTAAATAAAATAACTAACCAATTCTCCATATAGCTGTCAAGTTCTTAAAAATGAAGAAAGTCTGAAAGAATGGCATAGTCAAGAAAAATCTAAGGAGATTTGACAGCTAAGTGTATATGGAATCCTGAATGTGATCCTGGAATAGAAAAAGGGCATTAGGGAGTGTGTGAATCACCAAGGAAACTAAGAACATGTGAGTAAATTCCGGAGTATAGTTAATAATAAGGATCAACACTGATTCATTAATTGTTAAGAAATGTACTATTCTAGTGTCAAAACCCATTGTAGTAGAGTTGATTATGACTCATACCAATTCTATAGTAGAACTGCCCGATAGGGTTTCTGAGAATGTAGACTTTGCATCTGTGAGTTTGTCTGTCATACATTGGTGGCTTATGTGTTGCTGTGATTTTGGAAGCTACTTCTGGTACCATCTAGCTCCAGTATTCTATACTATTCAGGAAAGATAGACATGATTATGAGATCCAGTTTTTGAGCAATTGCATCTGTCTCACCTGACTGCAGTTCTGAATGCTAAACACTGAAAGGCAAAGCAATTTCTATAATAGAATAGTGTCCCAGCAGGAGTATAGGGCTTTGTTATCCTTTCAATTGAAGTCGTTTTCACAATTTTATTTTAGTCATTTGTTTCACACCTGAGTGACTTATTTGATGTTCCTAAAATAGGATAGAAAAACAGATGCAAACAGGAAACCCTCCACTTATGTTCCATTAAAATATCTGTTCCTTTTATATACCAGAAAGAGCCACAGTCTGTATTACTTAAGTTACCACCATATATTTTACTATGCAGTTTTAAAATAATATGTCTATAAATTTAAGTCAGAGAACTCTAACCTGGACTGAAGATCATCCTGTCAGACCTTCAGCTTTTGATCTTGGATTCCTTCTTTTAGACCACCAAGGCAGAGGTGGTCTCAAGACCCTACAGGGGCTAAGTCTGAAGTGTCGGAGCACCATCTTTTATCATACTGGTCTCAAAGACATTCTGAGATGGTGTGTGCAAAGTAGCATGGTGTCAAAGGGAAAATTAAAGCAAAAGATGTTTGGTGGCCAGAGGGACATAGTTTCAACCTTAGAGCAGGAAGACAGCTAAAAGTAATCATGTACTGAGAATGCAATATTAGCTTTGTTGGCAGAAAATAATATTCCTAATTTACAAAGTCTTACAAAGAATTAGGACACCTCACACGTCTACTGTCTCTCCATACAGAATGCCCATCCAAAAATTTCCCATGTTATAACTTCTCTGATATAGAAGCAAAAATGGTATTTAAATAAAATAATTGAAATTTTTTGAAAAGTACAGAAAAGTTGGTAGTGTAAAAATAGTACAAAGAATATCCAAGACATTTTACCCAGACTTTCCTATTGGTAACATTTTGCTTTATTTGTTTAATAATGTCTGCTTTGCAGAGAAATGACACACATTATGGATCTTTAATCCTATGATATTATCCTGTTTTCTAAGAGTATGATGGTTCTCTTATATAACCATAGTACAATGATCAATTTGAGTACATTTCATAAGGATACAAATTTATAACCTACTGTCTGTATTCTAGTTTAGATATAAGATCAGAACATATCCTTTATAGTATTCTTCTCTCTCAATACAATATCCCAACTTGAGTCAGGTATTTAACTTTAATGTCTCTTTAGCTTCCTTTAATCTGGAACATTTCCATGGCTTTCCCTTCTCTATTTTTCTTTTTGATACGGATATTATTAAAGAAAACCACCAGTCTTTTATAATGAAAGACTCTGGTATAAGGCTTATTTGATGTTTCTGTATGATTAGATTTGTATTTTGTCTTGAGTGTATAGCAAATGAACACATATGAGGGGACTTCATAAAGTTCGTTGAAAAATTCCATTATCTTTTAATTCAATTTTCCACGAATTTTTAATCCCTTTTGTATAATACCTATGTGCTCCTAATTTTCCAATTTTCCTCATTGTATACTTACTATTTTAATTCCTTGGTAACTAGTAAGGAGTAAAGTGTTTTCTGCTAACCTAAAGGTCGGTGTGGTAGCATAGTGGTTACAAATCGGGCTTCAAACCTTAAGGTCAGTAGTTCAAAACTACCAGCCACTACACAGGAGAAAGATGAGGCTTTCTGCTCCTGTCAAAATTTACAGCCTCAGAAACCCTGTATACGGTCACTATGGGTCGGAACCAACTCGACAGCACTTAAAAACAAAAACAAAAAAAGGTTGGTGATTGAACCCACCAGCTGCTCTGAAGATGAAAGAGATAGCAGTCTGTTCCTTAACAATTTATATCCTGACAACCACGATGGGTAGTTGATTCTCCTCTGCTCCTATTGGGTCTCTGAGTTGAGTTGATTAGATGGTACTGGGGATGGGAGCTAATGACCCAGCTCCAAGGATCATACAAATACTCTGCTCCTCATCAAAATTTTACTGTGGATTTAGCATCTATTAATGATTCTCGTCTGGTACAGTTTTAACCAAGAGAGTTGAAATTGCTGCTTTTTCTAACTATAGCACTCTGTTCACTACATACATCATTTGACACTCAGAATTCTGCTGTAATTAAAAGCAACCCTTTCTTTCAATCTCTCCTCTATAGCTATCTATCGACATCTATCTATCTACCTCCCTACCTCTGTACCACAAATTAATTTGAATTTAGGTCTTTCTGCATCCTGATTACATACTATATTCTTCATTAATGTTAAGTTGTTGACTTATTTTTTGGGGGGAAAAAAAGCACAGTAAAAAATGCAGTAGTTAAAAATACTATTATATTTTTATAATAACCCTGCAAACAGGTAGATAAATGGACAGATGCACAGGCAAAATGGACATGGAAGAGAAAGTTGAAGTATACCCACAAATATATAAGGCAGAGAACTATAACCCTGACCTAAGATATTTGTACTTGAGTATTTACCTTTGTTGGAAAAACACCTATGAATGTGGTGGGGCATGTTGTTGTTGTTGTTATGTGCTGTGGAGTTGGTTCCAACTCATAGCGACCCTGTACAGGGTTTCCAAGGCTGTAAATCTTTATAGGAACAGAAAGACTCATCTTTCTCCCACGGAACAGCTGGTAGTTTCGAACTGCTGACCATGCGGTACGCAGCCCGATTCATAACCACTACGCTACCAGAGCTCCTTGTTGTGGAGCATGTTGTTCTTGTTAGGTGCGGTGGTGGAACATACAGGGGACAAAATGATAGAAACTTCTTGGACATTACTAAACACCTTGAAGCAATGAGTTGCTGACTTGGAGTTCTCAGAACCATAGTCTTGAGGGACACCTTGGGCAACTGCCATAACACAGCACACAAAAACAGTGTTCCACAACCTAATTTCATGAGTTGTGACTGGGATCTGCAAATCTCCTGAGCAGCCATTAAAGGTGCTATTCATGTGTAGAAGTAAAAATAGTGAAGACAATTGAAAATACTTGCAATCAACTAGGCCAATAGACTAATTAACACGTGAATATCAGTCTACACTGTTCTAAGACCAGAAGAATTAGATGGTACCTGCCTAACACTGACATCTGCTCTGAAAGGGATCACTTTAAAAGATGGACAGAGTGGGGGACAATGTGGAACAGCAGTCAAACTTAAAAGAAGGTGGTGCTTACTAGTGAAAAAGAGGCTAGAGGAACCCAAGACTATGGCCTTTAGCCACCCTGCATATATGGGATGGAACTCACCCTAATGATCCGATTGGCAACCAAGCAGTGGATAAGCATATCGGGGGCCGGATAACAACAGTAGTGAGGTATGTTTACCATGGAATGGCAAACCATTCAAGATCAGAAGGGCAATATTTATCTGGGGACAAGGTTCAAAGGAAGGAGGAGGGTGGACTGGAAATAGGAATAGGGAGCAAGTGGGGTAACAGGTACTGCATGGAGAGATTTCAGTCATTGAGATGAAACTTTGTGATTTGTTGTATGTAAAACTATTGATCTGTAACCCTTCACTCAATTCACCATAAAAAGTAAAAAAAAAAAAAAAGAAAAAAGAAAAAAGAAAAAAGTTCCTTTTTTTAAATGGAAAGGAGTTTAATGTGTAATAGGTGCCAGGAAGTGACTTTTTCCAGAGATTGTGCTTTCAAGGAGCTCAAATTCTAGGGAAATACATTTGTAAGTATTCTAGAAAAGAAATTAGCTGTTATCTTGCATTTATATCAAAGATCAATGAAAATATATGGTAGATAGTTACATTTATGGTTAACTTAATATTAAAATATTGGTATTTCAATATCAGTTGGATATCATGTCCACAATCCCAGTAGATAATTAGCAAAATTGTAGTCAAGCCTAGTCCTTCCACTCATTTCTTCAAGAAGACAAGTTATGATTGGTGCTAAAAGGTTAAGAAGATAACACAGGATTAAATATAAAGTACAGTTCAAGTGTAATGTTTTCCCTTTTAATGCTTCCTTCAAAAGCCTAATAGGAGCAAGGTACAGAGGAGAAAATAAGGCTTCATTGACATCTTGTCTTTCTGTACATTCCCCTTATAATCCAGTCAGGAACAAGGTAAGTCCTGACTAAGATAAAGTTAGGGTAAAATAGGTATGTTTTAGTAAGGTTTATACCGGTAAACTAGTAGATACTTCACAATTAGCTTAGTAATTTGCATGGCAGAAATAATTTGAAATGGGGAAATGAACTACAAATTGAACGCATACATTAAGTCTGAGTTACAGGAGCTCTGGTAGCGTAGTGGTTACAAGTAGGGCTGCAAACCTCACGGTCAGCAGTTCAAAACTACCAGGTGTTCCATAGGCAAAAGATGACACTTTCTGCTCCCTTAAGGATTTGCAGCCTCAGAAACCCTATGCAGGCTCGCTATGAGTTAGAAATGACTCCATGGCACACCACCACCACCACCGCCGCTGCCGCTGAGTCTGAGTGGGAGACATAGGTGGCAGTCTTATTCTATAAAGACTTACAGCCATGGAAAACCTATGGGGCAGTTCTATTCTGTCCTGTAATGTCACTAAGAGTTAGAATCATTTCCAAGTTAGTGGGTGGAATTGAGTTAGAATTTACTTGACAGCAATTAACAACTACATTTCTGAGAAGTTGAAACCAAAGTTATATGATCTTATTACAACTGTGGCTTTGGTTAAACATACCCCTCCCTTCCACCAGCTCCCCCCTGAAATTATGTAATGAGTTTGAATCTTGGTAGAACAATGAGACCTTGGAGGAAGCTAGGATATATTGAGCATATGCTAAATAAGAGGCTTTGTTGTAGTTTCTTATATCACTATGTGATCTAGACCTCCATCCATACCCATTACAGAGATGAGGTACCTGAGACTCAGAAAAATACTGTCTTGGTGTTGATGATACATGATAATCAACTTTACTCAGTTAAGAATTGATTCTTGCCAGAACTCTTGTCTGCTCATTGCAACGGTACTTGTTTATAAAACCAGAATAACTATTCACTAACTCTTATGTAGATGATCTTGCTAAGACTCTGAGACCCTCTACACAAAATAGCCTCTATGCTGATGAGGGCTGTCAAAGAACACCTGTCCAATCTCAGAGAAAAACCTATTCCTAGGTTTAACAGTAACAGTGTGCATCATGATTCTGCTTGACAAACTGGTTTTCCTTGGCATTCAAAAGACACAGTTTTATTAAATAATGAACTTGATTTGCCTTTGTTGAACTAATGGACAGAAGTACAGTATAGATGAAGAACGTTGAACTTCACTGAACTAAAACCCTGATCGATTTATTCATTCTCTTGTTTTTGAACTCCTTGGTTCTGAATTCCCTCAAATCAGTCCTATTAAGCTGGGTGATGTATGGCTTCTTCAGTCTTCTCATCCCAGTAGCCATCCAGGTACCAACTGCCATCTGACAATCAGGGACAGGTCTACATATGGGTCTCAACAGATCCGTCCCCATAATACTGTGACACTTCATTTGACTAAGAGAAAACATGCAAGCAATTTAGACATGCACAAGTTGATCTTTTGTTGATAGCAGCTGCTTGCTATAGCAGGTCAAGAGGTAAATGGTGTTGGTATTTGGGAGCTGAGGCACCTTCTGGAGAAGTTGGCTATGTTTACTCCAAGATTGTTCATAAATACTGACAGATAGGAAAGGTTTAAAAACAAATCCACTCATTTAGCTGTTGTGCAGATAATGTTATTTGTGTTCTGGCAAATGTTTATTTTACTTTTAATAGGAATAGGTAGAAAAATAAAAGACAGAATAAGAAAATTAAATGGAATGTAGATAATAATTTCTGTGGTTATAGATTTATTTTGGATAGTTTAACTCATATCATATGTCATGAAATCTGTTTAAAAATGCCCATTTGACAAATGTTTTTTAGATAATCAGTGTTATTATTTAAAAACTGAAACAGTGTCAAACAAAATGATTGACTAGCTATTTTGTCTTTATAGGTGGCTCAGTGTAGTTCAGGCTTCATGGGGGCAAATGAATTTAAGCTAATTTCTTCTCTGTGGTCTAGAAATGTGGTCAGTATACTAAGTAATGACTAAACTAATGAATAACCCACTTGTCTGTCAGTTTTTCATACTGTGATGGCTTGCATGTTGCTGTGATGCGGGAAGCTATGCCACTGATATTTTAAATAACAGCAGGGTCACCCAAGGTAGACAGGTTTCACCTGAGCTTCCAGACTAAGCCTGACTAGGAAGGTGAATCAAAGTGCTTCAGGATGTCTAGCCACTGAAAAACTTATGAATAGCCATGGAGCATTGTCAGGCATCGTGCCAAAGGTTTAGGCCCTCAGGTTGGATGACACTCAAAATATGACTGGAAAAAAGCTTCCTCCTCAAAGTAGAAGTGACCATAATGATACAGAGGGAATGAATCTTTCAGGACCTTCATATGTTGATCAGGCACACCTCAAAATGAGAAGACACAACTGCAAATATCTATTAATGATCAGAACATAAAATGTGCAATGTATAAATCTAGGAAAATTGGAAGTTGTAAAAAATAAAATAGAATGCATTAAGGTCAGTACC
>NW_006408592.1:9463068-9464580 GCF_000296735.1 Chrysochloris asiatica
TGCACTGAAGGCAATGGTGAAAAGCAAGCTCCCAGGAATTGATGGAATACAAATAGAAATATTTCAATAATTTGTTAAAGCGATGGAGGTGCTCACTATGCCAAGGAATTTAGAAGATAGCTACCTGTCCAAGAATTACAAGAGCTATGTATTTTGTGCCCATTATAAAGACAGTTGACCCAATTGAATGCAGAAAACATCAAACAGTATCATTAATACTACATGCCAGTAAAATTTTGCTGAAGATTATTTTTAAAATATTGCAGAGAATGAATATTGTAGGACACATAATTGTGCTCTTGAGGAACCTGTACATAGATCATGAGGCAGTGGTTCTAACAGGAAAAGGGGGAAATGAGTGGTTTAATTTTAGGAAATATGTGTGCCAGGGTTGTAATCTTTCATCATATGTATTCAATTTTCTATGCTGAGAAATAATCCAAGAAACAGGAATATATGAAGAAGAATGTGTCATCAGGCTAGGAGAAATACTCATTAACAACTTATGCTATGCAGATGATACAACCATGCTTGCTGAAATGAAGAGGACTTAAAATAATTACTGTTGAAGATCAAGCACCATGACCTTCAGTATGGGTTGCACCTCAATGTAAAGAAAACAAAAAAACCTTATCACTGGACCAATTTTTAACATCATGATAAATAGAGAAAACATTGAAGTGATCTAAGACTTCATTTTTCTTGGATCCACATTAACACTCATGGAAACAGCAGTCAAAAACCCAAATAACGTATTGCTTTCCATAAATCTGCAAAATAATTTCTAAATATGTTCAAGAGCAAAGATTTCAGTTTCAGAACTAATATGAACCTTACCAAAGCCATGATATTTCCAATAGCTTCATACTGATGTGAATGATGGACAATGAATAAGGAAAACTGTACAAGAATCGATCCATTTGAGTTATTGGATGTTGGATTTGGGTGTTGGAGAAAGTACCATGGACTTCTTAGAAATCAAATTGATTTTTGTGGAAATCTGTGGAAAGAGATGAGGAAAAAAAGTTCCTTATCATCAGCCAAAACAACGCCAGGGGCAGATTGTGGAACAGACCATCAGTTGATTGTATGCAAATTCAAACTGAAGCTGAAGAAAATGAAAACAAGTCCATGAGAGCTAAAATATGAACTTGAATATATCCCACCTAAATTTAGAGATCATCTAAAGAATAGATTTGATACATTAAACAAAAAAGACTAAAAACCCGAAGAGTTGTGTGATGACATCAAGAACATCATAAAGGAAGAAAGAAAATCATTAAGAAGACAAGAAAAAAGGAAAAGATAAAAGTTGATGTCAGAAGAGACACTCAAACTTGCTCTTCAGTGTATAGATGCTAAAGCAATGGAAGAAATGAGGAGGTACAATCGCTGAATAGAATATTTCAAAGGTTAGCTCGAGAAGACAAAGTCAAGTATTACAATGAAATGTGCAAAGATTTGGAGCCAGAAAACCAAAAGGGAGGAACACACTCAGCATTTCTCAAGCTG
>NW_006408592.1:9475899-9482145 GCF_000296735.1 Chrysochloris asiatica
AATTGGACTTCCAGTGTTATCAACCCTTTTTGTTAAAGAGACTTTCTCTTACTCATTTAATGTGTTTTGACCCTTTGTCAACAAAGATTAACTAATTGTATGTGAATGGATTTATTTCTGGGTTCTCAATTCTGCTCATTGGTATGAAGGCTATGCTCAGTTCATAAATGTATTCACGAGTTTCCATTCTTTTTTATGCTTTGGAATAGTTTGATTAAAATTGGTGTCAGCTCTTTTCTGAATGTTTAGTCAAATTCACCTGTAAAGTCATTGGGGCCCAGACACTTTTGCTTGGAGTCTTAAAATTATTTGATCAGGTCCCCCATTTGTTATAGATCTGTCTGTTCAAGTGTTCTACTATGTGCTGTGTTAGTTTAGGTAGATTGTGGTTGTTTTTGTTTTGGTTATTGTTTTAATTTATTCATTTTTTCCAGATTCTCTAATTTAGTGCAGTAAAGCTTTTCGAAGTATTCTGTTATTATCCTTTTTATGTCACTTGTTTCATTGGCCATGTAACCCATGTCATTTCTTAGTGCTTGTTATTCGCTTCTTCTCTTTTTATTTTGTGAGATTTACCAATGATTGGCCAATTTTATTAATGCTTTCAAAGGACCAACTTCTCTTATTGATTCTATTTTTCTCTTTTGGAATTCATTTATTTCTGCTCAAATTATTATTTCTTTTCTTCTGTTGACTGTAGGCTTAATTTTCTCATATTTTTCTAATTATTATAGATGTTGTGCCACTATGCTGATTTTGGTTCTATCTTCATTTTGGATGTGTGTGCTTATTGCTTTAAATTTCTATCTAAGCAATTCTTTTGCTGTGTCCCAAAGGTTTTGTATGTGTGTTTGCATTATCATTTGATTTAAGAATTTTTTTATGTTTCAATTCTTAATTGTTCTATTGTCCAGTAGTTTTATTCAACTTCTGTCCATTTGAGTCTGTTTTTTTGATCTTTCCATTGTTGATTGCTACATTGGCAATCTTGTGATCTGAAACCATGCTTTGTAGAAGAGAAAACACACATCCATAGACAGAAAGAAAACCAACAAGCAAACAGAGGCAAAATAAAGAAATAAAGCAGGCACCATCTAGAAAAAGAATACCAAAACCAAACACAGAAAAGAGCAAGAAGAAAATAATAAAATATTAAAAGAAAAAAAGCAAAAGAGCTAAATACATTAAGTGAGATAAACGAGTAAAAAGGGAATGAGATCAGAGAGTAGTAACAAAAAAGAAACAAAGAAGTAAAAATAATATTAAAACACAGAAGAAGAAATAAAGAAGGAAGCAGCAACTTGGGAAAGAGAAACAGAAAAAAAGAAAAAAATGAAATAGGAGATAGAAAGGATTAAAAGAAAGTGATAGAAAGGGTGAGGAATAAAGAACAAACAAACAAAATCAATAGAAGGAAAAAATATATATATATAGGGCAGCTGTGAGACCCACAGAGAAGAAAAATATATGGTCTCTCACCAGTCCAAGGTCCTTACATCATGAATGGGTAGGTGATGAGAAGGTAACACTCAACCTTAGGTAGAGTTCCTGTAGAGCTAGGTGTTGTCTGTTTTGGGCTCACAGTATGAAGGTAGTTCATGGAGACCCCAAAGCAGCTGGCAGGGAGGCGCTAGATCAGGGGATTTCCATCCCAGAGGGCATCCTATGGTGGAAGGTCCCACTAGTCCAGGGCTGACCAACATCGACTCTGCGGTTCTGGAAGAATCCATACCTGATTCTAAGATCCAGGGTTAGTGGTGCTAGCTCTCCACACACTTTGATGAAACTTTGACAGACCTGAAATATGGAACTTATTTGGGAGTATATGCAGTTGTGGAATGGTCATACATCTGGTCACAAGGGTGATGTGGGGCACAAGGGAAAAAATTTGCACCTTTCTCTCCACTAATAAGCAGTATATATGTCTGTGCCATCTTGCCTTCAAAGTCACCCATGAAAATTCAAGATGACCACAGCCCACATGGCCAGCTGGCACAAATCACCAGTCTTGTTCCTTCCTTTTTTTTCTTTTTTCTTTTTCACTCCTATGTGTCCTTTTCAGCTGTTTCCGCTAGTGAGGGCAGCCCAGGGCTGGCCAGGGGCAACTCTGTAGTTTTGGAGCAGGGTCAGCCAGAGCAGGTTAATGCTGATAGTTCCCCTTCCTTTAATGGGTCTCACAATTGCTGCCATCACCTCCATGTGGGAGAGCAGGAGCGTCCCTGGGGGTGTATGCAGGTGGGAACAAACCTCACCTCTGTTTATTAGGGGAGTGTGAGGAATAAGGAAAATAATGACACAGGCATGTTTCTGCAATTTCATTATGTTTTCTTGTCTCTGAAGATGGTTACAAAAGCTCAAGATGGAAGTTCCCATGTAATCAGCTCAGGTTACCAGTCTCTTCTTTTTCTAAGATTGTTGAGTCTTCCTGGAACAGAAAATCTCACCTTCCTCCCATGAAATGCTTGTGGGCTGAAACCATCGACCCTATGTCTCTCTCAGCATTCCCATATGCATTCCCTCAGAGTTCTGAAGTATGGAAGTCTGATATCAAGGTGTCGGTGGGTTGTTCCTACTGGGGGCCTTGAGGGATAATCTATTTTATGTTCTTTCCTAGCATCTAGTGGTTGCTAGCAATCCATGGCATTCCTCACTCATTATATGCTTTCATCATCACATGGCTCTCTCACTTGTGTGTCTATATCCACGCTCCCTCCTCATAAAGACATTGGACAGTTTATTGCTATGTTGTTTTTACTAAGTATTGTCAAATTGGTTCCTACTCATAACAACCCCGTATTGATTTCCAAGGAGCAGCATGTAGGTTTGAACTGCTGACCCTATGATTCCTAATCCAGTGCTGATCCTATAGTGCCACACAAGGACACAGTGTATTAGGGCTCACTATAAGTTAGCATGTTGGATTGTGAACCACAAGGTTTGTGGTTCAAGTCTGCTAGGCACTTCCCAGGAGTTAGTGTGACCTCATATAAGCTTAATCACATCTACAAAGATCCTATTTAGGAAAATGATCACATTCACAGATTGAGTTTAACAAGAGTTAAATTTGTTGGGTGACAAAGAGCCTTGCTGGTACAGTGGTAATTTGCTTGGCTTCTTACCAGAAGGTTGTTTTTTCTCATCCCCTAACCACTCCTACAAAGAGCTCTGGTAGCGTAGTGGTTATGAATTGGGCTGTGAACCGCAAGGTCAGCAGTTAGAAACTACCAGTTCTTCCATGGGAAAAAGATGAGGCGTTCTGCTCCCGTAAAGATTTACAGCCTGGGAAACCCTGTGCAGGGTTGCTCTGAGTTGGAACCGATTCCACAGCACACAGCCACCAGCCAACCACTCCTAAAGAGAAAGATGTGGAAATCAGCTTCCATATAGATTAGTTTTGTACTCTCTGGAGTAGTTCTACTTTGTCCTATAGGGTCTCTATGGACTTAGCAGTGGATTTGAGATGACCCAATTTAGTAAACAACTTCAGGAAAGCCAGAAACCATATTTCACGTAATAAGATGTACCGGAGATATATGTTCAAATATGTTAAATATTGGCTGTTGGCTGTGTGCTGTGGAGACAGTTCTGACTCATAGGGACCCTGTATAGGATTCCGAGGCTGTAAATCTTTTTGGGAGTAGAAAGCCTCACCTTTCTCCTGTGGTACTCTTACCCTTGAAGTTAGCATCTTGACTGATAGCCACTATGCTGCCAGAACTCCCACATAGTAGTATAGGGAAGGACATTCCTATTTTGACCAGAGGTGAGGAATGGGTCAAGGGAAGCTTTCTAGAGGATATTACATCTTCTTCAACACAGTCATTATCAATATTAGTATTATTTTTGTTTTTACAGACACCATTGTCATCATCATTACCATTACACTTTTAGACAGCTTGTTATCTCAAACCCTTAAAACCGCCTCATGAACAAGTATCCATTATTATCACCATTTAACAGATGAGGAAATGATGATTCAAGAAGTAAAATAGCTAGTTGGGTATTAAATATCAAGGCTAGAATTCAAACTTGATCATTTACCCTAAATTCCATTTTCTTAACCATCATGCCATTACTTCTTCAATGTATTTTAATTAAGATATCTGAATACATCAATTCTCCGAGATAGATACAGCAGGTATATAAGCAGCTTCAGTTTTGTAGTTGATGATCCAGAGTCTTGTACTTCATAGTAAGATCTCTCTCTCTTTCTCTTTTTTTTTTCCCAAATATTTGAATAAAGAGTGAGGTCCAGGCACAAATGAAAGTTTCTAACTCGAAGTTGGATTCTTTCTAGCACGTATTGCAGATCAAGAGATGTAGGTAGATTATTAAGTACATACACAGAGGCAGTCATGGCATATATATGCATGCCATAGAAACATCTTCATGTCACAGCAAATAAGTCTTATAAATACTATTCTGTGCTTCTATCAAAGACTTTCTGTTACTAATCACACGGTCTGATTTTTGTCTTTGCTCCTAATTTCCATTTGCAATTTATTTTATTTCTCCTGTTTTTCTTGATTTCTGGAAATAATTATATTTACATTATTAGCTATATCATTTATAGTCACCTTTGAAAATATCTTACTGAGTAATGCTTGTCATTGTTTAGAGGTTGGGAAAGAAATGTGTAAAAGCATTATTGAATGACATTGATATTTGTGTATAGTTCAGGAAATCATTATTGCCTGGATGTCTTAGTTTCTGCCCTTGTCTTTCTGTTTGTTCTCATTTTCTCTCCTTCTATTTAGTCCCTCTCTTTTTTCTTTTTCCTTGTGTTCTTTTCTCTGCCTCTTCCTTCACCAACCCACTTTCATTTTTCTTCTCTCTTTTATTCTCATTTTTTATTTCTGGATTCTTCATCTCTTTTTTTTTTTTTCTCTTAATCTGAGGTAAACAGTGAATTCCCTCTTTAAATTTTATCTTTTTTTTTTTTTTTTGCATTTATATTTGTAGTATGTCCAGATGGTATCATGTAAGGAGTTCTATGATTTATAGTTGAATTAAAGCATCTAAGAGTCTTGCCATTTGCTGGCTTTGTTATCTTAGTCAAATACCTTAAAGTACTTTGGACTTTATTTGCACACCTCTAAAATAGAGGTAATAATATATATCATATTGTATAAGATAAATATAATAAAACATTACCTGAGACAGAGAGAAATTCGCCTTCATTTCTAGAAAATATAATAAACTTGTGGTCCAGGTATGGTATTAGGTATTCTTTTAAGTTTTTGTTTTCTCTTTAGTTATCATGGCTCCATTTCTTACCAGATTGTAAAATTTCCATTGGCAGGGATTGTATTCAGTTTATATTTTTATTCCAAATAACCAATCCCATGTATTATGTATGATAAATGCCCAATAAGTAGAACATTAGATAACAGAGGAGCTACATCAAGTCAGGGATGCAGGCTTCATTGTCAGATAAATTGAAGGGTCTCCTCCATGCTTTTGCCCCCAAAGTAGCCACTCTTATGAGGAAAGCATTCAGGTTGGTCCCTCTGTTGCCAAGGGATTGTTGGCAGTATTTTCATCTAGTGGAGAAGAAAAGGTTGCTCAACCAGTTGCCGCAAATACCTTAGAAAACTTGAATATTTAGCCAATTATAAGTTTCTCTTGGTGTTTCCCAATTCTCCTTTGAAGGCTCCTTTTTTTTTTTTTTTTAAATCAACTAAACAAAAGTCTTCTAGAAATAGCACAGTGCTCAATTACAGTGTACAAAAATGAAGAAGATCATGGTTAGCTAGTCTTTTGTAAGGATTATAGCTCAGGAAACTTTATGGAGCATTTTTACTGAGAGTTAGAATCAATTCAATGGTAATGAGTTTAGTTTCTTGGTAGACCTTAACTATGAATCACACTTATGCCTCCAAAATCTGTGCACCTCTCTCCTGGATGTTGAACTTTATCCCACATATTCACCAGCTTTTAATTATGTTATAGATGTCCTGTAGGCACCTGAGCTCATCACAAGGATGAATTCATCATCCCTCCCTAAACTTGTTCTCCTTCTGTGTTTCTTGGTGAGTGGCATAAGAAGTCACTGAGCCCTCACAACAGCCATGTACATAGATATTCCCCTTATCGGGTTGTTGTTGGTGATGGTGGTGTGCAATGGAGTCAGTTCCTACTCATAGTGACCCTGTGTAGGGTTTCTGATACTATAAATCTTTACAGGAGCAGAAAGCCTCATCTTTCTTTCGTGGAATGGCTGGTAGTTTCGAAGTACTGATCTCA
>NW_006408592.1:9483008-9485048 GCF_000296735.1 Chrysochloris asiatica
GTTTTGCACTCAGCCAGTCGTATTTTGTTTCATTGCAATGATTGCAATCCCTTCCATGCACTACGGGTTAACATTTTTTACCTCTATTACTCCCTTTCTTTCTTTCTTTTTTTTTTTTTTTTTTATGTACACCAAACAGTTAAACGTTTACCAGAAGCTGGATTGTCTATTCAGAGTAACAGCAGAAACAGTGATATTAAGACAAGTTTTAGCTTGGTTCAAAATGGTGTTTAATTTAGATCTGGAGCAGCTATTTTAATCATGCCAAGTGCCTCTGTTTTAAGGTGCACTTATACAGACGATACCATTTTATATTACATCTATGAGCAATCCTGCCTTATGTTGCTGCTGAAACAAAGTCCTCATAAAGAGAAAGCAGTTGCATAACTGTGGAGTAGTGTCATCCAACTAATGAATGAGAAAACGACAAGTTGACCTTGTACTTGAAAATGGTATTCATCTGGGTACATTATATGAGCCAAATACTATATTTGACTCATATGCAAGCGTAGATAAAGTAACCAAATGTGTCAATGTTGTTTGTAAAGATACGGTATTGTTAAAAATACACCATCTTCTCATTATCTTCTTTTTATCATTGCTTAGATCCTGTAGCTACAGCTTGCTATGATATTTTCAGACTGAAAATCATGCTTTTAGAAAGATTTGTAGAGTTTTGTTTCTGCTTTTAAGGAGTTTGTCTAATATAAAGATTTCCTTGCCTTGTTGAGATGTTGACTAATTTTTAAGAAGCTTTTCTGTTGTCCAGAACTGCTAAAATATTCTTTCTTTAAAACATTTAATAAATATTTTGTTAGTGCTGTTAAGCGCGGCCAAACATTTTCCAACTCATAGCACCCCTGTATAGGGTTTACAAGAATCATCTGGTAGGTGTGAATTGCCAACTTTGCAGGTTCAGTGCTTATCCCATAGCACCACACCAGGACTAATTTTAATTTTTTTAATTGTGCTGAGAAAGAGACCAATAACCACCAACAGTTCACGTAGCATATATGTGATTCAGGAAGTAATTCTGGACAATACTTTCTCTGTATCACCAATCACGGATACCAGGATGCCTGAGGAAAGAAGGGTCACCAAGCTCCTAGACAAGACTTCTCACAAACAGAAAGAAAAATGGTCTCAGTTGCCAGAAAACTTTCCTTGGGCTTGCAAGCTACTGAGTTTCTGTTTGGAAAGATAAAAAAAAACAAAAAAACACAACAACTGTATTCTATAATTTTTTTAAAGGACAAAATAAGCAAAAAATGTATTAATGGGAATTTCATGGGATTGGAAGTCAAGAAGATATGGATTTGAATTCATATCTATGTCCTTTCTACCTGGGGTTCTTTGAGAAATTCAGTCACTTGTTTCTACAGTTTAGTTTCTACATGAAAAAAAGTGGGGAAAAAACCAACAACATTTCTCACTGGTAGATTTGTTTAGGCTTAAATACTTTGATTTTGTAGTTGCATGTCAATTTGTTGCTGTTGCTAATACCCAGCTTGGTGTTTAATACATGGAAGACCCAGCTAGAGGTAGCTATTTTATTGCTATTTCTCTATCCAATTCACACTGACAAGGATTGAGGGATTACTTTTAAAGTAATCAAGGTATTGTTGTGGTTTTTGTTGTTGTTAAGTGCCAGTGAGTTGGTTTCGATCCATAGCAAATCTGTATGGGGTTTTCAAAGAGCAGCTGGTGAACTTGAACCGCTGATTTTGCAGTTCAAACGACTTTGCAGGCCAGCACATTAACCCACAGTGCCACACCAGGACTTAATCAATGTATTAGATGGGTGTTTATCTGTTAAATAAATTTAAAGGCTTATTTCCTTTTAGTAATTAAAACTTATTTTCTTTTAGGCAAAGCATTTTCCATCTTGATAATGAGTTAAAATAGAAGCCAAATTAGTAAATACCTTTAAGTTGTTGTTGTTAAGTTCTGACCCATCACGACCCTGTATAGGGATTCCTAGAAGAAGCTGGTAAGCTTGAACCGCTGACCTTTCAATTCAAACCCATAGCACCACACCAG
>NW_006408592.1:9485388-9497573 GCF_000296735.1 Chrysochloris asiatica
AGAGAGAGAGAGAGAGAGAGAGAGAGAGAGAGAGAGAGAGAGCACAGATATATCTCAAAAGCATTATGCTAAATAAAAGAGGCCAAGCATAAAAACAAACTCTATTATTCCATTTAAATCAAGTTGTAGATAAGGAAAAGTGATAGTGGCAGAAATCAAATCAGGACCAAGGATGGAAGAAGAAGGTACTGACTGCAAAAGGTCATAAGAGAAGAAGGTCTTGGGTAATGAAAATAGAGGGAATTATTCTGTATTATGACTTTCATTACACTATTGTATATGTTATTGTTGTTAGGTATTGTCAACTTGGTTCAGACTCAAAGGGACTCTATGCACAACGCAATTAACACTGTCCAGTCCTGTGCCATCTTTACAATTGTTGTTATGCTTGAGCCCATTGCTGCGGTTACTGTGCCAATCCATCTCATTGGGGATCTTTCTCTTTCTCACTGACCCTCGCTTTACCAGGCATGATATCCTTTCTCCAGGACTGGCCCTTCCTGCTAACATGTGTGAAGTATGAGAGATGAAGTTGTGCCAACCTGTCTTCTATGGAGCATTATGGTTGTATTTCATACAACACAGATTTTTTGTTCTCCTGGCTGTCCATTGTACTTTTAATATTATTCTTCAACACCATAATTCAAATGCATCAATTCTTCTATGATCTTTATTCACTGTCTAATGTTCACATGCATGTGAGGCTACTCAAAATATCCTGGCTTGGGTCAGGTATACCTTATTCCTCAAACTGACGTTTTTTGCTCTTGAACAGTTTAAAGAGGCCTAGTGCAGCAGACTTCACTGCTGTTTCCATGAGTGTTGATAGTGGATTCAAGCAAAATGAAGTATTTTATATACTATATACTGTATAAGTCTTCTATATGCTACTGCATATAATTAGCCAAAATTTATTGAATTATACACTCTAAATTGTTGAATGTTATGGTATGTATAGCACACCTCACAAGCTGATGGTAGAAAGAAAAGGAGAACGAAGGAAAACATTGGAAATATTGACCAACTCTTTTCATTTAGGCCCTATGGTACATTATTCTCCACCTTTCTGTTGACCAAATTGTTCTGAACTGAACTGATGTGGTAAAAATACAAAGTATTTCTAACATAAGATCTCATCACAGACTAGTCTTCTAGCAGCCTATATATAATTTATTACCTTTATTTTGCTGATGAGAAAACTAAAACTTAATGAGTTTATATTAATCAAAAGTAGAAGAGCTAACCTTCAACTTCAGATAATCCCACTCCAAATCCTGTGACTCTTCTAAGAAACTTTAATAGAGAGAAGAAAAAAAAAAAAAAAAAAAAAAAAGAAAAAAAAAAAAAAAAAAAAAAAAAAAGAAAAGGGAAAAGAATTATTGAATACCACAGCCCCGTGCCCCATTACCATGACATTCAGGCAATGATATCCTCCACCCCATCTAGATGTCTATAAGACTAGTTGCTCTATAGGTAGAATTTCCTTTCTCTAGGTGTGCAGTTCATTATTGTTGCTGTTGCTATTTTTGTTAAGTACCATTGAATCAGTTCTACCTCAGTGATCCTGTAGAGGGTTTTTGAGGAGTGACGGGTGAGTTTGAACTGATGATCTTGTAATTGGTAGTCCAGTGTTTATCCAAAAGCACCACACAAGGACTCCAATGGATGGTGTTGACAATATCATTATTTTATCTTCCTTAAGAACACATTTATCATTTTTCTTCGAGGTTAGTTTGACCATGTGACTGAACTGCAGCCTACTGAGTATGAGCAGAAGTGATATATATTATCCCAGACATGATCATAAAACCCTTCCACATGTTCCTACTTGATTTTTGCCCCTTTGAACCTGGGGAAGGAGATGGTTCTAAGGTCACTTTGGAAGCTATGTAATGAATATGTTAGAACTGTAATAATTTTATTTTGAGTTATTGGATAGAGAAGAGCTTCTCTCCTAACAAACTCACATAATACACATACAAACTACCCACAACTTATTCCCTCCAAATTAGAACCACTATTTGTAGGAGCTAAAGTTAAAGTACTGAACTTCTATTGTTTTGAGCTGTTAACACCTGTAAGTTTGTCAGCATGCTCTACCATAGTTACTATAATAGACTATAGAGAATCTGATGTGGCACTGTATGATAAGAACTGGACTTCTAACCACAGGGTTGACAGTTCAAACCCACCAGCTGTTCTTCAGAAACCCTATCCAGCTCACTCTGAGTTAAAACTTTCTCAATGGCACTTACCAGAGAATCTAAAGTCTAGAGTCATAGAAAACTGACTAGTCTATTTTGCTCTTTCATTAAGCTCACACCAAATCTCAGATCCTATTACTTCAATTTTAAAGCATCATCAATTCTGGGCATCCTATCCATTGTGACGAGGATAGTTTCTGCTAAAGTCTATCAGTAGCTGAACTTTTACACTCCTGTTCCTAGGAAGGAGGGGTGCATAACATTAGATGGACTGCAAAGAACATGAAATTTCCCATAGATAATACTCAATCAACCAAAATTCAATTTTTCTTTCCTTGGACATTGTCCAGATATGCACTGCCATCATTGGTTTTCTCTGCATTTATCTGAAATGCTGTTGCTGACAACCTATTTTCTCTTGATGTGTTTTTTTTCCCCCTTTAGCTTAGCTAATACCAATGAGTCAAGTCTTGTTCTGGCTTGGGAACCATTCATTCTCCTTAAGACAACTATTCATGTTTCTAAGTCTATCCATTATGTGTTGTGTTATCAGTCAGCGGTATCTGGAGACACAAGGCATTATTCAGTCAGTGATTCATTCTCTCACCAGTATATAGATAAAATATATAAATAAATTAACAAAAAAACAGAAGCTTTATTTTACTCATTTTATAATACATAAGTAATCAGCTAAATGATTTGCTATTATTTTCACTTTCTTGCATACCAGAAAACCATTCAGAGATCAGTTAATATGCATGTACAAATATACTGACCATGTACAACTTTTATCAATTTGTTTTATTTTTCACTTGCAAAGTAAGAAAATGAACACTGTATGATTTTTGTATGTGTATTAAAGGCACTAATTCTGTCTCTTCTCAGTCCAACAGAAAATAAGCATGTTGAGTTTCCCATCACTGGAGACATATCACATTCCATATTGTAGGTAATTATATTTACTTGTAAGGGATTCCTAGAGAAGTTTGATGAAATATCCTCTTAAAATGTCACAAATATGAGGGTAAAATTAGCTTCTGATAAGTTACATAAAACTAAGTAAATATGAAAACAAGGTGCAGTGGCTGAGTCTGAGGAGGAAAGTTGTTATTTTTTTCCCTCTAATAGTATTAGTTTTCTTTCATAGAGAATTAATCGGACCAAATAGTCCTTGACTGAAAACAAAAACAAATAACAAAAATAGTCTTATCTCAATCATATTCTCAAGGAGTATTTTATAATAATCATGAACATATTCGGTCACTATTAGTGATCAACTGAAAAATCGCTATTTAACAATCTTACCATATTTCTCATATGGCAGAATCAGAGTTTAATCTGAGCACATTTTCCCTATTCCTTTTAGTGTCCATGCTTAATCTATACATGTAATAACCAACTTAGGCTCCACCTTTACCCAGTTTAGCTATTTTGCTTCTAGACATAAGAGTCCTGTTGTGGTGTTGTGGAAGAAGCACTGGACAGCTGACCACAAGGTCAGTGTTCCAAACCCACTAGTCACTCCATGGAAACCCTATACAGGGTCACTATGATGACACTTAACAACAACAAAGACACAGGCAGTTTATTTTTATTTATTTTCAGTAAACATTTGTTTTTCATCAGTGTTTGTGACTTCTCTAATGTCTTCTTTTTGTTGCTGTTGTTGTTGTTGTTGTTGTTAAGTGCCATCGAGTCGGGTCCGACCCATAGCGACCCTGTACAGGGTTTCCGAGGGTGTAAATCTTTACGGGAGTAGAAAGCCTCATCTTTCTCCCGCGGAGCGACTGGTAGTTTCGAACCGCTAACCTTAAGGTTCGCAGCCCGATTCGTTAAGTGCCCTTAAGTTGGTTCCAACTCATGGTGACCGTGTAGTGACCCTCAAGGAGGGACCGGTGAGGTTGAACCACTGATGTTGTGGTTCAATGTGACCTTGCGTTCCGGTGCTTTTCCTTTAGCTTGTAATGTGTATTCTATTCTTCACAGCTTTGAAAGATGACTATTATAATAAAGGCAGTTTTATTTGTAGAAGAGTCAGATAGTCTCAGTACCTGGGCCATATCACATTAGTTAAGATAAGACACTGAATTATCTAATAAGTATAATTTAAAGAAATTTTGAGTACCATTGTCCACACGGCAGAGCCCTCACATTGTTAGGAACTGTTCTGCAGAATTCTACCGATCAATTCATATCTTTGACATTGTAGAACCTCAGTGAATAAATAGTCCTAAAAGAACAAATCAGCTATACCAGACATTTAAAAAAATAATAATGAACTGAAGTTAAGTACTTGTCTAGAATACTGGGAAACATAAAGAGTGTCAGTTAGAGAATTCACTCGAATGCTTTTAAAAAATAAAATAAAATGAGAAGCAGTGTCAAGCTCTGAAAAGTTTAAGACCAAAATGGAACTGTGATGTTCCTTTTTTTTTTTTTCCCCTCCAAATAAAGGGTTCCATCTATGATAAAGTCAAGTCTTCATATTACTTTAACTATTAGAATACTAAGGTGTGAAGAATCAATATTGCCTGAGGCAAGAAATGAAAAAAAAAAAAAAAGACACTTGCTAATGTCTGGTTTAATTATTGTCTTTCTACACAATTAGTCACAAAAATTATACTCTGTAGGACTTTTTTTTTCAAGTCCTCCTGTTCTAGGATAATGCATGATGGCACTCTGACTACCAAAAAGTTGATCATCCATTCATCCATACATCTAGCCATTCATATACCCATTCTATCACCAGACACTTACTGAAAACCTGTTGTATGCCAGGCATTATAATTAATGGGAATACAGAGATACAGAAAATACAGTTCCTGCTTTCAAGGGTAATTATATATTTTTTTCCTAGACTTGTAGAGAGACTTTAACAAATATGTGGTAAGCAATAGGAGAACTACAACATGCAAGTGTAGAACAACAACAACAACAAAATGTGTGTCTTGTAGCACTGATCATAAAAACTTGTACCAGAGTTAGTCAAATGAGCTCCTGTATAATTCAATTTTGCAAAGCTTTGACATATCTATCTTGAAAAGAAAGTTAAGTAGTATGGGTGTTAGCCATCTTATTAGACAATGGAGCCTCTTTTTTTTTGTTGTTGTTTTTTTTTTTGGTTGCTTTTGCTTATCATTGAGCAATGACTAGTATTTCATGGGGCATGCTTTGAAAATAGAGGTACAGGTTGTAGGAAAAATTAATTAGTCATTAAATAAGGTAGATTATAGACAAGTTTACATTTTAGATACTGTGGCATCAGTAGTAGAATAATTGCAAAGAAAGAGATCATGGTGGGGAGGAGGGCAGTTGAAGAATTTATGCTGTTGTTGTTGTTAAGTGCCATCAAGTCAACTCTGACCCATAGCGACCTTGTGTAGGTTTTTTGTGGAGATGCTGGTGAGCCTGAACTGTCAATCTTGCAGTTCAAAGTGACTTTGCACTCCGGCTCATTAACCCAAAGCAGCATGCCAGAAGTATCCTGTACTAAGGTAGTTGAAACTTAAATAAAATAAAGAGAACTTGTTTATTTTGTCAGAATATGTTGTGTGGTTAGATTAGACAGAGACTACAGGAGTCCTGGTGTGGCACTGTGGGTTAATGCCCCAGACTGCAAAACTGTTTGAACTGCGGGGTTAGCAGTTCAAGCTCACCAGCTGCTCCTTGGAAACCCTATACAGGGTTGCTGTGGGTTGGAATTGACTCAACAGCACTTAAGAAGAACAAAAACAGGAGAACAAGAAGTAATATAATATTCAAGGGAAGATGATGTGGTAGACACATTGAGCTGAGAAGTTTTAAACAGGAAGTATATCCAATGTGCTCTGAATAGAGGTCTCTTGGATAGAGTTTAGGGAGTCTTCCAGGTGTACTCATAAGTGAAAACTATGGGAGTACATATTCTCTAGGATTCTAAAGGAAAGACCATAAGCTATTTTATAATTTTACAGAGTCCAAGTTCTGATTAAGGAGACTACCTTGCTAAATGTTGTGTATTTGTGACATAAATCATACCTCTTGGTGTTCCCTGGTGGTGGTGTGGTTGCTGTGTGCCATTGAGACAGTTCTGACTCATGGAAGTTATGATGATTATGTGCCATGGAGTCGGTTCCAACTCATAGTGACCCTGCACAGGGTTTCCGAGGCTGTAAATCTTTACAGGAGCAGAAAACCTCATCTTTCTCCCATGGAACAGCTGGTAGTTTCAAACTGCTGAACTTAAGGTTCGCAGCCTGATTCGTAGTGGCCAATATATACAACTGGACAAACCACTTCATGGTCCTGCTCCTTCCTCACACCAATGAGCCCTTGGTTACAGCCACTTGTCAATCCATTTCACTGAGTATCTTCCTCTTTTTCACTGATCCTTTGTCTTTCTCCAGGGACTGGTCCATCTTTGATAACGTGTCCAAAGTTCATAAAACAAAGTGTTGCCATTCTCATTTGTAAGGAGCATTCTGGCTCTACTTCTTCAAAGACAGATGTATTTGAAAGTCCTTGTTATATTTAATATTCTTCACCAACACCATAATTAATATATATCAATTCTCCTTGGTTTTACCTTATTAACTGTTGAACATTTGCATGCATATAAGGTGATGAAAAATACCAGGGCTTGAGTTAGGTGGACCTGATTCCTTAAAATAACTGCTTTGCTTTCTAATCCTTTAGAAAGGTCTTTTGCAACAAATCTTCCCAGTACAATTTATCAGTTGTCTGATTACATGTGTGTTGATTGTAAAATGAAATCCTTGTAAAATGAAATCCTAAGTAAAATGAAATCCTTGACAATTTCAATATGTTTTCTGTTTATCATGATGTTACTTATTGGTCTACTTGTGAGAATTTTTGTGGATATGTGATTCATTTTTAAGCGTTATGAAATTCCAATACATTGAATTATTTACGATTTCAGAAATCCTTTGTAGCAGTTCTGCTCTGCCCTATAGGGTTGCTGTGAGCCAGAAATTACTTGGTGACAATAAGTTTTTAGTCACTTTCATTTTACAGTGATTGCGTACAACTGCACTTTAGTCTGTCACAGTGAAATCTGATATACTCTTGTTCAGGTTTTGAAGGAACTGTCTGCATGCACTCAATAAAGATAATTCATTTCTCTAAATTTCACTCCCATTTTCTATAAAATAAAGGATTTTGATGAAATTATTACTAGGTCCAATTCTACTTTATGCTTATGTAAATTTCTCTGAGGCTCTATAAATATTCCAAAAAGTCAAGGGTAATGTGAGCAAAAGATCATTATATTAAAGAGAAGAAATATTCCCAATTCATAAATTTCCCAGTAGAATACAGAGCCCTACTTGATACTATGGGTTGCATCTTTTTTTTTCCTAACAGTAATCCTATTTATCTGAAATGGTAGTGACGTTTTGTATCTACATCACAGAAGAATCATTTGCAATTATTCTTAAACTTCAATTTACATATTTCTGAATATGATGGTTGTTTAATAGTATCTTTCTAAAGACACAGTATAGATACCTTAAGTACCAAAACCCTACACTTATTTTTATCTACTTCAGTCATTATTCTAATTCTAGTCAAATTAAACTGAAGGTCATACATTTCCCTTACTGATTCCTATTTCTTGTATTAAAATTTCTTTTGGTTAGGCTGTGATAACACCAGCAAACACACTGTAGCTTTAGAAACCACTGCAATTTCATTCTAAGATTTTCCATTCTCTGCCATTCTGTCCTTTCTTGGTTGTATGCTATATTATTTTTGGCAGAATGGAAGGCTCACACTAGAATTCTGGATTGTACTGTACCAATATGTAAGGCCAGTTAAAAATCTGAATGTTCCTCAAATCTTTTAGAATTACTTCTATCCTATCAAAGCAAAACTGCTGGAGAAGTGTCGATCGTAACTATAAGTAAGCATCAACATCAAATCCCTTTCTAAGGACTATAATTATAGTTTGTTGACAAGTACTGACTACCAGAAATAAATACCAGAATACAAGACCAGGCAGTGGTTTGTTCTGTTATATATAGGGTTGCTATGAGTTGGAACCTACTGAATGGCATCTAATAACAACTTAGGTGTTAGGATAGTAGGAAGATTTGGAAGATCCTGAGAAGGAAGTGTGGGAGAAAATATTTTATAAGGTCTGATTTACATTATAACTAGTCAAAAAAAGTAAAGTTTGGAGAAATGTAAGGTTGGATGTTGCTAGAAATGACCAATCCCTTTTCCCAAGAACTCTGGCCAACTGGGTAATAAATGAATTATAACTGGTGGCTGGAAAGAATATTCTCATGTATTTTTTACTGAGAGAGTTCTGTCTATCTGAGAACACATATATTATTGAAAACATTATTTTTATGGAACCTACAGCCTCTACACACATACTTCAAAGCTATGTGGTTGTGGGGGAGGGTGCGTCTTAATCTTTGGGGGAATACCAAAAGAAACAGAATATAAAAAGCAAAATTACCCTAAGTTAAAGAAATAATAACTTTCTCAGATGGCCATAATTTCTTGTTTCTCAAATGCAGCTTTTATTTGGGGTTAGTGAAATATATTCATGTTCTTTGGTCTGAAAACTCCTCTCCCATAGATTGGATTTCTTGGTTGTGCTGAACTTCATCAAGTATTTAGTCTAAATTCGCTTACTACTTAAATATCCTCTGACAACAGGTTTTCCACACATATAAATGGGTGCTGTGTAGAAATTGTGTCAGAAACATTTGTTTTGTCTTGTCACACTTTAATACCTGGCTTTCTGTGTTTATGCACATACAGCACACATATATTTTTCCTATTAATTTTGACTTGTCTGAGGATCGGGGCTCTTCTTTCTTGTCTGGTGATGGCATACAACTCTAATTTAGTTTATCATAGTGAAATTTGGTGTATTAGTATGTATCCCCCCAAATTAAATACAGTGCCTGATATCTAAAAGAGACACAATAAATATCAGTACTACTGTAGCAATGCAAGAATACTATATATAATATCTGGATTTCCCTTATATTGCTGAACAGAAATATACAAGCAACAAAGATTTTGTCTCAAGAAAGTTAAAGAGAAAAAAACAAAACAAAATAACCCCAAACAACAAAAACTCATTGAGTACCAATTGTTGTTGTTTTGTTAAGTGCTGTCAAGACACTTCTGACTCAGAGTAACCCTGTATAAGGTATCTGAGGAGGTTGAACTGCCGATCTCGTGGTTCAAACCAACATTGCAGTCAGTCCAGTGCACTGACTGGCAGTGCCACACCAGGACTCTGAGCACTGAGTGATTGGGTGTTAGAGATTGTATAAGGCATTATCAGATAAATTGTTTATTTAAACCTTCCCAGCAACTTAGACAGGGAGGTCCTATCATCCATTTTACAACGAGAAAATACCAGAAAGATGGATTATTTTCTCTTGGCCATTTAATTTAGAATGACAGGCTGAAAATATGAATTACATGAGCTTTTTTTAAATTTTTTTTATTATTTTACCAAAACATAGCCATACTAGCATCTGGGGTGTGTGTGTGTGTGTGTGTGTGTGTGTGTGTGTGTGTGTGTGTGTTTGTGTGTGTGTTGTGAAGAAAGACAAAAGAAGAGAGAGACAGAGAGATTTGATTGTGTTCTAGATAAAGATATGTTGATTTGCTAATCCTCACACCAATGAATAGAACTTCATTTGGGGAATGAATTCTTTTCCTTACAGGTATTATCAGCTAAATTAATGATGTCATGTCAGGATAGAGTGTACCCTAATCCCCTCTGAGTGGCATTTTATCAAAGAGAAGGACAGACAGTATAGTAGAATCACAAATGAGGAAGACAACATGTGAGGAACCCTCTACAAGTCAAGGAATGCCAAGAATATCCAGGGAATTGCAGAAAATGAAAGAGACAAAGGATCTCCCCCTAGAATTAACAAAAGAGAGAACATCCTCCTTCTGGTGCTCTGAATTTAGATTTCTAGTCTCCAGAAGTGTGAGAAAATAAATTTCTGTTCTTTAAATTGCTCATTTTATATTATCTTCTTATGGTTGCTTTAGGAGACTGAAAGAGAGAGAGAGAGGAGTACAGTTGTCCTTTAGGAAGGTCCTTTAAGTAATTTTGTTCCAGTGGTGGCCAGTCAACCAGCATATCTCATTACTGATAGACATCCACTTTGCTAGATGAGAAGCAAGGGCATTGCAATGTCTTTCCAAAGTGTCTCTAAAGTAATGTTCTGATCTCCTTATAAGAAGGTCTGTGGTGGTTGTTAAGTGCCATCAAGTCTGTTCAAACTCATAGAAACCCTGCATAGGGTTTCTAAGGAGTGGCTGGTGATTTTGAACCGCCAACTTTACTGTTCAAATCGAACTTGAGGTTGAGTGCTTTCCTATGGTACCACACCAGGACTCCTATAAGAATACGTTGTTGTTGTTAATTGCCATTGAATCGATCGCGACCCATAGCAACCCTGTGTAGGGTTTCGAGGGACAGCTGGTGAGCTTGAACCATTGATCTTGCAGTTCAAATGGCTTTGCAGTCTGGTGCATTAACCCACAGTGCCACACCAGGACTCCGTATTTACCAAGGAGGAAATAATCAGATGTCCCCTAGCATTACAGACATTTCTATAAATGTCTTACTTCCCAAGTAATGTGCTCATTCTCAGTACCATGTCTGATCCTTCTTAGTGAAATAATCTTATATCTCTTTTATTCTCTCACTCCCTTTAATCTTAAAGTCCTTGTTACTGCTCAACCTAATTAGCTTCCCAAATGGTATCTGACCTTTCTCTCATCCCTTTCACCCAACACAGACCTGACCAACACACACACCCTCTTGCTCAAAACCTTTACAGGTCCCCAACTGTCCTTAAAACATCATAGCATTTAAGCAAACCCAGTACTCCCATGCTCTTTTCTACAGTCTGTATGCTGCCACTTCCGTCCACATACTGTCAACTCCAACCACAGATTGCTCCTTATTGACGCCAAACACAGCACTGGCTCATTGCAATGGCTTTTAGGGGTACTTCTCACTCAACCTAGAATGCTTCTTATTCTCCCACCGAATTATACAACATTCTTCATGTCCCTGAAAATTTAACCATAACCTTCTCTGTGGCATAGTCCTGCCTTCTGTTCTCACAGTTAGTTGTTTCCTTAACACTTTGTACCAATCTCCATGGTAACTTTATTTACATTTTCTGAGATTATCTCCTCCTTTGTTGCTCTTACTACATTATATCCTGGCAAGATTTCTAATCAGATTGTGTCTACTGAGTAATATATTTTGAAAGAAGGAAAAGGCTGGCTAGGTCCCAAACCTGGTAAAAAATGGTCAGTTATCAGCATCTTATTATCCTTTTCTTCAGCTGTGACAAAGACCTTATGAAAGTGCTTGTCTTGGTTAGTAAGATGATACAGGAAAATAGTATAGGAAAGTGCAAGGCAATACTTACTACTAAGTAGTAAGAAAACATATAAAAATATGTTGACTCAGCTGACTCAGAAAACATATAAAAGCATCAGTTAAAAAAGGTAGAAGAAAGAGAAAGCAGGATGGAATTATATTCAAATCCTGATTTTGTGGATTCCTGCATAAAAAATAGAAATTTTAAAAATAGCAGGAAAATGGCATATGTCTCAATGGAATGAGAGAGGTTCCAAAGGTGAGTGGTTTAAACCTCTGCAAGATGCTCTGAGGGAGAAACATTTATAACCTTGAAAACCCAATGGGGACAATTGTACTGTGTCCTATAGGATCCAACGAGTTGAATATACTTGTCAGCAGTGGGTTTGGGGGAAGTAAGTAAGATCTAAGTTTATAAGGACAACTCTTTTGGGAAGTCCTTGCCTCAGAGTTTCAGTTAAGTAAATGTTTACTTTTTCTTTTCTTTTGTTTCAGTCCTTATTATTATTATTTTTTAAAATTTAAGGTTTTTATTGTGGATTGAGTGAAAGTTTACAGAGCACATCATCAGTTTCACATTCAACAATTCATATAACTTG
>NW_006408592.1:9505615-9506257 GCF_000296735.1 Chrysochloris asiatica
TTCTGCTGTGCTTGGGGTCGCTATGAGTCGGTTCCGACTTGATGGCACCTGACCAAAACAACATAATAATTTTACCTTATTGGAGGCATTTGTGGACTACCTTGTTTTCTATTTGGGGTATCTTGTCCCTACCACATTGTTTCCTGTAGAGCTAATAACAAAGTTTGCTCACAGTGACTAGTCAGATGGTGCTAACTGTGAGAAAGGAATCTAAAAAATATAGTGAGATTAATCAATTTTTTAAGAAAACTAAACAAATTCATAACCATTTTATATCAGGACTCTTAATGTTTTTGCATTTTACCAAGTGTAATAAAGGACTCCAAAAGTTGACTTTTTCCCCATAAGGATTAAGGTAAAACAAGTACTTGAGGATCCCACCACTCCACTACCACTAGACCAGCAAACAGCATCATGGTAGATGAAAAAGGATTGACATTGTTAAAGACTTCATTTTGCTTGGATCCAATCTCAACAGCCATGGAAGCAGCAGTCAAGAAATCTAAGACATATTGTATTAAATAAATTGGCCGAGCAACACCTCTTTGAAGTATCCAAAAGCAAAGATGTCAATTTGAAGACTGAGGTGTGTCTGACCCAAGCCATGGTTTTTTCAGTGACCTCATATGCATGTGAAAGTTG
>NW_006408592.1:9507982-9509027 GCF_000296735.1 Chrysochloris asiatica
AAGTGCCATTGAGTCAGCTCTGACCCATAGAGACCCTATCTAGGGTTTCTGAGGAGTGACTGATGAGCTTGAACCTCCAACCTTGTGGTTCAAACTGACTTTGCAGTTGAGCACATTAACCCACAGCACCACACCAGCACTCCTTCTGTGTATATTTGATCATTTGAGGTAGAAGAAGGATTATTCTAGTTCTAGTTAACAGAAATGGAAAATGAGGTGAAGGGACATACAGAAAGTCACAATCACTTTGAAAGGAAAAGCCAGCCTGTAATCTGTTCTTTGGAGTCCTGATGTGACACTGTAGGATAAGCACTGGACTGTGAGGTCATTTGAATTGCAAGGTCAGTTATTCAAACTCACCAGCCAGTCTTCAGAAACCATGTACTGGGTCGCTACGAGTCAGAAATGACTCGACAGAACTTAACAACAATGGTCTGTCTTTAAATGATTTTGATGAAGTCATAATCCTTTTGGTCTATAAGAGAATGAACTATTATTTTTTCTATGGTATGGTGACAGAGTTTTGAAATATGTGTCCAATATTTCTCTGTAATTTAGAAGCTTTCTCTCAGAATATTATTTTAGTCTTCTTGACACTTTTTCCTCGTGGAATCATTGGCATTGTTGCTGTTTTTGTAAGTTGTTCTCAAGTCATTTCCTACACCTGGTGACCACACTTACAGAGTTGAACTGCTCCACAGGATTTCCAGGGTTTTCACGTTTCACAAACAGATTGCTAGACAAGTCTCCGGAGGGTTCTGTAGCTGCGTTGGAACTAACAGTCTTTTGGCTAGTCATTAAGTACTTAACCATGTGTGCCACCTATACTACCTAATCATTGACATTGGTCAACAAATAATTTTTGTTATTTAACCATTGTAGTATAATTAATACAACAACACATTTGCCATTCAATCCTTTTTAGATGTACAATTCAATGAAATTCACTGCATTCAATATTGTGTGCAACCATCACACTAATCACTCTTCGTTGTGGTTAGCTGTCTTTGAGTCAGGCCCCAGCTTTTGGTGACCCAATACATAA
>NW_006408592.1:9510327-9518504 GCF_000296735.1 Chrysochloris asiatica
CTTAGTCCTCAAGCTGGCATCTCTGCTCTTCAATACTTTAAAAAGTTCCTGTGCAGCAGATTTGCCCAATGCAATACATCATCTGATCTCTTGACTGCTGCTTTGTTGATCAACTGTAGCAACTCTTACTGCATTGTGTGGAGAAGAATTATAAGATTATACCTGACGTTGATACAAACCTGAGATGATGGTCCTCGACCACCCTTCAGGTCTGGAAAGGAACTCACCATTGTGGCCCAATTTTCAGCCTAGCACTAGATAGGTGTCTGAGGTGGGGATGGGGTAACAACACTAGCACAGTGTGTTCACCATGGAATAGTCAATCATTCAAAATCAAAGGGCACTATTTTCCAAAGGACAAAGTTGATAGGGGATAATAGTAAAGTAGGTGGAATGGAAATAGAGGAAGTGGGGTAACTGTTGTTACAGGGATGTAATCATTGAGATAAAACAAAGTTTGTGATTTGTTAAAGCTAAGTGATGATCTGGTCTGTAAACCTCCACTCAATTCACAATAAAGAATAATAATTTAAAAAATACCATGATCAAGTAGTAATATCTGCAATGGAAGGAAGAAAGATTTTTAAAATGGCTCTGGCTAGCGGACAATATAAAAAATGGAACAAGAATGACAGTATTTATGTCCAAGATGAATATAAGTTGTGGTGGGATTTTTGTGCATTTTAATTGTATAAATATGTAATATGTATGTATACAGCTTATAGACGTGGAATGAAATTGTATTCAAACTTTTTTGAATTTTTCATAAAGAAAGTGTATGCATATTATATGTATTTCAAATAACATGAGCTCATTGTACAAAAATAAAAATATAGATCATGTTTAATAGTACAGTTAATAGTAAAGTAAATATGTATTTTGCCACTACATTTTACTCTGAGCTGCCTGCCACTAAACATTGGTGATCATGCCATGTCTATAAAACTATAAATATATAGTATTTTTATGTAATCAAAATTTACATAAACCCTACCATTTACATATATTTATCTTGGTAATAAATACCTTTCATTCCTTCTTGTTCCTTTTTTTTGTTGTTGTTACTTTCTTGATATATTAAATTTGTTGGTTTATTTGACTCACTGCCAGTCTTCCCTCTTCCTTCATAACTCCCACAATAAGTGGGTTATTATATAAGCATGTTGATCATTTTTATCCATTGCTGATGTAATCACAAAATTGTGACATGCACAGATACACACATACACACACACTTATAGGTCTTTTAGGATAATCTGTTTTTAAATGTGATCTTATTTTATCTCTTAGATTCTTTCATTTAACAAAATAATCAGGAACTCCCTCCAAATAAATGGTCTGAGCTATCTTCTTTAGATGCTTTCCTATACATTTGCAAGGAGTCCTAGTGTGGTGCTGTGTGTTAATGAACTGGACTGCAAAATCATTTAAACCACAACTTCGGCTGCTCAAGCTCACCAGCCGCTCCTCAAAAATCTTGCACAAGGTGACTACGGGTCGGGACTGACTCCAGTAACAAAAGGAACTCTGGTAGCATAGTGCTTACAAATTGGGCTGCTAATCTCAAGGCCAGCAGTTCAAAACTACCAGCTGTTCATGAGAGAAAGATGATGCTTTCTGTTACCATAAAGATTTACATCCTTGGAAACCCTATATAGGGTCACTTTGAGTTGGAATTGACTCCATGGCAAGTAACCACTACCACGAAACTATTTCAGAGAGATGAGTGACTTGTTCAATAAAGGCAAGTATTAAATAATAAGGAAGAAAGTTATCCCAGTTCCATCGTTCTTTCCACTCTGGTTATAACTGTCACAGCTAACTTTAAGATTGTTCCTGGAAGTACAAAGGAGAGCAGGACACGTTCCACACTAGGAGAGCTTCAGGAGGTGTACTAGATGGTAATAGTTGTACATAAGGAACTTACTCATAGCCATTGAATTATACAGATTAATACCAAGTCACTAACATGAGAATCTGCTTTTAAAATACACATTTTACTGAGTTAGACTCTAACATCACAATTTATATCACATGCCCAAATACCAGGGTCATTTTGTACCTAATGCCAAAATTTGCCTTCTTTTTATTATAGTGTATTGTTTTATTTAAAAAGGGAATTCTCTGAATCCCTTTTTTAAAACCATATTTAAATTTTTCCTGATGCTAGTATTTTTATTGATCTTACTGGGAAACAAAAACAAAAAACTCAGGGATGTAAATGCCGCAGCAGCAATAGAATGTAGTAGATTTTCTCTGACTGCATTTGCACCATAGAAATAAGAATATTTTTGTCACATTGCTATCATAATGTGCTTATACTGAGTTAACTAGTACATATGCAGTTCAGAATGGGGGCTGTGTGGTAAAGAGAAGGTAGCTCATTGATGGCCTCCAGTTTAAAGGAAAAGAACTGATGGAATTGAGAAAAAAAAAATCCTCTGGTAACAGCAATAATGCCATTGCTTTATACTGTATTAATAGCAAAAAAAAAAAAAAAGTCATATTTATTGTTTATAATTCTTGTCTATTACATATATTGATAGCATAGTTTTTTCCCATAACCAATTCTGCTGTGTCAGTTTCTCCAGGGCAAGTTAATATGTAAATGTATGTGTGTATGTATCTAATACAAATAGATTATTTTTGCAATTTGTAACATGTCTGATTTTGGCTTTTTGAGGAATTTACAAAGCACAGATAAATCGTGGAGGGGTGGTAAAAAAAAAAAAAATCCTTCTTAAGAAAACTTGTTGTGAATCTTATGTTAGAAATGGTAGTTTAATGTTGTTGTTGTTGTTAACATATGTCATTATAAATTGAGAAATCTGTTTGACCTGTTGACTTGAAGACTCAAAAGATATACTTTGCCCTAGAAATAACATAAGATGGGTTGTGTTATGTTTTCTAGTTGCCATTAACAAAGGGATCAACTCTGTAAAGATAAAATGAGAAGAAAGCATCCAGTTCTAGATAGTAAAAAGTGAAGACAAGAATAAACAATTGTGCAAGGAATTTATACTGCGTAAACAGGTCAACAACATAGTGGCTAAACTTGTTCATCTCTTTCTGTCTTTTTCTTTGTCTCTACCTATTTGTCATCTTTTAATTTAAATACACCAGCATGGTGGTGGGGTGGTTATGTGCCTGCTCAAATACACTAGCATAGATTCACAAAAGGATGTAAAGATGCATGTGCTATGTTTTTATAATGGATGTTCTGTTACTTCCTGTGTCTTAGCCCTTGAAACCAAGTGTTGTGTTGTCATATATATTATCCCATTTGAAGCCTATATTAGATCTATGAAGTGGTCATTATCATGCTCACATTACCAAAGAGGTTAAATGAGCTGCAGCAGAGTCAGGAGGAAAAGCCAATTATAGGAGATGCAAAGACCACTCCTCTTTGCAGAACACTTTATGTTGCCATTCCAAAAGCCCTCATTACCACATAACTGACTACTAATGTTGACTTTTCATTAATTATTTTAAATAATGGAGGATCACACATTTTCAGATAGAAATGCACTGGCTACATTCTCTTCTCTACAGTGGGAGTGATGGTGGAGAGGTGGGGGAATAGTAAGAATTATTGCTGCTTAGCCATTAGTAGGTTTAATGTTTTGCATAGTCCCAAATTACTAGAAATTCTAACACATTGCTCAGAGGTTGCTGTGATGGTGGTCTGCTCTAGAGTAAGTTCTGATTCGTTCTGGTTCATAGCAACCCCATAGTAGGTTTTTGAGACTATGAATCTTGATGGCGAGCAGAAAGCCTCATCTTTCTCACATGGAGTAACTGGTAGATTTGAATTGCTAACCTTACAGTTTGTAACACAGTTAGAAATCTACTATGCTACCAGGGCTAACGGATACATATACACAGAGATTTCAATGGCAACTAGCAATAATTGGGCAACTTAAGTATATGGAGTGGTCCAAGATTTTATATTTATGGTCCTTAAGTATTTTCTCTAATATAGTTTATAAAAAATTCAAGATCCAGGAGATAAAACATAATTAGATGAGGCATTATACTTAATGAGATTAATTATGTGGGTACCATTTATTGAGCACTTAACTTGTAAAGAGTGTGCTGTAGTAGATGAGTGACATACATACATAATTTCAAAAGTAATATATAATATTCCCATTTTATAGCTGACAAACTGATGTTCAGAGAAGGAAAATAATTTTATTGAAAAGATATAACTAATACATGGCAGACTGTGGACCTGAACTCAGGTCTTTCAGCTTCATGGAATGGTTTGCACAAAAACAAACTCAAACTTTTCTTTGAACTAAAACTTGAACTAGACAACAGCAGCCCAAAATGGTCAGCTGAAGAAAATTTCCTCACATAACTGGGAATAGAGATTTCACCTCAATTATCTTAATTTTATTTATTAAATCCTTCACTTTACATCTATCATATACTCGATGGTCTCATCCTGCCTTGTCAGAATGTGATTGGAGCCTGATGTACGTTCATCAACAGAAATAAAATCCACTTCTTAGTTGGATGATACATTGCCAAATTTCTGTGTATGTTTCACTAAGAAACAAACTCAGATGTAGAGATACTAGATATGTGTTTGTATACTTAACTTCATATTTTTTTAACAGAGCTTCACAGCAACACAGTTTCTGAAACCACTAAGTTACATATTCATCTTATTATCATCCACTTCAGTGTTAAACACTGCTAACTGACTCAGCAGTTCCATTACTGTATTATCCTGGTGCCAGAGCCAAAATTTTATCAGTGTTTATGTGAGGACTTAGGTGTACCTGACCCAAGCCATGGAGTTTTCTATAGTCTCATACATATATGAAAGTTGGACAATGAATAAGGATGGCTATAGAAGAATTGAGTCCCGGTGTTGGAGGAGAATGTTGAAGGAATCCTGGACTGCCAGAGGAATAAACAAATCTGTTTTTGAAAGAAGTACAATCAGAATGTTCTTTCATAACCAGGATGGCCAGACTTGGTTTCTCATCTTCGGACATGTTATCAAGAGGGACATCATCCTTGGTAAAGTGGAAGGTCAGCAAAAAAGAGGAAGACCCCCATTAAGATGGATTGGCTTAGTAGCAGCAGCAACAGGCTCAAATAGAGTACTGATTGGGAGTTTGGCATAGGACTAGGTAGTGTTACTGATCTACAAGTTTCTTTTTTAGTGATGTCTTTGCCTGGTTTTGCAGGAGGGTTATTTATGCTCAAATCATAAAATGCAATTGAGAGTTTTCCATCCTCTTCTCTTCTTTGGAATAGTTTGCGTAATATTGGTATCAGCTCTTCTGTGAACCTTTGGTAAAACTTACCAAGAAAATCGTCCAGGCCTGGACATTTTTGTTGTTGTTGGAAGTTGTTTTTTTTTAATTACCTGATTAATGTATTCTTTTATTATAGGTCTGGTCACATTTGCTACTTCAGTGTATGTTTGTTTAGGAATGTCAAGTTTTTCTAAAAATGTATACATTCTTCTGAATTTTCAAATTTATGGGATTACAATTCTTCATCATACATATTCTGTTATTCTTATTTCCATTGGTTCTGTTGTGATGTTACCCATAAAGATTATTAAGCATGTTATTTGCATTTTCTACTTTCTTGTATTAAATTTGCCAATAGTTTGACAATTTTATTGATCCTTACAGAAAATCCACTTTTTGTCTTGTTGAAACTTCTGTTGTTTTTCTGTTTTCTCATTTTTTTTTATTTCTATGCTAAATCATCATTATGTTAATATGTTGATTTGGGTTCTGTCTTTAGGGGTGTGTACATTTATTGCTTTAAATTTATCTCTATGTGCTGCTTTTACTGTGTCCTAAAGGTTTTTGTATGGTGTATTTTCATTCTCCTTTGAGTCAAATAATTTTTAAATTTGAGGGTTTTTTGTTTTGTTTTATAGTGTTGCCTGGCAGCTTTTAAGCAGTGAATTACTCACTTTTGATGTATTTGATTTTGTTTCCTTGATCTTACTATTCTTGATTTCTGATTTTGAAGCATTGTGACCTGAAAAGATGTTTTGTAGTATGTCAATGTTTTTAAATTTATTGAGGCTTGCTGTTTTTGGTTCTTACTGCAACATGCTCTGTTAAGTATTTTTTTGTAAAATTGGCCTAGATTTATAAATTATTTTTTCAATTTCTGTTTATCTGGAAGTGTTCTTACTAGTTATATGATTCTTTTTTTGCTTTTTTTCCCCCCCCTTTTTTTCAAAGTTTTGCGTATGTCTCCCATTGCCTTCTTGCTTGCATAGGTTCTGCTGTAAAACCAGAGCATTATTTTATTGGTTCTCCTTTATAGGTAACATTTGTTTTTCCTGAGCTGCTTTCAGGGTTCTTTCCTTATCTTTGATTTTAGAGAGTTTGATTATGGTACGTCTTGGTGATTTTATTTTCAGTTCTATCCTGTTTGGGGTTTGTTACAAACACCTTCCAAAAATGTTCTGAAGAGACCATTTTGTTTGTAGTGAAAGGCTGGTGGGTTTAACTAAACTGATTATTGATAAAGGATATGTTATCAATCATTCGTACATCATTATAAATTTAGACAAATTAATTCTTTTGTATTTTTATAGAGATTTTAGATCAAAAAGGACTTGTTTTATTGGCACAATATCCCTATGCACAATAGAATGAAACACTGCCTGGTCCTGGGCCAACCTCACTATTCTTGGCATGCTTGAGCCCATTGATGCTGCTGCTTTACCAGTCCATCTCTCTGGGGTCTTCCTCTTTTTCTCTGACACTACACCTACCCAATATGACATCCTTCTCCAGCAACTGATCCCTCCAGACAATATGTCCGAAGTATGAGAGACGAAGTTTGGCCATCTTGGCCTCCAAGGAGCACTCTGGCTGTACTTCTTCCAACACAGATCTGTTGGTTCTTTTGACAGCCTACGGCACTTTCAATATTGTCCTCCAACACCATAATTCAAAAGCATCAATTCTTCTAGAGTCTTCCTTATTCACTGCTTTCACATACATATGAGGTTATTGAAAATACCATGGCTTGGGTCAGACGCACCTTAGTCCTCAAGCTGACATCTTTGCTCTTCAACACTTTAAAAAGTTCTTGTGCAGCAGATTTGCCTAGTGCAATACATTGTTTGATCTCTTGACTGCTGCTTCCATGAGTGTTGATAGTTGATCCAAGAAGAATGAAGTCCTTGACAACTTCAATCTTTTCTCCATTGATAAGAATGGTGTTTATTGGTCCAGTGGTGAGGATTTTTGTTTTCTTGACATTGAGATGCAATCCATACCGGAAGCTGGTGCTCTTTGATCTTCATCAGTAAATGTTTTAAGTCCTCTTCACTTTTAGCAAGCAAGGTTGTATCATCTGCATATTGCAGGATGTTAATGAGTCTTCCTCTAATCCTGAGGCCATGTTTTTCTTACTGTAACTCAGATTCTCATATTATTTGCTCAGCATACAGGCTGAATAAGTATGGTGAAAGAATACAACCTTGTGGCACACCTTGCTTAACTTTAAACCATTCAGTGTTCCCATGTTCTGTTTGAACAACTGTCTCTTGGTCCAAATATAGATTCCTCATGAGCACAATTAAGTGTTCCAGAATACTCATACTTCGCAATGTTGTCCATAGGTTGTCATAATCCACACAATCTATATACCCTTTGCGAGTCAATAAATCACAGGTAAGCATCTTGTGTTAGGTATTATTTTCAAATAAGCAAACTGAGTGTTTACTCTTACAGAGATATTTTCATTAGAAATAAGCTTCCTAATATTTAGAAGAAAGTCCATGTGTATCATTGTAGCATAAACACTAGACTGCTAACGACAAAACCAGAAGTTCAAACCCACCAGGTACTTTTTTTCTACCCAGATAATCTTTATTTTATTTTGTAATTAATTAATTTTTTTAATGTTTTGATTGTGAATTGAGTGCAAGTTTACAGGGCAGACTGCCAGTTTTACAGAGTTTTATAGTCAACAAATCATATACTTTTGTTTCACTACAATGATCATAATACCCTCCATTTACCATCAGTTAACAGTATTTCTAAGGAGCTCTGGTAGCGTAATGGTTACGAATTGGGCTGCGAACCATAAGGTCAGCAGTTCAAAACTACCAGCTGCTCCGCGGGAGAAAGATGAGGCTTTCTACTCCCGTAAGGATTTACACCCTCGGAAACCCT
>NW_006408592.1:9520074-9521918 GCF_000296735.1 Chrysochloris asiatica
ATGACGTATTGCCTTAGGCAAATCTGCTGCACAAGACCTTTTATAAAGTGTTGAAGAGCAAAGATGTCAGCTTGAGGACTAAAGTGTGCCTGACCCAAGCCATGGTATTTTTAACAACCTCATTTGCATGCGAAAGCTGGACAGTGAATAAGGAAGACTCTAGAAGAATTGATGCTTTTGAGTTATGGTGTTTGAGGAGAATATTGAAAGTGTCATGGGCTGCCAAGAGAACCAATAGATCTGTTTTGGAAGAAGTGCATCCAGAGTGCTCCTTGGAGCCAAGATGGCAAAACTTCATCTGTTATACTTAGGACATTTTGTCAGGATGGACCAGTTGCTGGAGAAGAATATCATGTTTGGTAAGGTGGAGGGTCAGAGAAAAAGAGGAAGACCTCTAACAAGATGGAGTGGCCAAGTGGCAGCATAGATGGTCTCAAGCATGGCAACAGTAGTGAAGTTGGTCCAGGATCAGACAGTGTTTTGTTCTGCTGTGCATAAGTTGCTATGAGTCGGTACTGACTCCATGGCACCTAACAACAACAGTATGAGTATGTATGTAGTAGAATCTGACACATGTATATTAAGAAGTAAATCAAGGTGGTGCAGTGGTTTAATATGCATCTGCTTACCAAAAGTTCAGTTGTTTGGACCTATCTGGGGCTCCACTACAGAATGATATGGCAGTCTGCTTCCATAAAGGTTCACAGCCTTAGAAACCCTCTGGGTCATTCTACTCTTTCCTATGGGGTTTCTGTGAGTTGGAATCTGCTCAACAGCAGTGGGGTTTTGTTTTGTTTTGTATATTACTTTGTTAATATACATCGTATACTCATTAGGAATTTGAGATACAATGATTAATTAGATAATGTCTCTGCTTGTAGTCTAGAGGGAAATACAAACAAATAATTATAATAATGCACATTAAAAGATTACAAAAAATTAATTTGTAAGCTGTTGAAAATGAACTCAATCTTGGGAAATGAGGAAGTGCTCTTTCTTTTACAATTGGGAAAACTAAGTTATTGAAAAGGACACAATAGCAAAATCAGATACCTAATATTTCTGTTATTGAGCTATGAATTTTATAGATGGTAACTGCTGGATGTTGAGGTTCTCACTTGTTCTTAGTTACTTTACACTGGTTCCTGAAAGGTCATCTCTTCATTTCATGGACCTGTGAAACATTCACAATTTCTAAAAGCATTCCTTTGCTGCTCTTTCCTTTGCCTGCTCTATTCTTTACATGTTATTCTTTGTTAACTAAATGCATAAATAGTCAATAGACAAAACCAGGTTTTAATGCTAGGTCTTTTTTACTTTCAGTCCATGGACTTTTTCAGCTCTGCTATTTGTTTTATTGTAATAATTCTCAATTATGGGTGATTTTTTTTGCCTCTGGCAACATTTGGCAATGTCTGGAGCTATCTTTTGGTTTTGTCAGAATGTAAGGCTGGGGTTGTGCCGTTGAAATTTACTGCATAGAGGCTAGAGGTGTTGCTAAACAATTTTCAGTGCATAGGTAGCTCCTCTCAACAGAGAATTTCTGGCACCAAATAGATAGCTAGTGAAATGACATTTAAAAGAAAGTTCTGTTTTGCAAATTCAAGAAATTCTCTTAGAAAGATTTAAAAATAAATAAAAAATAACTGCTATATCACATGACTATGAATAGCTTCTGCCTTTTTTTGTTTTGTAGTTGTTTCTCTTTGCATGCCGATATCCCAGTATCTTGCAAAGTGTCACAACCAACACTCATGGAAGCAGCATTCAAGAAGTCAAATGATATATTACATTGGGAGAATCTGTAACAAAACACCACTTTAAATGAGCAAAGGTACCACTTT
>NW_006408592.1:9527285-9528834 GCF_000296735.1 Chrysochloris asiatica
CCTCCCAATGTGTTTTTATGCTGCTTCAGAGATGCAATGCTCAATGTACGTGGCACAGAGAAAAATAGCTTACTCTGATGAACTTCTGGCTTTCTTTCCCCAGTGAAGGTTAGGAATCATCAAGTATCTTTCTTTTTTTAACTTAGCTGCCAGAAAGTTCACTGTATTGTTAATGTGCAACTTTAGTAATTTATCATATGCCCACGGTCCATGTACTTTTTTTTTTTCTTTTAATGGTTTTTCACTCACTTTTACAACTGCTTCAGTGTAACAGTACTATTTCACATATCTTCTAATATTATCAGTGATTTAAAAGTTTTTTTGAGTAGGGACTATAAGTACTTAATATAAGAAAACAAGTAATTTAGAAGCATTATGTTTTCTTTAAAGATCTATATTATTTATTACCTTTAAAGCAGGATCCATTTAGCTTTTTTTTTTAAAAACACCCTAACCCTCTGACTCTAGCGTGTTGTTTTGTACTCTAGTACCTCAGTGCACTTAGTTGATTCTGATTCATAGAGAACCTAGCGGACAAATTATATTGCTTCACAGAGTTCCAAGACTATAATCTTTACAGAAACAGACTGCTTCATCTGTCCAAGCTGGGAATAAAAAACACATACCTGCAGACTTATGTTGAGCATGACGTGAATAAGTGTGCATGAATCCTACCATGTTACCTGCCACAGAGTCAAATTTGGATAGTAAATGTTAGTTCCATTTTACCCATTGTATGAAATGAAACGCTCAGAGTACAGAATACAGAAAACACGTTGCCACTTCTTATAACCAGCAGGTTTTCTTTGCATACGCTCATAACTAAGTACCAGAATGTCTACACTCCATACACTCCAACATTGATTAACTGATCCATTCATTCATTCATCCATGAATTTATTTTCTACTGATTCATTTAGCAGCCATTTAGAACACTTAACAACAACAACAACACTGTAGGAAAGAAAGCTATTTTTTTTTTTTTTTTAAGGAATACCATAATTTACAAAAAAATAAAATACAGATACTGCCTCTAGAAGCTTACATTCTATTAGGCAGCTTATTATATAACATCTCTTTGTTAAATTAGTATGTTTTATCTTTATCCATTATGATTATAAGCAAATACTCTACCTCTCTGATATTCAGTATTCCTATCAGTAAATGACATAATCATAACTACCTCAGAAAATGGTTATACATTTATGTCAACTAGAAAAATTGAGATTTGCTTTGAAATTAAAACATTCTTCAGTTTTCCACAATGCTTTTTATAAGTATTCCAGAGATGAAATAAATATGTAGAAACAATGTTGTTGTTGTTGTTGTTGTTAAGTGCTGTTAACTGAGTTCTGGCTCATAGTGACCCTGTATAGGGTTTCTTAGGAGCAGCTGGTAAGTTTGAACTGCCAACCTTGCGGTTCAAACCAACCCTAAGGTCAAATGCTTATCCTGTGGCTCCACACCAAGACTTCATATTAACAATTGTTGTTGTTAAGTGCCAGTGAATCAGTTCTAACTCATAGTGACCCTGTATAGGGTTTCCAAG
>NW_006408592.1:9528934-9531585 GCF_000296735.1 Chrysochloris asiatica
GCTGTCTGCCCTAGTAATATTATGTCTCAGAAACTCTAGGGAGCAATTCTACTCTAGCCTCAAGGGTCTGTGTGAATCAAAATCAACTCAATGGCAGTGGGTGCACTATGCTTCAGCCACTTTATATACACAAACTGTAGTCTTAAAAATAACTCTTGTAAGAAATTATTTTCTCTACTTGTAAGATTCAGTTTCATATTTCCCAAAATGGCTAAATTATACTTGGAATGTCTCCAAAATTTAAAAAAATGACACACCAAAAAAAAATCCCTGTGATTTCCTAGAAACTTATTTTGTATATATTAACAGTCTTAAATAAGTAGTTGCTATATCCACAAAATCTAGAAAAGAAAGTTGTACATCGTTGGTAATTTTTAAAAAATTTTTTACATAATACATGATTTTGCTAGCATATAAATATTTGTTCCTGTTTTAAGGTTACATGAGATTGGACTCTTACCAGATTTATTCTTGTTTAGAGCACACTACAATTTAGTTTTTTCAAAGAGCCTGCCAAGATTACTTAAAAAAACAAAACATAAAAGACCAACAACAACAAAAACAAGACAAGCAGAAAAAGAAAGCCTACAGATTTGGATACTTAGTTCTCTTTTGCAATTTTTTACTTATTTTAACATGATATTTTTTCTCTGTTAAATTGAAACCCAAAGTGTTACTATAATAGAACCCTCTGGCTTCAACTTTTTAAAAATGGCTTCATTGGATTGGGTAATAATGTTTTAGCAGACATGCTAAAAATACATTTATTTGAATGTATTTATTTATTGGTATGCATTTCAAAAATTGGAGGGAGGATATTATTCCTTATTTTATGAAGTAGTTCTCAGTAGTGAGAAGAGGGTAATATTTGGTAAAGTAGAGGGTCAGTAAAAACAAGGCAAACTCTCGCTGAGATATGCTGACAATGAGTTAGAACAGTGGGCTCAAATATACATCATGATGAGTGCTCTGAGTCAGAGCCAAGTCAATAGCAGCTAACAATTATACAAGACCTGTGCTGAGTATATAAAACATCTATCTAATTTCATCCTTTCAACAAGCATGTAGAAACTAGTTTATTGTTTTATCTTTAAAACAAGGTTATGAAATCTGAGTAGGCAAATCTATTGTTAAGTGCTTTCAATTCATTGATTCCAATTCATTGATCCTATGTGGGGTTTCCGAGGAGTGGTTGGTGAGTTTGAACCATCAGTCTTGTAATTCAAACTGACCTTTAGGTCCAGTGCTTATCCTTCAGTACCACACCAGAACTCCTGAGCTATTGTTGTTGGTAAGTACCGTTGAGTCAGTTCCGACCCATAGCGACCCCATATAGGGCTTCCAAGGAACAGCTGGTGAGCTTGAACCACCAACCTGGCAGTTTAAAAGACTTTGCAGTCTGACACATTAGCCCGCAGCGCCACACCAGGACTCCATAGGACTAGGTTGCTATGACTCGATGGAACTTAACAACAACAACAATAGTTAATACTTCCTTTATTTCTTCTTCCCCTTCCTTCCTTTCTTTTCTTTCACCCATTCTTTCTTCCTTTGCAGAATAGTAATGCCAGTGTACATTCTTTCCATTGGTTCCTGTTGCTCCATATTCTTGCTTATAGTTAATATTGTTAATTCTAATTTTTCCTAAGATGGATAACATTATCTCATTGTCACTGTGATGTGAGGTTCACCATATTTTTATATATTCATTGTCTACTCAGGACTGACGCTTATCCTACAACACCACACCAGGACTTGTTGAGGATCTTCTTTTTCACTGACTCTCAACTTTACCAATCATGATGTCCTTCTGTAGGGTTTGGGATCTCCTGATAGCATGTCCAAAGTACATGACAGCAATTGTACAACCATCCTTGCTTCGAAGTAGCATTCTGGGTATACTTCTTTTAAGACACATCTGTTAGTTCTTCTGGAAGTCTAGGTTGCTGTTGTTAAGTACCATTGAGTGGCTTCTGACTCATAGCAACTCTGTATAGTGTTTCTGAGGAGCAATGCCTAGGTTTGAACTTCTGACCTTGTGGAAGTCCATAGTATATTATATATTCTTCATCAACACCATACATTATTCAAGTGTATCAATTCTTATTCAGTCGTCCTTATTCATTACCCACCTTATAGATGCATATGAGGTGATTTCAAATATATTTTGACTTGGGTACGGTGCACATGAGTTCTCAAAGTGGCTTATTTGCTTTTGAATGCTTTGAAAAGGTCTTTAGAAGCATAGTTGCTCAGTACAACACATTGTTTGATTTCTTAACTGCTTCTTTCATAGGCATGATTGTGAATTCTAGTAAAATGAAATTCTTGACTTCAGGTTTTTCTCCTTTTATCATAATGTTGTTTATTGATCCATTTGTCTGGATTTTTATGTTCTTTATATTGAGGTATGACCTACATTGATGTCTCTAGTCTTTAATCTTCATCAGTAAATTCTTCAAGTCCTCTTCACTTTCAACTAGGAATGTTGTGAAATCTGCACATTGCATGCTATTAAAAATCTTTCTCCAATTCTGATTTGGTAATTTTCTTCACATAGTTTAGTTTCTCAGATTATTTGCTCAAATCAGCATACAGATTAATTGTGGAGAAAGAATACAACCCTGACAATGCTTTTCCTGATTTTGAAT
>NW_006408592.1:9535435-9552772 GCF_000296735.1 Chrysochloris asiatica
CTCATAGTGACCCTGTATAGGGTTTCTTAGGAGCAGCTGGTAAGTTTGAACTGCCAACCTTGCGGTTCAAACCAACCCTAAGGTCAAATGCTTATCCTGTGGCTCCACACCAAGACTTCATATTAACAATTGTTGTTGTTAAGTGCCAGTGAATCAGTTCTAACTCATAGTGACCCTGTATAGGGTTTCCAAGGAGTGGCTGATGAGTTTGAACTACCAGCCTTGTGGTTCAAACTGATCTTGCAGTCCAGCACATTAACCCACGGTGCCACACCAGGACTTTTATTACTGGTATCTGGGAAAAAAATCAGATTATAGTAAATTCATGAGTGGTAGTGTAAATAAAGCAAGCAAGATAGAGGATGAGGAAATATACCCCCCAATTCAACCTTATCTCCTTGTTAGCTCATACCAATCTACAGATTTTTAAAAACTTTTTCTTGTGAATTGAGTGAAAGATTAAAGAGCAGATCACTAGTTTTATATTCAACTAATCATTCACTTTGTGTCATCTTAACTATTGCTATCCCCTCCATGAAACATACAGTTCCCACTTACTCACTGTGTTTCTCATTTTCATTCTTCCTTCTTTCCCAACTCTCCTGAATTTCGTTCTTGGGTAAACGCTGTCTTTCTTTTTTGGTGGTGGTGGTTGGTGGTTTTGTGCTGTGGAGTCGGTACCGACTCAAGGCGATCCTGTTCAGGGTTTCTGAGGCTGTAAATCCTTATGGGAGCAAGAAAGACTGTTCTTTCTCCCACAGAACCACTGGGAGTTTCGAACTGATGACCATAAGATAAGCAGCCCAACTCATAACCACTACGCTACCAGAGCTCCATATGAGATATTTTTTATTCTTGTTGGTCATTCATTAGTTGTCTTTTCATTTTCTTATCCTTCTTTTTGTCTCGTACATTCATCAAATCTATTTCTTCATGAATTAATTATTAATTTCCTCCCAATAATAAAATGGAGTCCTGGTATGGCTCTGTGGGCTAATGCGTCAGACTTCAAAGTCATTTGAACTGCAAGGTTTTTGGTTCAAGCTCACCAACTGCTCCTTGCAAACCCTATACAAGGTTGCGATGGATTGGAACTGACTTGATGGCACTTAACAACAACAACAACAAAGAATAAAATGATAGGTCCACTTTTTTTTTTTAAATAAAATTTTATTGTGAATTGAGTGATCATTTACATGAGAGAGCATCAGCTTTACATTCATCCTATCATATTTCGTTTCATTGCAATGATTTCAATTTCCTTCATGCATCATCATTCAACAGCATTTGCGTCCAATCACTCTGTGTTTGTTTACTTTTTTATTGATGTACACCGAAGCACTCAGGAATGTATAACAATTCAAACAACCAAAGGGTATACCCTGCACTTCAGCCACCAGCACACAGCCCCTCTCCCTCCTTGAGTCTAGAGCTTGAACCACTGACCTTGCAGTTCACATGACTTTGCAGTCTGAATGAATTAGACCACAGTACCACACCAGGACATGAATGCTTAAGTTGCCCATTCCTGTCAACCCTGTGTACAGAGAGAGTGGGAATGAACCTTGCTATAAAGATTTGTTCCCTCTTTTAAGCTACTGCATCCATAAGTATAGGTCAAGTTCATCAAATGGTAGCAGATTACACTCTTTTTCCTCTTCTTTCTTCCTCTACTTGAGTTCTGATCATCTAGCCATTGAAGCTAGGTCAAATGGGTACTATCTGTAAGTATGGGGATTCTTGTGCATCTCCCCTCACTGGGTCCACATCAGCTGGATGCTTCACTCTTCTAACTAGTCCTCTGTGATTATGTCCTTGTCACATACAGATTCTTAATGACGTATACAAATCCTTAAAAAAGTGCCACATTGTTAATGATTTAAATCCTCAAAAACATGCTTTGTCTAAGCCAAGATAGAAAAGCACATTCTTTTAACTTCTTCATCTATTTATTTAGTGAGTTATCCATTAAAAAAAAAAATGTTTATTGTGAATTATATGATAGTTTACATGGGAGAACATTACCTTTCTATTCATCCTATCTATCATATATCGTTTCATTGCCATGGTTATGATCCCCTCCACGCATCATCAGCCAAACAAAGGATAACCCTGCAAGCTTGCCCTCCCCGCCCCAACTCCGGTCATCAGCACACAGCCCCTATCCCTCTCTGGGTCTAATGACCCCAGCCACTCCATCTCTCCACGTCATTGTCTCTGCCTCCTTCTCTGTATCACTACTTATCTGAGTAGGGTCCCACACTCTGCTCTTCTCCCTTCATGGTTCCAGGGACCTTGCTCCTGGACTGCAAATTCAATCACTCCCTCCTTTTCCTACAAAATTTCTACCTTTACATTTCCAACCCTCACTGTCAGTCCTGAACAATTATTCACCATTGTACTAAAAGGGACCTAAAACCATCTCTTTTCATTAGCACTACCCAAACAGATTGGATACTACTCAGTGGAGATTCTACCTTCCTCTGCACCCTCTGGATCTAGGCTCCCTCTTGAAAGCTTGTAAGCCAGTCATTTTTTACCTTTGTAACTCCCCACCCCCATTTTGGGTAGCCAATGTCCAAGTTGCCCATCCCTGTCTACTCTGTGTATGGTGGTGGTGGTTATGTGCCGTGGAGTTGGTTCCGACTCATAGCGACCCTGTACAGGGTTTCTGAGACTGCAATCTTTACGAGAGCAAAAAGCCTCATCTTTCTCCCACAGAACAGGTGGTAGTTTCAAAATGCTAACCTTAAGGTTCACAGTCCAATTTGTAACCACTATGCTATTAGAGCTCTGTGTATGGAGGGGGTGGGAATGATCCTCACTGTAAAGATTTGTTCCCTCTTTTGAGCTACTGCATTTATAGGTATAGGTCAAGTTCATCAAATTGTATCAGATTACCCTTTATTTTTTTCCTCTTTTTCTTCTTCTAGTTGAGCTCTGATCATCTAGCCATTGAAGCCAGGTCGAGTGGGTATTATCTGCAGATGTGGGTGTTCTTATGCATATGCCCTCTCTTTTTATCAGCTGGATGCTTCATATAATGCAATCCCAATCCAGATTCCAGTGACATTCTTCAAAAAGATGGAAAAAACAATTACAAACTTTATATGTAAAGGAAAGAAACCCAGGATAAGCAAAGCACTGCTTAAGAAGAAGAATAAAGTTGGAGGCCTGTCACTTCTCAACTTCAAACTTTACTACATGGCTACAGTGATCAAAACAGCCTGGTACTGGCACAATGAAAGATACATTGATCAATAGAACAGAATCAAGAATCCAGAAATTAACCCATCCACATTCAGCCAACTGATTTTCGACATAGAGCCTAAGTATATTGCATGGTGCTGGCATAACTGGAAAGTGATAAGCAAAAGATTGAAACAAGACCTTTACATTATGCCCTATACACAAACAGACTCAGCATGGATTAAAGACCTAAATGTGAATCTCAAAAATTATGAAAGTCATCAATGAAAAAATAGGGACAAATGTGAAGTTCTAATACAGGGAATACACGGACTACACAAACAAAAGTAGACAAAATAGATGATTGGGACATATTAAAAATTAAACACTTGTGTGCATCAAACGACTTCGCCAAAAGAGTAAAAAGGGAACCCACAGAATGGGAAAAAATCTTTCGCAATGACACATTTGACAAGGGACTCATTTCTAAAATATATAGGAAACTACAACAGCTCCACAAGAAAATGACAAATAACCCAATTAAAAATGGGCACAGGACATGAGCAGACACTTCACCAAGGAAGAGATCTGGGCAGCCAACAAGCATACGAAGAAATGTTCATAATCACTAGCCATTAGAGAGATGCAAATCAAAACAACAATGTGATATCATCTCACACCAGCAATAACAGCAAAGATCAAAAAAGTAGAGGATAATAAGTGGTGGCAAGGCTGTGGAGAGAGAAGGATGTTCCTGCATTGCTGGTGGGATTGCAAAACGGTCCAACTTGTCTGGAAAGCAATATGGCACTTCCTCAGAAGGTTGGAAATAGAAATTTCTTATGATCCAGCCATCCCTCTACTTGGTATTTACCACAAGAAATAAGAGCCATAACAGGAGTAGATATATGCACACCAATATTCGTAGCAGCACTATTTACAATAGCAAAAAGATGGAGACATCCTAAGTGCCCATCAACTGAAGAATGGATAAACAAACTTTGGTACATGCACACAGTGGAATATAAGAACAACAAGGAAGCTGCAATCCACCGCACAACATGGATGAACCTTGGGGACATTATGCTTAACGAAGTTAGTCACAAAAGGAGAAATACTGCATAGGACCACTATTGTAAGAGTAGGAAAAAAAACCCAAACTAAAAATGGGAAAAAAAAAATTGTACATATATTTGCTGATCACCAGGATGTATGGGATGAGAGGAGGGGAAGGAGGGAAGGGAAGATAGACCACAACATAAGGAATAGACAAAGGTTAGCTTGGGTGCAGTGGGTGGGGAGGTGGGTGTGGGGTGGCAATATACACGAAGGTGGAGGAGAATGGAAGAACAAGGTTGATGGGAGAATAGTTAGACAGGTTTGCATGGGTTATGTGGGACAGAGGTAAATGATGATATATTCACAGCCTTGGAACAACAAGGCTCTGGGATATAGGGATTGAGGCACAGTTTGAAGGGTAAAAGGGGGGAATAGTGTAAGATGCTTGGCTGTCTTTTGAATCTTGGTTTCCCTTGCCTACCATTTTAAAATAGACACTTGAGGCAGGGAGAAAGGAAAAGCCAGAATCATAACTACAGAAAGCTTGTAAATCCGTCTTCAGCATATAACTGATTGGAATACCTTAAAGGGTTCTAGAAGTTGCCCAATGAACGAGGCTTCCTGTGGAGCCCTTACACTGCACAAGACCATAGGTGGAATCCAGAACCCCATCCAGAACTGACTGAGGTAGGAAATTTCCACTGAAAAGGACAAGTAGACCAGTCTGGAGCAGCTAGAAAGAAAGACCGGCTGGAAAAATCCAAAACAATAACAGCAGGCTGATTGATTACTACAAGAACAAATAAGCTGTTTGCCTGAGAGCTGTCAAGGTAAGTGGTCAGGATCCCTCAGATCAAACCCCCTTCTAAGACTGAGACTCAAGGGGAAACTTGAGCAGGCATGTGGTCTGGCTGGTGACCACATTGTTCACCGATAAGGGAAGAGGGGAAAAAAACAGTAATGAATTTCTGAGCTAAGCCCAATCACATTCAATAGACCCCTGTGAACCCAGGTGGAGACCTGGATGGCCAGCAGTACGGCAAGACCCAGGGACTCCTGGGCCCAGAGGCAGTGACATGGCCACAGAGGACTAGAGTGGAAAGTGAAGCATCCAGCTTATATGAAGTGAGGGGAGACTTACAGGAACACACATACTTACAGATAGTACCCACTTGACCTGGCTTGGATGGCTAGATGATCCGAACTTGACTAGAAGAAGAAAGAAGAGGGGGGTGAGGGGGAAGAACAACCTGCTACAATTTGATGAACTTTACCTATACTTATGGATGTAGTAGCGCAAAAGGAACAAATCTTTTCAGCAAGGATCACCCCCACCCCCTAGGTATACAGGGTTGTACAGGGATGGGCAACATAGACATTGACTACCCAAAATGGGCAGGGGGGGGAGGCTATAAAGGCAAGAAGTGACTCAATTATAAGCTTTCAAGAAAGAGCCTAGTTCCAGATGGGGCGGGGGAAGATAGAATCACCGCTGAATGAGCTTCAATTCGTTGGGACTGGGCTGGTGAAAGGAAATGGGGATAAGACTCTTGTGGTACAATAATGAATAATTGCCATCAGGTCTTACTGTGATACTAGAAAATATAAATGTAGATGTTTTTTGACAAAAGGAGGAGAGTGATTTATTTTGCAGTCCAGGAGTGGAAGTCCCTGGGACCATCAAATGAGAAGAGAGGAGAGCGGTACCCTACCCAGAGAGGCAGATGATGCCAGGGATGGAGATAGAGAAGATGAAGTGGACAGATGGATCAGCTGGGGACACTGAACTCAAGGCGGGAGAATGGCTGTGTGCTGGTGCCTCGGGGGGCGGGGGCTGTGTAGTGTACCCTTTGGGCCTATATGATAATGCATGGAGGGGACTATAATCATTGCAATGAAATGAAATACAATAGGATGAGTGTAAAGCTGATGTTGTCCTATGTAAACCTCCCAATAAAAACTTAAAAAAAGAAGAGCAAAGTTAGAAATGTCTCACTCTCTGATTTAAAATTTTACTTCATGGCTACAATGGTCAAAACAGCCTGGTACTGGTACAATGAAAGATGTGTAGATCAATGGAATCGAATTGAGAATCTAGACTTTAACCCATCAACATACAGCCAAGTGATCTTTGACAAAGGCATCTTTGTCAAAATCAGTACACTGATTGGGGAAGACATACCTTTTCAACAGATGGTGCTGGTAGAACTAGAAAGCAAAATGCAAAAAATTGAAACAAGACCTTTATCTCACACCACATACAAAAACCAGCTCAGCATGGATTAAAGACCTAAATGTGAAACCCAGAATTATAAAGGTCACAATGAAAACATAGGGACAAAATTAAGGGCTCTAATACAGGGCACACTGACTACCTAACACTGTGAAAATTGCACAAACAAAAGAAAACAAAATGGATGATAGGGACATACTAAACATTAGAAACTTTTGTGCATCAATAGATGTCAACAAAAGAAAGAAAATGGGAGCTCAGAGAATGGGAAAATATCTTTTGCAATGAAAAATCAGACAAGGAACTAATTTCTAAAATTTATAGGAAACTACAACACATACCTCTATAAGAAAAAGACAAATAACTTAATTAAAAAATGGGCGCTGGACATGAACAGACATTTCACCAAAGAAGACATTCAGGCAGCCAACAAACATATGAAGAAATGTTCACGATCATTAGCCATTAGAGAGATGCAAATCAAAACAACAATGAAATATCATCTTACACATGTAATAACAGCAAAGTTCAAAAAAGCAGAGAACAATAAATGCTGGCAGGAATGTGGAGAGACTGGGACCCTCCTACATTACTGGTAGGTATGCAAAATGGTCCAACCACTTTGTAAAATAGTGTGGTGCTTCCTCAGATAGTTGGAAATAGAAATACCATATGATCCAGCAATTCCTCTACTTTGTATATAGCCAAAAGAAATATGAGCCAGAACATGAGTAGATATATGCACACCAATGTTCATGGCAGCACTATTTACAATAGCAAAAAGACAGTCTAAGTGCCCATCAGTGTAATAATGGATAAACTTTAGTAATACACACAATGGAATATTATGCTACCTTGAAAAATAACAAGGAAACTCAAGCTAGTTTATAACATGGATGAACCTTGAGGACATTATGCTGAGTGAAAGTAATCAGTCACAAAAGTACAAATATTGGTTAAGACAATTATTGTAAAAGCTTAAGAAAAAATACCCATACTAAAGGAAGAAAAATATATTTGTTGGTTACCAGGTGTGGAGAGGGAGGGCACATTATTGCACATGGTAGGGAATGGACACATCATAGTTCGGGTGTTGGGGAAAGCAATACACAAGAAGGGGGAGGGGAATGAAAGAACAACATAGATAGGAGAACACTGAGGCAGGTTTACATGGACTAAATGGGACAGAGGTAGTTATGTATGCTAAACCTGGGAACAACAGGATTTTGTGCTACAGGGATTGAGGCATAGTCTGAAAGTGTAAAAGAGGGGAAGTAATGTTACAATGCTTGACTGGTTGATTAATATTGTTTTTCCTTGCCTACTATTGTAAAATAGACACTTGAGTGGGATAGAAAGAAATATCAGGAAATATGATGACAGAAAACTCGTAAGCCTGTCTTCAGCCTGTAACTGACTGGAATACCTAAAAGGGGTTCTAGAATTTACCCAGTGAAATAGAATTCCTGAGGAGCCTTTGCAGTGTATAGGAACTTAGGTAGACTCCTGAGCCCTATACAGAACCTTCTGAGGTGGAACATTCCCACTTTAAAAGATAAGCATACCAGCATGGTACAGCCAGAGGAACAGTAAATACTTCTTGAAAGAAAGATCAGAAGGAAAAATCCAAAATAAAAAAGGGCAGTATGATTGGCTACTGCAAGAACAAGAAAACTGTTCACTGGGGAGCCATCAAGGCAATAAATCAAGTCCCTTCAGGACAAAACCCCCCTCCAAGTCTGAAACTCAAAGGGAACATATGAGCAGTCATGGAAGCTTGCTGGTGACCATGTTGTTCAACTGGTAATTGGAAGAGGAGGAAAGGCAGCAATGAAGACATGGGCTGAGTTAAATGATGTTCTATAGACTCCCGTCAACCTGGAGATGAAAAAGAGAGAGGAAGGGCTGGTTGGTCTGAAGTGTGGTGAGGATCTGGGGACTCCTAAGCTCATGGACAAGGACATAGCCATAGAAGACTAGAGCTGAAATCAAAGCATTCAGCTGATATGAAATGAGGAGAGACACACAAGAACACCCAAACTGTAGACAGCATCCATTCAACCTAGCTTCTATGGCTTGGTGATCAGAATTCAACCAGAAGGGAAAATAAATTAATTAAACAAACAAACAAAGTTGATGAAGCAAGTATAAAATGCTACAATTTGATGAATTTGACCTATAATTATGTATGTAATAGCTCAAAATACCAACTGAGAGGAAAGGAGTCTTCATATCAAGTATCAATCCTATCCTATACAGGGTCTGTAGGGCTGGGTAATAAAGACATTGTTAACTAAAATGGGGAGTTATAAAGGCCTGAAGTGACTGGCTTACGGTTTTTAAGAGGTAGTTTAGTTTAAGAGTGTATAGGGAAAGTTACAATCCCAACTGATTAGTTTTCATCTTGTCTAGACAGGAATGGTGAATGGAGAAGGGGATATGATTCAGCAGTAAGTGATTGTTATCATGACTAATTGTGACTGTCGCAACTGTATAGGTAGAAGTTTTGTAATAAAAAGTGGGGAATAGTTCATCTTACAGTCCAGAAGCAGAGGACTCTAGGACCATGAAGGGAGCAGAGCACGAACAGAATGTGGGAACCTATCTAGAGAAGTAGAGACACCAGAGATGTGGGCGTGGAAAAATAGAGCTGCTGAGGACTCTCAACTCATGGAAATAGAAAGGCTGTGTGCTGGCAGCCAGGAGGTAGGCTTACAGAATGTGCCCTTTGGTTGTTTAAATAATTATATATTCCTGAGTGTTTTTGTTTATATCCCAGACACAAAAGCAAAAAAAAAAAAAAATGGAGTGACTAGAAGCAAATACTGTTGAACGATAATGCATTGAGGAGATTTTAATCATTGAAATGAAACGATGAGTATAAAACTGATGTTCTCCCATGTAAACTATCATTCCATTCACAATAAAAACTTTTTTTAAAAAAAAGTAAATTGTGGGAAAATGAGTGAGAAAAGCAAGGATCTTTAAAAGAAACAAAACTAGAAAACATGTTTTTGTTGTTAATTAAGTGCTATTGAGTTACTTCTGTCTCATAGTGATCCTGTATAAGGTTGCCAAAAACCGACTGATAAGTTTGAACTGCTAACCTTGCAGTTCAAATCAACTAAAAATAAAGCATGGAAGTAGGAACATTATGGTGTTCCTCTGACTGAGTTTAAGTGCTCTTCCACAAATAAATCGTCATTATTGAAAGAATAGGCTTATATTTTTAGCAATGAGTTCTATAATTTTATCAGTGTAGTAAGAAAAGATTTGCTCTAATTAGGAGTATTGTTATTAAGTGCTTTTGTGTTCTTTCTGACTCATAGCAACCCTGTATGGGTTCCCAAGGAGCGGCTGGTGAACTTGAACTACTGACTTTGAAGTTCAAATTGTCCTCACAGTCCAGTGCATTAACCTGAAGCACTACAGGCTTTCAATTATTTTAATTTAAAAAGAAATTTATTCATGCACTAATATTTTCCCCAAATATCTGATTAAATATTACGTTTTTGATATTTTATGAATGGAGAGAGAGAAAAAAAACAGCAAGCTCATCTCTGTGGGGTGTATGGTGCAATACATTGTAGACAGAAAACTAGAATATATCATTTGGTATTAGAACAGACTGTTTAGAGGTATCATAAAAATATATTTAAAGTGTGATTAAGGGAGAAGAATGACATCCAACACTTGTAAGTTCATTGAGAGCAATGTCTCTCCCTGAATATTTACCACCAATTTCCACGTAAAGCAATGAACTCTATAAATACTCTCTGAGTGCTTAACTGGTCTATTAAATTAAGATTTTAGAGGGTGGAAGTCTCTTTTGATTTTTACAGTGTCTGGAATTATAGTCAAAGTATATGAAGTTATATATTACAATGACAATGTTTCTTATTTCTGAAGATATGAACAATGGTTCACCTAGCCAAAGCACCCAATTTGAAAGAGGACAATTTGAGTTATCTCTAGGGTAGTATTAAACTTAGTCATTCTTTGGATTCCTCCCAGACTTCTTTGTTATTTCAAAGACATTGAATATCTGCTATGCGCAGTTGCTACAAGTGTCTGACAACCATCAGCCACTGTGTGGGAGAAATATATGGCAGTTTGCTTCCATAAAGTGTAACAGCCTTTAAAACCCTGTGGGGCAGCAGTTCTGCTGGTTACTGTAGAGTCACTATGACTCACCGTCCACTCAGTGACATTGGGTTTCAATTTGGCTTTACTGGTTCCAAAATTAACATTATTAATGATTATATTACACTGGCTCCAACACCGGAAGACAGAGATGTTCTGCCATATTTGGAAAAACTGTCATGGGTGTAACTTAAAGCCACATTAGGTCAGAGAGGGAAAATCTGAACTGGACTGGATTGGGTAATGGGAGGGAAGGTTAAGACCAACCTAATTTAACCTCCAAAGGCACGTCAGAGTCAGAGAATAGAAACAAAAAAAGAAATATATGCTTAAGTATGGACTCCTGGTGTGGTGCTGAATGATAAGCAATGGACTAGGAACCACAAGGTCAGCAGTTCAAACTGACCACCTTCTCATTGGAAACTCTATACTCTGTTGCTATGAGTCAGAACTGACTTGGCAACATTTAATAACAACAGCAACGTGCCTAACTATAGGTAGTAGCATGAGCATTATAGCTGTATTTTGGTTTTGGTCCCACAAAATATATATTAAAATACAATCTCCTGTACCTGTAAAGATCCCTTGTGGCTTAAGTGGTTAAACATTGGGCTACTAACCACAATATCAGTAATTCAAATCCCCTGTCAGCTTTCCAGGAGAAATACGGGGAGAAACAGTAACATCTTGTTCTATAGGGTTGTCATGGGTGGGAACTGAATCAATGGCAGGGAGTGTTTCCTGTAGTTGTAAATATGATAATAGAAGGGATTATTTTGTTATGTTAATGAGGGAATACAAAACTAGGATGGGATTTAACCTAATTTCTAATTATAAAATGACCAGGATAGAAACAGAGAAACACATAGGGAGGGGTAAGACAAATGATATGCTAAGAAATGCCCAGGAGTACCAAAGAACTCCAAGAGCTACTGAAAAAGAAAAACCACCTCTAGAGTTAGTCCTGGTGTGGCGCTGTGGGTTAATGCATCAGACTGCAAAGTCATTTGAACTGCAAGGTTGGCAGTTCAAGTTCACCAGCCACTGCTCAGAAACCCTATATAGGGTCACTGTGGGTTGGAACTGACTCAATGGCACTTAACAACAATAGTCACACCTTCAGTTAGGATGTGTGGCCTCCAGAGCTGTGAAAAAATAATTTTGTGTCCTTTAAAGCCACTTACTTATGGTATTTCTATTGTGCCAGCAATGTTGTTGTAAAATACCATCTAGTCAGTTCCGACCCATAGTGAACCTGTATAGGGTTTCCAAGGAGCAACTGGTGTGCTTGAACCACCAACCTTGCAGTTCAAACTCACTTGGCAGTCTAGTGTATTAACTCACATCACCACACCAGTACTCCAATAGGTAACAGACAATAAGCAAAACCCATACACATTATGTCTTTAGGGAAAAAAAAAGAAAAGAAAACTGTCCCATCACAAATCTTAATAGTTGCATTCTTTGAAAGCTTTCCAGTGGGAAAATTTGTACTAGAGAGAAACTGGAACGAACGGAAACCATTGTAAAATATGAATGTACACTTTATATGTTAAAGTAAAAGAATAACAATAGCCAATAGCATACCAAATAAAGATTAAGTAAATTTTCATCTGAATAATAATAATTGATACTCATCCACCATCCCTTATTCCTTTTCTTGATCATATGCTACCTCTTAAAATGACTGAACATTAACCATTTCTTTTTGGTACAGTGACTCTGTGTATTCCTTCCATTTTCTCTTGATGCTTTCTGTATCATTCAATAATTTGCCCAGAGAATCTTTCAATAACGAAAGTTGAGGCTTGATTTTTTCCTTCAGTTCCCTCAGCTTGAGAAATGTTGAGCGTCTTCTTCTTTTTTGGTTTTCTGATTCCAGATCTTTGCACTTTGTGTTGTACTATTTGGCTTTGTCTTCTCAAGCTGATCTTTGAAATTTTCTTTTCAGGTCTTAGACCTTCTTCTTTCTTCCATTTGCTTTAGCATCTCTATATTGGAGACCAAGTTTCAGTGTCTCTTCTGATATCCATTTTGACCTTTTCTTTCTTTCTTGTCTTCTTAATGACTTTCTTGTCTTCTTAATGACTTTTTTATACTGAAGGAGGAAGTCCAAGGTGCATTGAAGAAATTGGCAAAGAACAAGGCTCCAGGAAGTGATGGAATAAAACCTGAAATCTTTTAAGAAAGTCAGGTGGCACAGGAGGCACTCACTGATATCTGCCAAGAAATTTGGAAGACAAATATCTGCCTGGCTGATTAGAAGACATCCATATTTGTGCCCATTCCTGTTGCAGACCGTGTAGAAGTTTGAGGCCCACTGGGCCTGAGTGTCGCAGGCCACAAGCTCTGAGGAACAAATGAGGCCACTGGCAGTCAATAGCAAATTGTTTTTCATCTTAATATCCAGTTATGTTTTATTAATTGCAGACATGAAGCCCTTGATATTCACAGATAAATGTGATATTTTCCTAAAGCCGAAGACTGTAAATGTTGCAAGGCCAAGCCTTTCTCCAAAGGATTAACTAAAAATATCTTAGCTACTTTGCAGTTCTTTGTTCTACAGACAAAAAAGCCATCTTCCCTTAATCTCTCCCAAGTGTTAGCTTTTCAGCCAAGTTCCTGAAAACCTGGCTCAGGAAGCCGAAACAGCTAGACCCCGCCCAAGCTTTTGTCCTTACCATTCACCTTCCCCCAACTGAGCTCAGGGGCTATAGATATGTTAATTGAGCCTGAGAAACCAAGTTGCGGGTCTGGGATTCGAACCAGCGAAGTATGATGTAAAGTTACCTGAATGTCTGGAAAATTACTGATGCTAGCTGTATCCTGTTTTAGTCCCTCCCAGCTTGGTGTGAAGCTCCTCCCATAAATAAAACAGAGGCCCATGCCCGCCCAGGTGTGCATTACAGGTTGGAGGGCATGAAGTAAAGATTGCTGGGCAGTGAGTTGCTGCCTGCAGAGGCCACGATGCCTGCAGTCCCAAGTCTGCCCACCAGTGATGTATCCACCCTGGCTTTGGGGTGCCTCATTGTCCCCCTTCTTCTGTCTGTCTGTGTATTCTTTTGCTATCTCTATTGCCGCCAGGCATCTCCTCCTCGTGAACCGAACCCTATGTCGAGGCCGGTCCCCGACACATTCCAAAGAGAGGTGACCCAATGGAATGTGGAAATCATCAAACAATCTCTTTGATATCCCATGCGAGTAAAGTTTTACTAAAGGTAATGCAGAAATGGCTGCAAGCATACATTGACAGAAAACTTCCAGAGGTTCAAGCCAGATTCAGAAGAGGCAGTGAAACAAGCGATATCATTGCTGATATCTGATGGATCTTGGCTGAAAGTAAGACTATCAGAAAGATGCTTACCTGTGATTTATTCACTATGCAAAGGCTTTTGATTGTGTGGATCATTTCACAAGCTATGGACAATATTGTGAAGTATGAGTATTCCGGAACACTTAATTGTGCTCATGAAGAATCTGTACCAAAAGGCAGTTGTTCGAAAAGAACACGGGAACACTGAATGATTTAAAATTAAAAAAGATGTGTGACAGAGTTGTATTATTTCACCATACTTATTCAACCTGTATGCTGTGCAAATAATCTGAGAAGCTGGGTTATATGAAGAAAAACATTGCATCAGGATTGGAGGAAGACTCATTAACAGCCTGTGATATGCAGATGATACAACCTTGCTTGCTGAAAGTGAAAAGGATTTAAAATATTTACTGATGAAGATCAAAGAGCACAGCTTTTGGTATGGATTACATACATCTCAATGTAAAGAAAACAAAATTCCTCACCACTGGACCAATAAACAACATTCCTATCAACGGAGAAAAGATTGAAGTTGTCAAGGACTTCATTCTTCTTGGATCAACTATCATCACTCATGGAAGCAGCAGTCAAGAAATCAAACTACATATTGCATTAGGAAAATGTGCTACACAAGACCTTTTTAAAGTGTTGAAGAGCAAAGATGTCAGCTTGAGAACTAAGGTGCGCCTGACCCAAGCCATGGTATTTTCAATAACCTCATATGCATATGAAAGCTGGGCAGTGAATAAGGAAGACCATAGAAGAACTGAAACATTTGGGTTATGGTGTTGGAGGAGAATATGGAGAGTGTCATTGGTTGCCAAAAGAACCAATAGATCCGTTTTGGAAGAAGTGCAGCCAGAGTGCTCCTTGGAGGCCAAGATGGTCAAACTTCGTCTCTCATACTTCGTACATGTTGTCAGGAGGGACCAGTCACTAGAGAAGGATATCATGTTTGGTAAGGTGGAGGGACAGAGACAGAGAAGAAGACCCCCAATGAGATGAATTTGCCAAGTGGCAGCATCAATGGACTCAAACGCTGCAGCAGAATTGAGGTTGGTCCAGGATCGGGCAGTGTTTCGTTCTGCTGTGCATAAGGTCACTATGGGTCATTACCTACTCCATGGCACCTAACAACAACAACAATTCCTTTTTCTAATTTTCATGGGGTAGCTATCATTTAAACAAAATGACATATTTAAGGAAAACAATTACAACATTGCTTTACTTATTTGTAAGTCATGGCCATAATTAACCATCTTCTCTACTTCATGTAAAAATCCATTAAGATTTCTGAATTTCTGACACTGATAGTTTTTTTCTTACCTTTCGGGTTTCACCGTGGTTTAAGTGGCATTGTTTTTACATGACATGTTGTTGATTTTTCTTTGTGACTCTGTATTACAGAGTGTAAGCCTCGAGCTCTGGTAGCGTAGTGGTTACGAATCGGGCTGCGAACCTTAAGGTCAGCGGTTCGAAACTACCAGCCGCTCCGCGGGAGAAAGATGAGGCTTTCTACTCCCGTAAAGATTTACACCCTCGGAAACCCTGTACAGGGTCGCTATGGGTCGGAACCGACTCGACGGCACTTAACAACAACAACAACAATCTTTATGGGAGCAGATTACAAGGTCTTTTTTCTAAGGAACAGCTGATAGATTACAATTGTCTACCTTTGGTTAGTAGATAAGTGCTTAACAATTGTGCCATCAAATTCCATTTCTAGTGATACAGTCTGAAGCATATGTCCACATGCAGGAGTGTGACCTGAAGATATAAGTTTTATGTTTTATTCCTTCTTTTATCAATAGCTTCAAGCATACTAACAATAATGAAGCTGGAGAGAACTAGGAAATATTTCTTTCCATTATCCTTGTTGCCGTGTGTTGGAGTTGACTCTCTGGCAATTAACGACAACTTTATGTTTCTTCAGATTACATTATAAAACTCTACTCCTTCTCTGATTTAATCTCCTCTAATATTTCTATTTCAACTAATCTGCTTTCTTGTTTTATCTGTTTTTAACTATCCACAAAAATAGGAATGGCTTAGTTGTTTTGTCCTAGAATCAAAAGATTCAGTTACAAAAGCTCTATTTAGATGGCAATGTGTTCCCTAGCACAAAAGAGGGAACTCCTGAATGGAGAGAGAATAATACTACAGATTGGAGTTGCAAACTCTACTAAGTGAGGCAACTGTGAGAAAGGTTTTCAGTATAGTGTGGCAAAGGCAGTGTTGGACATTTAAAAATGCTAGTTCCCTATTTTGACAAAAGGTCTCTTTCAATAGTTACTCTGAAAAGGTTTTAGTAATCTCAAAGCTTGATGAAGTCTTTTACCTGCAAATGTATAAGATTTCATTTTTTACTGAAGTGAATATAAAACTCTGCATGTCATTGCAGGTCAAGCTATTATCCTCTTAGGTCACATAGAGATTCTGCTGGAATTGATCTCCTCTTCCCATCCAAGCCTTTCTATGCAGGGTCATGCCACCGATATTTTAATTTTGGGGAATGAATCCTGTAGAGTCATATATTGATGTGATTTTCTCCAAATTAACCCATATGCTTAGAGCATAGCCCTCATCACAAGTTCGTATGGTAAAAATTCTATGGAATATATGTATCTTTTGCTTTTCAGAAGAGTTAGAAGAATTGTAGGTTACAATTTTCCTGGATAGTTGAGACACAATGATAGATTATCCTTCCATCCTAGTGCATTTTGTAGGCAGTAGACAGGATGCCTTTCAGTTCTGACTTTACAATCAATTCTGGCCTTTTCCATTCTGGTTTTATCTGGTTTGATTATTAACCCTTTTCCATTTGGTACCACATGATCTACCAACTGTGATAAGTGTATTAGTGGAACTCTCCTTATTCCTCAGATACCTCAAGTATGCTGACTAGAGTTGCCCATATCCTACAGGTAAATTCTTACAATAAAACTAGGAGGTAGGGAGGGTAGAAAATGTTTTAACTATAATATCGATAAATAAAATACGTCACTTATTGAACAGAATTTTTTCACGGAAGTTTTAGAGTTCAGTAGTGTTTCCAAAGTCACAATGAGAACCTTTGGAACTCATTAAGTACACCATGCCTAGGGCACTTTCTGCTGCATTGTAATTTGAGGATTTCCTTTTTTATTTTGAAATTTCAATATTTTTTAATGTCTCCATACACAGTCTTTTTGCATAGAAGAGACCATTTTGCTGTATTAACAATTTCTGATATCATATATGGTTGTGTTCATTAATCCCACATCTCTAAATGAAATAATTACTCTATTAAATCATGAGTTATATGATTTAGAGATTATCAATTTACACTATGAGAGATGAGGTTTTCTGATATCTCCTTCAAAGAATAAGAAAGTATCCTTTTGGAACAAAGTGATAT
>NW_006408592.1:9553931-9561283 GCF_000296735.1 Chrysochloris asiatica
ATTAAAATTAAGGTAATAATACACCCAATGTATGTCCCAGTACTTGAGTTTTCTAGAAGTTGTGTGCAATATCATGTATAAAACAAAAGAAACCTGCTGCCTTAAAGTTAATTTGGGCTCATTGTGACCTTACAGGATGGAGTAGAGCTGCTACACAGGTTTCCACATTTGTATTCTTTACAGAAACAGCTTGCCATATCTTTCTCCTATGGAGCAGCTGATGGATTTGAACTGCCAACCTTTCAGTTAGTAGTGAAGCACTTAAACACTTCACCACCATGGCTCCTTACCTTCCCAAATCGAATCCCTCTTACTTCTGTTGTTGTTGTTGTTGTTGTTGCTGTTATGTGTTTTTGAGTTAGTTCTGACTCATAGTGACCCTGTATTAGGGTTTCCAAGGAGCAACTGGTGAGCTTGAGGTTCAAACCACCTTGCAGTCTATTCTGATCTGTAAATGACTAAATAAGCATTGACTGGGACGTGGAAATAATTTTACCCCCTTTGCCTTGGATTGCACTTTGGTAGCACTTAATTTTTGTGTCCATTTATTACTTTTTCCTTTTATTTGGGGTGCTATAACCTCATTTCTATAGTGGGTGTTACACTTATTCTGTGTGGTGCTCATGGCGTGTATGGTGTACCCCTTAGGGATTAGATGAAGCAGTGTCTATATAAACTGGGAATTTGTTGATAGAGACAGATTATGAAGGTCTGTTAATTTTTCTGTTATTATTATTATTATTTCTAGGGGTTCTTTAGGTTGTGTTTTAGAATTAAATGTTCAAACCTCAGTATAGGAACCAATGTCCAGACTTTTCTGAAGGCTAGGCCATGGATTCTAATATTACATTGAAGCCAATTTCAAAGCAACTACACATTTTTCAACCCAGGTCAAAATTTTCCATTAGATTTATTCCATGTCCTTTAAAAAACTCAGCAGCATAGTATGTCTCTATCTCCTTTAATCACTACAAGGAAAGACTGAGACTTTGATAACATCTGCAATAAGTCAATCTTGGCTGTTCTTTATCATTAGATCTTCCCTTTAGACATGGGTGATATCCTGGGGGGAAATGCAGGAGGTTTGCTTTTCAGCGATTCAAAAGCTGATTCTAAATAAATCTCTCTGGAGAAAACCAGCTTGAAATCTCACCACCAAGGGCTGGGTTTATAGTTAGCTTTCTGCAAAATATCCACTTACATATAATAAATGCAATACCACAGGATTTTGAAGAAAAACTGGGGAATTCCTGTTGTTATTGCTCAGTTCTTATGATCCTGAAATGTCTGGTTTGCTGTCTGTCATATTCTCAGTGCTGGGGTCAGTCACTGCTGCTTACATATGGCTTAAGCTCTGGGCACAGCCCTGGGGTGTTCACACTGCTTTTGAGTTAGCATCTGTGTTAGCTGCCTTTTTCCTGTATTTGTGCTGTCTGAGTCCCCACAAGCATTAGAGCATGAACACAATCTCACAGGCATGGTTGAACTTCTCTCCCATGGAAGAATTTTTACTAGCACTAACTGTCTTCACAAAGGATCCCTGGTAGCATAGTGGATTAGGATCTGGACTACTAACAGGTCAGCAGTTTGAATCTCTCAGCTGCTTGACAGGAGGAAGAGAGCCTTTCTGTTCCTGTAAAGATTTATAGACTCAGAAACCCTATATAGGATCACTGAATCAGAATCCATTTGATTGATCGCATACAAACTCCACCAACTACCTTCTCAAATATTCTACCAGAAAGGCTGCTCTACTTTAAATCACAAGGTCCTTGAAGAAGTGCAAACTTTAGCAACGGATTGACAAAATTAATAATTATCAATAATGATTTTTGAGCCAGGCACTGTAAAATGATTTTTGCATTCTTATTTTACCTTCAGTTTAAAATTTTGAAGTTGCAGATAATGTCATTATCTTAGAGTTGGGGAAACTGAGGCCCTGAGGAACGCTTGCCTGAAGTTCCACAATAAAGATCTGAATTGGGATCTAGTCAGAGAGTGGGAGAAAGCACTATTATATTTATAGCAATACTTTCAAAGATCTCAGGTAAAGTGTTCAAGAGGGAAAAGAGTTTCAGGTCAAGAATTCAGAACTGGTTTCCAGGTTCCCTGGGACAACTCTCTTCCTTGTATCACATTTTAAATACTCATTGGAAACAAACTGGCACACTGACGTAATCTGAGCTCACAGGTACTTGCTTCTCAGATCTCACTGATCACCACTGAAAGCTAGATACCTGCAGACATGATTTTTCTACTTATTTACAAGACACTTAAATAAAACACTATGTAACTCTAAGATGCTGTTGCTGTTTTTCAAAACTATGTTAAAACTGGGGGTTTATGTTTAGGCCACATAAGAAGTAATTTGATGGTTTTGTAGAACAGAAACATTTAAATCCAAAATGATTTCCAGTAGCAAATCAAAGTTAATATGAATTTGGGTTAATCCTAAAATTAATGGCAAGACAGAACTAAATAGGTAAGGAACACTGTTGTGTGGATTACCAGAAAAACAGTTGAATAAGAATCAGGAATCTGAACTATGGAAACTAGATCTGTCACTATTGTTTTTGGACCCATTCGTTTATTCATCATCTTCAGTACACACTCATGTGCTAGCTCCTATAGAGAAAACAACCTACTTTCCATGTTCTAAAAAAACAAAAAGAAACTTACAAAACCATCCATATGATAAAATCATTAATGTGTGTATCCATTCATTTAATTCACATTTACATTTAACAAATATTTAATAAGCACCAAATATTTTGTTCAGGTACTGTTCTCAATACTAGGATAAAATTATATCCAAGACAGACAATGCTTTGCCAACACTAAGCATATAATTTTAGTGTGAGAAATAGATAATCAATAATCAATGGCTATATAGCCTCAAGTCAGAATAGGATATTAAGAAAACCAATGGCTGCTATTTTAGGTAAGATGATCAGGATAATCTTCACTAAAGAGATGATTTTTAGTAAATACCTGAAAATTCAGGGTTGAGTGCTGAGAATATTCCAGACAGGAATAGGAGCAAGTACCAGGTCCTGAGGTGGGAGGAAATGTACAGATGCCAGTGTTGCTGAAGTGAATTTAGCAACTGAGAGAGTGATTAGAGCAGCAGTTTACGATCAATTCTTGTAGAATCTCATGGCCATAGTGAGGCCATTAGACTTTATTTTAGGCTGATGGACAGTCCTAACAACTAGCTCTCAAATAATTCAAAAAAAGAATAATAATGATATATTATTACTATAATGATGTATTATCATTATTACTCTTTTTCATGATAACAGAGAAAAGATAGAAGCGGGCAAAGTTTTCCTTTAGCTTGGATCCCTAATCAACACTCATGGAAGCATCAATCAAGAAACCAAATGATATATTGGTTTAGGAAACTCTTCTGCAAAAGTTATCTTTAAAGTGTTAAAATGCAAAGATACCAGTTTGAGGACTGAGATAGACTGATCCAAGCAATGTGTTTTCATTTGCCTCATATGCATATGAAAGTTGGACATTGAGTAAGGAAGACCATAGAAGAATCAATGCTATTTGAATTATGCTGTTGGAAAAGAAACAAATTTGTCTTGAAAGAAGTGCAGCCAGATTGCTCCTTATAATCAAGGATGGTGAGACTTAATCTCTCATACTTTGGACAAGCTATTGGGAGGGGTCAATCTCTGTAGAAGGATGTCTTGCTTGGTAAAGTGGTCAGAAAAAAGAGGAAGACCCCCAAAGAAATGAATTGACACAATGACAGCCACAGTGGGCTCGAATCTAACAAATTCTGAGGATGTCCCAGGACAGGGGAGTATTTTGTTCTGTTGGACATAGGATTGCTATGAATTGGAAACAACTCAATGGCACCTAACAACAACATTTATACATATATATATATATATATATATATATATATATATATATATATACATACATTTACATTCAAATAGAGAAGAGCAGAGAAAAGATGGGAAAATAATGAATACCATGGAGCAAAAAAACCTTTGAGTTGAGGAATTTTGGTTTGGCGATATCAGTTTTATCCTTATAAAACTTTTGTATATTTGAATTCTCAAAGAATATATATGTATACATACTGTTGTTGTTGTTAAGTGTCATTGAGTCCATTTCTGACTCATAGCAACCCTATATAGAGTTTCTGAGAAGCAGCTGGTGTGCTTGAACCACTGACCTTGTAACCACAAACTGACTTTGCAGTCCAGCAAAGTAACCCACAGTGCCACACTAGGACTTCATGTCTAGATATAGATATATTAATTTAAAGCTTGGCTTATTGCAAAGTCCATAGCTTTAGAGTCACAGGAGACTGAGATAAGTTTCCACTTGATGATGTGTGACCTTGAACCAGTCACGTAACTTCTAAGCATCTCTATTTTTCTTATCTGCCAATTAGAATAATGCACACTTAAGTGATTTTGTGTGTGTGTATGTGAGAATTCAGTGTAATATATGCAAAGAGTAGTTACCTGGCACATCATAGATGCTTTATAAAGAATGCCTATAGTTTCTTAATCCACAAACAATTTCCAGTCTAGTTGGTATTAACACAACAACAGTTGTGAGTATGGTACAAGAGTCATCACTATTTCATTCTGTTGCCCATGTGATTTCTGTAGGTCATAAATGACTATATGACATCGAAGAACACGACAACATAGTCTCTAGGTGATGCCCATAGTTAAGTGCTCAGCTGGTAACAAAAATGCCTCAAAAGTAAGACTTTGTGAATTATCAACTTTTGAAGATCGTATGGAGCACAGTTTTACTCTGACATACATGTGACAACAACTGGTTTGATTTTGGGGGTGTGTGTATTGTTATTATGGGATAAACCAAAACCATTACCACTAAATTAATGTTGTAAGACTGAGTGGAACAGCCGTGGGGTTTCCAAGGTTGTAAATCATTATGGAAAAACTGCCAAATCTTTCTTTAGGGTGCTATTAGTAGGTTTAAACTGCCAGTCTTTTGATTAGTAGCCAAATGCTTTAAGCTCTGTGCCACAAGAGCTCCTATAATGGAACAATGTTGTTATTGTTAAGCACCATCGAGTCAATTCTGACTTATAGCAACCCATTATAGGGTTTCATAGAGTGGCTGGTGGGTTTGAACTGCCAACCTTGCATTTACCATTCCAGTGCTTATCCTACAGAATATGTACAAATATGTCAATATGCAGACCTTAAAATATGGAGCATACATTTCTAGACTATTATTTCAAGCATCTGAACAATGGCACAGGGGGAATTTGGGGATTTGACTCAGGCCAGTGAACACCTATTAAATATTGTCTATGTGACTGTCACTGTGCTCAGGATCTGAGATTCAGAGACAAAGGAAACACATCCCTAATTCACAAAGATTTTCCTGTCTAGTGAATAAGAGAGAGAAAAAAATCAGTTAATTGTTTCACAGTATGAAAAAAAGTTATGGCTGAGGTAAACAAATGTTCTATGAGAGCAAAAATCAGGTCTACCTAATGAATTTTGTGCTAGTGTTGACTGAATAAATGAATAATTTTGACTTACCAGGATAAAAAGACACTTTTGCAAGAAATTTTGTAATCCAAATCTGCCTTGTTATTTCTGCTGCCAGAAAAACTTATTTTGTCATATCCACTGAATGTGCTACTTTTTATTTTCACTTTCTATTTCTTTCCTTCTTTTCTTCTCAACTAAATGACCCTGTACATATATGCTGTTCAATTGTCATTTCTCCAATGTCAACTGCAAGTCATTGTTGAAGAAGGTCCTAGAAGACTTGTTTCCAAACTTTAATGTTTTCTCCTTTGTCTGGAAAATAATGTAAAATGTTTGACTTCTCATCATGGTTTGTTTTCTCTATTAGTGATTGCTTTAGTCTACCATCTACATATCTAAATATCCTCTCATTTCTCTGTCTGTGTGTCTCCTTCTTTAGGGAAGTTTAATACGACTTGCTTTGTTTTAAATAATTTGTTTTTCAGATTTTTAAAAGGCATGACCAAACAGCGAAATTGATGCATAAAGAACGGGTCATGTGTTGTCGGTCTTTAGCAAGAATCAGCTTGGGAGACTGCGGTTATTCTGAAACAGCGGCCAGAATTCCAGACCTTATGGAGTTCTGGTTGGAGACTGTTATCACCATTTCCTTAAATTCTGCCCACAAAATGACCAGGGAATAAGGTCACTGTCTTTAGAGTTATACACAATGGTTTTTCATGAATCAACAAATCTTTATATTAGAAAGGACAGTAATAATCATAGTGAATTTCCATCATATCCCTATAACTGTGTTGTCCATAACATACTTGACAGGTGGCCACTTACTTCCGGTGACAAGATATTTGACTTTATTTGCTTCACTATCTATATGTTGACTCATATATATGCTCTACAGCTTTTACCCAAAACCCTAATTCTGTCCTCTAAAACTGCATGCCCTATTCATGATTCTTTTTACAAGACAATCATTCACACATTTGAAGATGGTTTTAGTCTTGGTGTAGTACTGTGGGATAAAGCACTGGACCACACGGTTCATTTGAACCACAAAGTCAGCAGTTCAAACTCAATAGCCACTCCTTGGAAATCCCGTACAAGGTCAGTATGAGTCAGAACCAACTCAATGGCACTTAACAACAACATCATCTAACAGGGACAATGGTGAATAAGCAATAGACTGCAAACCACAAGAGACTTTCATCACCATTGAAAATTTAAAGCCTCAGAAGCCATATACAGTGTTGGTCGCTACGAGTGTGAAATGATTCCATGGCACTTAACAACATCATCTAACAGGACACCTGGTGTGAAGCACTGGACTTCTAACCAAAAGTTCAGCAATTGCAACCCACCAGATTTTTCAGAAATCCTGCACACAGTCACTATGAGACAGAATTGACTGGACAGCATACAACAACAATTCTCTAATAGCCCAACCAGCGACATCTTCTTCCCTTCTCCCACTAACCTCTCAGCACATATGTGGCTTGCTTTATAGTTTCTTTATTTAGGTCATGGTTTCAAGGATTCTGTTTTATTCCTTGCCTTCCTCTGAACTCTTTCAAGGTTATCAGTTGTTGTTGAGTGCCTATTTGGACAGAACAGCAACTCTGTATAGGGCTTCTGAAGGAGTTCTGGTAGCATAGCGGTTACAAGTCGGAATGCTAACTTCAAGGTCAGCAGTTCAAAATTACCAGCCATTCCATGGGAGAATGATGAGACTTTCTGCTCCCATAAAGATTTTTTTTTTTTTTTTCTTAAATGTTTTATTGTGAATTGCGTGATAGTTTACATGGGAGAACATTCGTTTTACATTCTATCGTATATCGTCTCATTGCCATG
>NW_006408592.1:9566698-9575896 GCF_000296735.1 Chrysochloris asiatica
TTATATGTGGTTCAGAGTACTGGGACCATTCCCTGAGCCTTCTTGGTCCTGTATTCTGTGTTGTTCTCGGCAGAGCTCATCACTATACTTCCACCCAATCCGCCATCTTTTTCAGGAAGTTCTCCCAATAAGATTTACAGCCTTGGGAACCCTATGCAGGGTCTCTATGAGTTGGAACTGACTCCACAACACACAACCACTACCACCGCCATAGGGCTTCTGAGGAGCAGCTGGTGAGTTTGAACAGCAGATTTTGAAATTCAAACCAAACCTTGCCTTTAAAATCACCTTGCCATTCAGACCAACCTTGTAGTCCAGTGCTTTTCCTACAGCAAGACTCTAGAATGTAGACAGGTATTAACTTGGGTGAAGGGAAGACAATATACAATAAGGTAGAGAGGACTGCACAACATGATCAAAACAAAGGAAAACATTTGACAGATCACAAGTTAAGACAACAAAGGTAAATATTGTCACATACTCAACCCATACAAGACAGTAATAACAGTTATCTCAGTAATCATCCTTAATACAGGACAGTTAAAATAGGACTTCCAGAATTGAATATAATGATGAAGTTGTTTTCTAACCAATATCAGATAAAATGATAGTAATGCCTACCTTGATCTGAACACTATGTGTTTTAGTGTCATACAAGTTGCCTTGATAAAGTGACCCTATAGAATCATTTTCCTTTCTGACTCGCCTCTCCCTCTTTAATTCACCCTGTCATCTAATAACTCTTTAATCTTTGAAAACTGAGTTACTGTATGGTTTTTTTTCCTCTGACCATCCATCATTATGAATTTTTTATCTTTATTATTTTAAATAAAATTAACTTATTAAATATAATTTAAATGATTAATATGTTAGATTAATCTATGTTAGATTAATACTGTGTTAATACTTAATAATGTTAATAACTAATGTTAATACATAGATTAGTACTATGTTAGACACCTTAACCTTATCATTGCTAATTCTTACAGCATCCCCACAAAGTAGCTATCACTTTACATATCAAGAAAATGATAATCAATGAATATAATTGAATTCCTGAATGTAACCCAAAAAGCCAAGAAATTGAGCTAAAATTTGAACCTGCAGCCTATACTCCATATTCCATGGCATTCAAGGGACTTCATAATTCATTCCATAAATGTGTTTTGACAACCCAGTATATTTCATGCACTCTTATAAGTAGAACAGTGAACAAAACTGATAAGTGTGCACATTCAAGAAGTTTAAACTTTAGCAGGAGAGGGGGAGGTAGATAATATAGACACTCAAGAACATAAATGGGCAAAATAACTTCAGAGAGTGATGAATGCCAAGATGAAAATGAACAGTGTAGTAGGTTATGGAGTATCTGGGAGTGACTTGAGTAGGTTGTCCAAGAAAGTCCCCTCTGATAGGGTGAAACCTGACTGACAGGCAGAGTCAGACATGTGAACATCAGGTGGGTGGCCAATCGTTCCAAGCAGAAGGAACAGAAAGTATAAAAACCACAAAGAAGAAAGAATTGTAAGTCTCCAAGGAAAAAAGAAGAAAGAATAGGTCGTCAGTGTGGATAAAGTATAGGAAGGAATGTTATATAATAATGATGCTTAGGATAGGGTGATAGCAGTTTAGATGGAGAGTAGTAGATACATTGAGAATATATTTCAGAGGTTCTCAATTAGATTCTAAGTTTATTTTCTAAGTTTTGGCATGTGTCTTTCATACAAACTTAATTTCTACTTGTTCCCAGCTATTTGCCAATTCCTACAATGTTTTGTTCTTTGTTTCTAAAGCATGCAGTGTCCTTCTGCCAAGTATTTTTCTGAGATGCTGCTATTCTTTAGTCAAGTTATAGATTATAGGGTATCTTTATTATAAAGTCTTCCCCAAACTTTCTTTCCTTGGTGGGAATGAACCACTTCTTTTGACTTTTGTCATTTTTATGATAATCTAAAGGATTTCACTATTTAAAGTTTTACTTCATTCTCCTCTCAACCAGATGATTTAGGGCAAAATCATCTCATATATCTTTGCAACTAGCACTAAACACAGCTGTTGTTGTTGTTGTTGTTGTTATTGTTGTTGTTGTTGTTAGTACTCTCAAGTTGGAACCAACTCATAGCAATCCTGGATAGGGTTTTCAAGGAGAGGCTGGTGGGTTTGAATTGCCAATCTTGCAGTTAGTAGTACAGTGCTTATCCTACAGTGCTACATCAGGACTCCTTGACTTGAGGGTATGTAGGCAGAGGCTTTCTTGTTCTGGATCATGTTGTCATTAAGAATGTTACTAAGTATGTCATTGAAATTCCATAGATGTTTTCAAGGTTCCAGTTAAATAAATCTGAATAATTCACTGGACAGCAAGGTAATTCAAGCTCACCAGTTGCTCCTCAGAAACCCAGTACAGGGTCAGTATGGGCCAGAACTGACTTGACGGCACTTAATGACAACAACAACAAAATAGTACTCAGACTGAGTGATGTACCAAGGGAAAAAATAAATGGAAGATGCTAGAATGTAAATTAACAAATGTCAATGTCTTAGACATTCACATACCTACATCTCAAGTTAAAAAATTAGCTAACTATTTTCTCTGGTAGAAAGATTAATATTAGATCCTCTGCTTTGCTGAGATGAGGCTGTAATTTGCAAATGTTATCTTATTTAAAATGTACAATTTCCCAATTTAAAAATGGGTGAAGAACTTCATGGATGTTTCATCAAAGGAAACATAGGAATAACCAATAATCACATGAAAAGCTAGTGAACATTGTTGTTGTTAAGTGTTGTCAAGTAAGTTCTTACTCATAGTGAGTCTTTATAGCATTCTGAGTAATGGCTGGTGGGTTGGAACTGCCAACCTCGGTTAGCAGTCCAGTGCTTATCCTACAGCATCACAGTAGGATACAACATTACTAGTCATTAGAAAACTGAAAATTAAAGTCAAAGGGATGCATCAAACCTTCTTTGATGACTGTAATCAAAAGGACAAATATAATGTGCATTAGCAAGTATATTAAAAAATAGTACATTATTACTTTGCTGGGAGTTAAATGTTAGTAGTACAGTGCTTATCTTAGGGATTGATTTTCTAGTACTAAAAAGTTATATAAATTTACCATGCAATTCTGCAATTCTACACTTAGGAATCTATCCAAGAGAAATAATATATATATATATCTCCAAACAGAGACTGTCCATGGAAGTATTATCAATCATAATCAAAAACTGAATAAAAGACATGATCATCAGTCACTGAATAAATAATCAAAACATATTATATCCATAAGAAGCCTTGTGGTGTCGTGGTTAAGATCATGGTTGCCAATTCAAGTTAAGTTCTCAGAAAACCCAACTGACTTACAAATAAAAGACAGAAACTCACAATTTTTGGATTTGCGTCATCAACATTCCTGACCTTGAGTCTCATTGTCCTAGGGGATGGGGCAGATTATTATAATCAAAGTGCTAGCAATATTAAAAGAAATTAAATAATTTTCAAGAACAATTGAGTTTGTCCTATTTTCACTGTATGCATTGACTTTAAAGCATAAGCCTATAGAGATGTTATTTAATTATATAAAAATGCTTTAAAATTTAGTACAAACATATCACAACTATAAATATTCAGTTTTAAATATGTAAAGTTTATGTGGTAGAATTGCAAATGTTACTCACCTGAAACTTTTTATCACTGTAGAAAATAAATGTTTTTAAATGTTACCTATACCTGTGGTATAGGTAGCGTAGTGGTTACGAATCGGGCTGCGAGCCACAAGGTCAGTAGTTCGAAGCTACCAGTGATTCTGTGGGAGAAAGATGAGGCGGTCTGCTCCCGTAAAGATTTACAGCTTCGGAAACCCGGTACAGGGTCGCTATGAGTCGCAACCGACTCCACAGCACTCAACAACAACAACAACGTACTTGTGGTGAGAGCAATGATGACTCAGCAGAATTCTTGCCTTTTATGCTAGAGACCTGGGTTGTATTACTGGCCAATATGCTTTAAGCATTATTATCATTAGTTGGATCAATCACTCATCCATTATTGTTGTTAGGTGCCATTGAGTTGGTAAGGACCCATAGCGACCCTATGCACTGCAGAACGAAACACTGCCCAATCCTGGGCCAATCTCACTACAGTTGCCACGCTTTAGTCCATTGATGCTGCCACTTGGCCATCTCATTGGGGGGTCTTCCTCTTTTTCTCTGACCCTCCACCTTACCAAACATGATAGCCTTCTCCAGCAACTGGTCCATCCTGACAATATGTCCAAAGTATGAGAGATGAAGTTTGACCATCTTGGCCTCCAAGGAGCACTCTGGCTGCACTTCTTCCAAAATGGATCTATTGGTTTTTTTGCCAGCCCATGGTACTTTCAATATTCTCCTCTAACACCATAACTCAAATGCGTCAATTCTTATACAGTCTTCCTTATTTACTGTCCAGCTTTTGCTTTACTGCTGTTTCCATGACTGTTGATCCAAGTTGAATGTTGATCCAAGTTGATCCGAGAAGAATGAAGTCCTTGACAATTTCAATCTTTTCTCTGTTGACAAGAATGTTGTTTATTGGTCCAGTGGTAAGGATTTTTGTTTTCTTTACATTGAGATATAATCCATACCAAAGATTGTGCTCTTTGATTTTCATCAGTAAATGTTTTCAGTCCTCTTCACTTTCAGCAAGCACAGTTGTTGATGCCATGTTTTTCTTTATATATCCCAGCTTCTGGGATTATTTGCTCAGCATACAGGTTGAATAAGTCTGTTAAAAAAATACACCCTTGTAGCACACCTTTTTTAATTTTAAAACATTCAGTGTTCCCATATTCTGTTCAAACAACTGCCTCTTGGTCCAGGTACAGATTCCTCATGAGCACAATTAAGTATTCTGGAATACTCATAGCTTGTCATGATCCACACAATTGAAAGCCTTTGCATAGTCAATAAAGCACTGATAAACATCTTTCTGATAGTCTCTGCTTTCAGCCAAGATCCATCGGACATCCACAATGATATATCTCATTCCATGGCCTCTTCTGAATTCAGCTTGAACCTCTCGAAGTTCTCTGTCAATGTATGATTGTAGCCCTTTCTGTATTATCTTTGGTGGTGGTTGGTGGTTATGTGCCCTGGAGTCAGTTCTGACTCATAGTGACCCCGTACAGGGTTTCCGAGGCTGTAAATCTTTACGGGAGCAGAAAGCCTCATCTTTTTCCCGCAGAACAGCTGGTAGATTCGAAATGCTAACCTTGCAGTTCACAGCATGATTTGTAGGAAAACTTTACTCCTATGGGATATCAAAGATTGTCTGATGATTTCCGCATTCCATTGGTGCATCTCTCTTTGCAATGGGCACAAATGTGGATCTCTTTCAATCAGTTGCCCAGATAGTTGTCTTTTAAATTTCTTGGCAAGGTGAGTGAGTGCCTCCTGTGCTGCCTCTCTTTCTTGAAAGATTTCAATTTTTATTCTTTGTGCCTTGTTTTTTGCCAATTCCTTCAATGCACCTTGGACTTCCTCCTTCAGTATCATTGGCTCTTGATCATATGCTACCTCTTTAAATGGTTGAATATTAACCATTTCCTTTTGGTACAGTGAGTCTGTATAGACAGCATCTCTTGATGCTTCCTGTGTCATTCAATAATTTGCCCAGAGAATCTTTCATTAACAAGTCGAGGTTTGAATTTTTTGTTCAGTTTCCCCAACTTGAGAAATGCAGAGTGTGTTCTTCCTTTTCGTTTTCTGATTCCAGATCTTTGCACATTTTGTTGTAATACTTGGCCTTATCTTTTTGTGTTGATATTTGAAATTTTCTGTTCAGCTCTTGGACATCATTTCTTCCATTTGCTTTAGTAGCATCTCTACACTGGAGAGCAAGTTTCAGTGTCTCTTCTGACATCCATTTTGACCTTTTGCTTCTTTCTTGTCTTCTCAATGACTTTTTGCTTTCTTCATGTATGATGTTCTCATCAATTACTCATATGCAAATTCAAACTGAAGCTGAAAAAATTAAAAACAAGTTCACAAGAGACAAAATATGACCTTGAATATATCCCACCTGAATTTAGGGATCATCTGAGGAACAGATTTGATACCTTAAACACTAAAGACCAAAGGCCAGAAGAGTTGTGGAATGACATCAAGAACATCACACATTAAGAAAGCAAAAAAGTCATTAAGAAGACAAGAAAGAAGGAAAAGGTCAAAATGGATGTAAGAAGAGACACTGAAACTTGCTCTCCAGCATAGAGGTGCTAAAGCAAATGGAAGAAATGAGGAGGTACAAGAGCCGAACAGAAAATTTTAAAGATGAGCAAGAAGATAAAGCCAAACATTACAACACAATGTGCATAGATCTGGAGTCAGAATACCAAAAGAAGAACACACTCAGCATTTCTCAAGCTAGGGGAACTGAAGAAAAAATTCAAGCCTCGAATTTCATTATTGAAAGATTTTCTGGGAAAATTATTGAATGATGATGCATAAAGCATCAAGAGAAGATGGAAGGAATACACAGAGTCACTGTACCAAAAGGAAATGTTCAACCATTTCAAGAGGTAGCATATGATCAAGAGCCAATGATACTGAAGGAGGAAGCCCAAGGTGCATTGAAGGAATTGGTAAAGAACAAGGCACCAGGAATTGATGGAATAAAAATTGAAATTTTTCAAGAAAGTGAGGCAGCACAGGAGGCACTCACTCATCTCTGGCAAGAAATTTAGAAGACAAATATCTGTCCAAATGATTGGAAGAGATCCATATTTGTGTCCATTCCAAAGAGAGGTGAACCAGTGGAATGTGGAAATCATCGGACAATCACTTTGATATCCCATGTGAGTAAAATTTTGCTAAAGGTAATACAGAAATGGCTACAATCATGCTTTGACAGAGACCTTCCATAGGTTCAAGCCAGATTCAGAAGAGGCCTTGAAATGAGGGATTTCATTATGGATGTCTAGTGGATCTTGGCTGAAAACAGACACTATCAGAAAGATGTTTGTTTACCTGTGCTTTATTGACTATGCAAAGGTTTTCAATTGTGTGGATCATGACAAGCTATAGAGAACATTGTGAAGTATAAGTTTCCGGAACACTTAATTATACTCATGAGGAATCTGTACCTTAACCAAGAGGTAGTTTTCTGAACAGAACATGGGAACACTGAATGTTTTAAAATTTAAAAAGGTGTGAGACAATGGTGTATTCTTTCACCATATTTATTCAACCTGTATGCTGAGCAAATAATCCGAAAAGCTGTGTTCTATGAAGAAAAACGTGGTATCAGGATTGGAGGAAGACTCACTAACAACCTGTGATATGCAGATGATACAACTTTGCTTGCTGAAAGTGAAGAGGACTTAAAACATTAACTGATGAAGATCAAAGAGTACAGCCTTCGGTAGAGATTACATCTCAATGTAAAGAAAACAAAAGTCCTCACAACTGGAGCAATAAGCAGCACTCTTATCAATGGAGAAAAGAGTGAAGTTTTCAAGTACCTCATTCTTCTTGGATCAACTATCAACACTCATAGAAGCAGCAGTCAAGAAATCAGATGACATATTATAATAGTCCAATCTGCTGTACAGGGACTTTTTAAAGTGTTGAGGAGAAAAGATGTCAGCTTGAGGAGGACTAAGGTGCACCTGACCCAAGCCATGGTATTTTCAATAACCTCATATGGATATGAAAGCTGGACAGTGAATAAGGAAGACTGTAGAAGAATTGATGCTTCTGAGTTATGGTGTTGGAGGAGAATATTGAAAATATCACGGGCTGCTAAAAGAACCAATAGATGTGTTTTAGAAGAAGTGCAGCCAGAGTGATCCTTGGAGGCCAAGATGGCCAAACTTCATCTCTCATACTTCAGACATATTGATAGGAGGGACCAGTTGCTGGAGAAGGATATCATGTTTGGTAAGGTCAGAGAACAAGAGGAAGACCCCTAATGAGATGGATTGGCCAAATGGCAGTATCAGTGGACTCAAGTCTGGGAACAGTAGTGAGGTTGACCCAGGATGGGCAGTGTTTTGTTCTGCTGTACATAGGGTCACTATGAGTTGGTAATAATTAGATGGTACCTAACAACAACCACCACCATTAGTTAGACAGTGGAGCTTCCAAACTAAGACAGACTAGGAAAAAAAGTCTACTGATCAACTTTCTAAAATCAGCCAATAAAACTCTATGGATCATAATGGTCCAGCCTCATTTTGCATCGAACCACTATGAATCTGGGACTGACTCCTTGGCAGGTAACAATAATACTTGTGGTAGACAAATGACCATTCCCCCAATTGGGGCAACATTGTACTCATCAGAACAGGGTTTTATGTTATCCTACATGGTAAATGAGACATTGCTGTGATAATTAAATTAATAATCTTGAAATGAAAAGCTCACTGTAATTTATTTCAGTGGGCCCAATGTAATTACAGGGGGCTTATCAAGGCATGAGGCAGGCAAAAGAGTAAAAGACAAAGAAGGAGACATGATAATGGAAGAAGAGGTCAAAGGGAAAGAGAGAGAGGCATTTAAAGATTCTGTTTGTTATGGGTTAAATTGTGTGCCCTCAAATTATGTGTTGCAAATCCTAAACCCTATCCCTATGGGTGTAATTCCACTTAAGCATAGAGCTTTCTTTGTTATTTTAATGAGACTATATCAGTGTAGGGTATGTGTTAAACCTAGTGCTTCCAGTCATAAAAAAGAAGTGATGAGGCACAGACAGAAGCAAGCTGAAATGGAGGAAATACAGATGCCTTCTTGTAATCTCCAAGGAACACTGAAAAATTACAGAAGCTGAGGGAAGTATTTCCTACCAGCCTGGACAGAGCACACCTCTAGAGCTAATGCCCTCAATACTGGATTCTAGATTCCAAAACTGTGGGAAATACATTTGTGTTACAGCAACACTAAATGGAAGATACTAAGTTGAGTCAGAACTGACTCTACAGCACTTAACAACACCAACAAATGCTTCTTTCTTTGAAAATGAAGGAAGGAGCCACAGGCTATAGAACCCAGCTGGAGACTGTTGCTGTAGTTAATTGTCTTTGAGTACACTTACAAAGGAGCTCTGGTATAGTTGTTGTTGTTATTAAGTGCCGTTGAGTCAGTTCTGACCCATAGCGACCCTGTACAGGGTTTCCGAGGGTGTAAATCTTTACGGGAGTAGAAAGCCTCATCTTTCTC
>NW_006408592.1:9575996-9576538 GCF_000296735.1 Chrysochloris asiatica
AGGAGTGTCCCGGTCTTGCCACATACCCGCCAGCATTTGTTGGCCTCTATATTTTTCATCTTTGCTGTTATTGTTGGTGTGAGATGATATCTCTTTGTGTTAATTTTGTTTCTTCCTTCTTTTTGGATGTGTGCATTTATTGCAATAAATTGTCCTCTCAGCACGGCTTTCACTGTGTCCCAAAGATTTTGGTATGTTGTGTTTTTGTTCTCATTTATTTCTAGGAATTTTGTGAATTCGCATTTAATTTCTTCTACTACCCAATTACTTTTCAGCAGGATGTTATTCAGTTTCCATGTATTTGACTTGGTTTCCTTGGTCTTCCTATTGTTGATTTCTTATTTGATAGCATTGTGGTCTGAGAAAATGCTTTGTAGTATTTTGATATTTATAAATGTATGTAGATTTGCTTTGTGGCCTAAAACGTGGTCTATTCTGGAGAATGTTCCATGGGCACTGGAAAGGAATGTGTATTGTGTTGTTGTTGGGTTGAATGATCTGTACACATCTAAAAGGTCCAGTTGGCTGATTGTAATGTTTAG
>NW_006408592.1:9588183-9598867 GCF_000296735.1 Chrysochloris asiatica
AGTTTCGAACCGCTGACCTTAAGGTTCACAGCCCGATTCGTAACCACTATGCTACCAGAGCTCTATGAATAGAGTTGTGAACCACAAGGTCAGCAGTTCAAAACTACCATCTGTTGCGCAGGAGAAAGATGAGGCGTTCTGTTCCTGTAAAGATTTACAGCCTAGGAAACCCTGTACAGGGTCGCTTTGGGTCGGAACCGACTCCAAGTCACAGAGCCATCACCACCACACTAACAAGGGTTCTGAGTTGCTGCTCTCCTGGGTTTGAACTGCTGATCTTTGGTTCTCATTCCAGTGCATATCGTACAGTGTCACACCAGGAAAACAGCTGGGAACCAGAGGTTGTAAAAGACAGGAAACAAATTGTTCCCTAGAATTTTCAGGGAGACCACAGTTCTGCTGGCACCTTAACATTAGTTTAATAAACCCATTCTGGAGTCTACAAATAGGAAATGATAAATTTGTGTTGTTTTAAGACACTAAATTTGTGGTTTACTATAGCAGCAATTGAAACGAATACAACAGCGGATCTACTATTCTTTATAAACCCACCCAAAATATTTTAAAAAACAAACAAAAAATGCAAAATAAACTGTAATAAAATTCTAATAGAGATTAAAATTCCTTTATGATAAACTAAACAGTGATTTTGGGTAACTCTCAGGGATTCACTCTAGGGGGGAAAAATGCTGAGTAGCTCAGAATACTCCTTTCTTTGTGTAGTTCTCAATAACATAACACATCCAAATATTTAGGTTAGAAAGCCTTAAGCTTCAAGTCTGGACATTTTCAATTCTCATGGAATTAAATAAATATCAAGCAAGAAGTCTGGAGGTTTACACATTCTGGCGTTTTTAAGTTTCCAAATAATGTCAAGGTCAGTTTCTCCAAGTTTCTTTTGGTCTTGACTTCGTAGTTATAAAATGATGACATTGTTATCTAGTGCTGCTAGAACAGAAATTCCACAAGTGAATGCCTTTAACTAATGGAAATTTATTCTCACAATTTAGAAGTCCACAAGTTCAAATTCAAGCTTCCCCTCTGGCACTGTGGGTTAAGGTGTTGGACTACAAAGTTGGTTTGAACTGCAAGGTTGTCGGTTCAAGCCCACCAGCTGCTTTTTGGAAACTCTATACAGTGTCACTATGGGCCGGAACTGACTTTACAGCACTTAACATCAACAACTCTTAGAATGGGCTCTTTCTGTCGCCTCTCGGGGAAGCCTTTGTCTCCCATCAACTTCTGTGGGCCTGGAGTTCCTTGGAAATCATCATCTATCTAGGTATCAATCATTTCCTGGGTCTTGGCGGTTCTCAGCGCTGGGACCCTGGGTCCAAATGACATCTTTCAATCCCTCTTCTCATTTTGTTGATGGTAGTCAGGCCCCTCTGATCTCTGCTTGCTCACTTGTTAAAATATTTTATATCTCAAAAGAGATTGACTTGATACAACCTAATCCTATAGCTGCTGTCCTGCCTCCTTAATATAACTGCCTCCGATTCTGCTTCATTTACATCACATAAGAAGGATTTATACCACACAGAAAAATTACCTGAGATCACAAAGTGAAGAACAGTTGAATAATCCTAGGAATCGTGATTTAGCCAAGTTGACACATATTTTTAGGGGACACAATTCAATTCCTAATAGATGGCTCTGCATACATTTAGAGCAGGAAAAATGGGGGTGCTTGAAATTCATAAACATTTCTCAGAGAAAACAAACACTTTTCCATAAAACACCATTATAGTATATCACCCAGAGCTAGGTATGTTATGTCTGGGAAAAAAATAAAAACAGGCAAGATGTCAGCAATATCATGGAAATGATGTGCAGCTTATGTGAACTCATGGCAGGGGAAGACTCAAGATCACCCAGTTCAATGTCCACTGGTCTCTGGAGATACGGCTGTGTTGACTTTCTGCTTTGTTTTGCTGGCTTCTATAAATGAAATTTGGGTCAGCTGCATGCTATAGTTTGTTCTCTCTTTGTCTAGAACAAACTTTGGCCCATACTTTAAATTTTTCTGTTGAGCATTGCCTTTGGGGTACTGGAGTTACTTTGTCTCCAATCATAGAGCTGGAAATACATGAAAGTACCCTGGGTGGCTCTTAACCAGCTATTGACAAATGCAGAAGTAGGAAATTCTACCTCAGCCCATGGGCAACTCTGAGTAATTTAGACTCTACCATTTCCCAGTGGAATGAAGCTGAAGTTAACTTCTGTGAACAATTGCCTGAAATTACACCTTTGCTTAACTTCATGTTCTTATCCCGTTTTCCCTACGCCCTTGCTTATTTTGTTTTATATTATTTGTTTTTTGTTTTTCTGGGACTATTTACTGAATATATCATTTGAGCTAGAATTGTGTCTCTGGAATTACTCTGGAGAACTTAATGCCCATTCTGTAGCTTCTATCAGCTTTCGAGGGCCATAAACCTTTGTGGTACTGCCTCTATTTAGGTCAGACTTACACCTGCTCCTAGATTCTAGGCTCACCTGGTTCTGCCACACTGGGCTCATGACAGGAATGTAGTTTTCAGGAGAATAACATTCACAGCACACAACATCTGAGGGAGGCTCAGAAAACAAATGTTAGGGCTTTGTTTTTCCACATCACTTTGTACAGCCAAATTAATGTATCTCTATTCTGGATTAAGGTTGTATGTATGTGGGGGATAAGGTTGAGGAAAAGAATTGATCTTTTCTAGATTCTTTAGAGATACCAGAGTTCTGGTATAGCACTGTAGGATAAGCACTGGACTACTAGGTCAGTTTGAACCCCTCAAGGTCGGCAGTTTAAACTCACCAACCACTCCTCAGAAATCATATACAGAGCTGCTGTGGATTGTAACTGACTTGACAACAGCAGTAACATCAACATATAGATACCAGGAGCCCTGGTGTGATGTTGTAACATAAGCACTGGACTACTAACCACAAGGTGGGTGGTTCAAACTTACAAACCACTCCTCAGAAACCCTATCCAGAGTCACTATGAGTCAGAACCAATTCAATGACACTTAATGGCAACAGCATCGATATAGATACTAATGCGAAGAGTCTTGGTCTCTATCTCCTACTTACCAAAAGCCCAGAGCAATGCACACAGGCAGACTGACAAGGTTTATCATGCTAGTTGGATTTCTTCCACCAACTAGAAAGTGTTGGGGCTTCTATTTTACTTCCTCTAGTAGATGATGCTGTAGGATAAGCTCTGGACCACAAGGGTGGTTTGAACCACCAAACTCATCAGCTTCTTGGAAACCCCATATAGGGTTGCTATGAGTCAGACCCAACTCAACAGTACTAACAACAAGAGCAATAGTCTATATCCTGTAGTCCTTAGCTGTCTCCTGCCAAGTGGCTGCTGGGTTTGAACCACTGATCTTGGAGTAAATAGCCCAACGCCTAACCCACTGGAGCAGCAGGTCTCCTTTTTGTGTTGCTTAACCAAAGCCAAATCCACTGCCTTCAAGTCAATCCTGACTCAAAGCCACCCTATAAACCTTCATGGAAGTTGACAGCCACATCTTTCTACCAAGGAGCCAGCTGGTAGGCTAGAACCACCAACCTTGCCTTTAGCACCCCAGTATCCAATGCCTAACTCACAACACCACCAATTAGATTAACATAGATAAGCAAAGTAAAGTTTCTAAAATGTCCTTTATAAATCAATGTATTCAAAAAGAGGGTCGGCATAAAGTAAAACAAGTTGTGTCGATTGTTTTTGTGTTGTTTTAATTTTTTTCCTAAATCCTCACAATGGAGGTAAAGACAAGAAACAAACAAGCAACACAGAATCTGACTTTGTCAAAGCCTGTCTTTAGAATGTCCCATGTTAAACTTAGAATAAAGGATATGCAGAAATCTAAAGGTGATTCTTCTTGTTCTCAGCTACAGAGGTGCGAAAAGTTCATGCTCAGCAAAGACTATTAATGACAATTACTAGAAAAAAATATTTTTCAGATATTAAAACAAAATATTTTTTCTTCCCTTTCTCTCCCTAAGCTGACAATGATGTGCAACAGTTCAAAAAATGTTTTCTCATCAGAAAGGAAACTGATAAAGAGAGTCTGTCAGTTTCCCTTTGTTCTCTATTTAGAGTTCTGAGAGAAAAATGATTTATGATTACTATAATTATATCTCTCCTTAGGAGGGCTGTGCTAATTACATAATTTTTTTAGCCATTTTTCTTTTTACAAGCTCTTAGTTAATCTAAATTGAAATATATTTAGCAATTTTGTACCCTGTTACTTCTCAAACCTCTGTGTGGGTCATAAATTGAATGGTCTAGGATCACTTTAACTCATCAAATCTGTTCCAGATGAGCATAAAGCTCCTGGGTCTACATATTCACAACAGTGATATAAAGAGTTTCCTTCCATAGACAGGATCTTCATGGATGTTTTGAGGGAGCCTGCAGGAAATGAGTTTTGGGCAAAATGTTTTGTAATCTGTAGTTATACCATAATGGTAGTGAACTTTAGGAGTCAGCCTGGGACGTATTAGCTGAGTTAATATTACCAGCAACCTATTCCTTTCATTTTATGACTTTATATCACATTTATAACTCTACATTTGTCTATTGTCTTTTGTGTATCTATAATCTCCTTTATGGTTCCTTTCTGCTATTGCCTCCTTTACTGAAAAAAAAAACTGTGAGTGGCCAGAGAAATAATAGAATGTTTTTTGAATTTAGCATGTCCTTGAAATGGAATGTTTTTAATGTTTGTCTTAAATAATATTCTATTTTTGAAAATAGTAGACTATTTTTCCAAAGATAATTATATATAGAAAGCATTTTACATAGTTGTGGAATCTGGAAACTTAAATTTTTCTGTGAAAGAGATAAGACTAATGGAGTAAAAGCAACCTCTCCTGGTACGTTAAGAAATACCCCTTTTTACAGAAATCAAACTTATGCTTACTAAATGCTGACCCTTCCCTGCATGTAAATAATTGTTTAATTCTCAGAAAGCATGTAAGCATCTTCTCTACCATTCTGTCGCCCCAGTTGTGAAGTTGTAGTGGTTGGTGATACTATTGAGTCGTCTCCAACTCATAATGACTCTGTTTACCACAGGAGGAAACACTGTGCCAGCCTCACAATCATTGTTGAGGTCATTGCTGCTGCCATCGTGCTAATCAATCTCATTGGGAGTCTTCCCCTTTGTCACTGAGCCTCAGGCTTTACCAGCATGATGTCCTTCTCCAGGAACTGGTCCCTCCTGACAATATGTCACAAGTTGTTGTTGTTAAGTGCCGTCGAGTCGGTTCCGACCCATAGCGACCCTGTACAGGGTTTCCGAGGGTGTAAATCCTTACGGGAGTAGAAAGCCTCATCTTTCTTCCGCGGAGCTGCTGGTAGTTTCGAACCGCTGACCTTAAGGTTCGCAGCCCGATTTGTAACCACTACGCTACCAGAGCTCCTTATGTCACAAGTATGAGAGGTGAATTTTTGCCATCCTGGTTTCAAAGGAGCATTCTGGCTGTACTTCTTCCGACACAGATTTGTTTATTCTTCTAGTGGCAACACCATAACTCAAATCCTCTATAATCTTCTTTGTTGGAAATTCCATGGCTCTGGTCAGGCTCACCTTAGCCCTAAAACTAGTATCTTTGCTCTTGGGCGCTTAAAAGAGGCCTTTTGAAGTAGATTTTCCTAATGCAGTATGTCTTTTGATTTTTTGACTGCTGTTTCCATGAGTGCTGATTTTAGGTATTGTTAATCTTACTTTAAATATCAGGAATCTTAAACTTCCAGTAGTGAGTGGTGAATAGTCTTCCCCAAAGCCAGACAGCTATAAATGAAGATGAATTTGAATTGGCAAATTTCAGTCTCTGTAATAATACCCTAATGCTTCCCTTTATTCATAGTAAAATTCATCTGAAGTTGATATTATTTCCCAGATTTAATAATTAGTAAATGAGGGCACCCAAAGATGAAGTAAGGAGCTCTGGTAGCATAGTGGTTATGAATCGGGCTGCTAATCTCAAGGTCAGCAGTTCAAAACTACCAGCTGTTCCTTGGGAGAAAGATAAGGCTTTCTGCTCCCTTAAAGAGAGATTTAGCGTAGTGGTTACGAATCGGGCTGAGAGCCGCAAGGTCAGTAGTTTGAAACTACTAGACCGCGGGTCTGCTCCCGTAAAGATTTACAGCCTCGGAAACTCTGTACAGTGTCACTATGAGTCGGAATCGACTCCACAGCACATAACAACAACGACAACACAGATGAAGTACCAGTGCAATAAACAGTATGTGGAGATTGACTGAGTCCTTTTAGAATAATAAAATCACATCCATTCCACATTAAAGTGTTGAAAAGGATTAAGTTTATCACAATGTTTCCTGCAAGCAATGAGAAAATCACATTTATTTTTTTAGCTTTTTATTAACTTCTTTGTTTTATTTGATTAAGCTTGAAGGATCCCTTACTAAATGAATGGATTTAAAAGCTAATGCTACTTTTATTTGGAATTAAGGCCAGTGGAGAAGTGCAGAATGGAACCAGTGGAGTATGAGGGGCTTCAAAACTTCATAGAAAAATAAATTCAAAAGATAATATATATTTTTTCTTTGGACTTTTTGAAGCCCTTCATATATTATTTGTATCTAGATGGTTAAGCATGCAGCTGCTAGCCCAGAGTTGGTATTTTGAACCTACCAGTTGCTATGCAAAATAAAGGCATGTCAGTCAGCTCCCATGAAGATCTACAGCCTGTGAGGTAGTTCTACTCTGCCCTGGAGTATAGGGTTTTGATTTTGGTACCATTATACAACAAGAACTTTCTGTATAAAAGTTGTTGTCTTATCTTTAACCCCCACATTTTAAAATTACAAATGGAACAGAAAAAAAGTTTATATGGAACAGTCTTCTTTGAAAATAAATAATCATATTAGATATTTGTGTTGGGAATTTTTGAAAGAAAAAGTTGACATATATAAAAAGAAAAGTCAAAAAGAGAATAAGGAAATGGCTTAGTAAGTGGGAAAGAATTCTGAAATTAGTGAGAAAAATGTTCAGGTACATATGTGCTAATAGATGTGTTTAAAGTACACACTTTGGAAGAATAGGAATTTGATTCTACTTAACATAAATTGAGCTCTCAAAATAAATAAGATTTTGTAAAATAGGCATTGATGGGGATAGTCCAGAGAAAGGTAGGAAGGGGAAAGGAAAATATGAGAAAGATATGGTACTAATTTGCAAGTCATTTGCATTTTTTTCCCATAATAACTCAATGTACACATGAATGAAACTTTCAAGATTACTTTCAAGTTCACCATGTCTTCTTGTTCTCTCAACAACCCTTAGTAATCCCCTACCTTCCTTTGCTTTCTAATTCATCCCATTCTTGCCCCCTCCTGCCTCCTGCTGGCATTTAAGAAAGGCAGAGTAAGCAAAAGGAAATGACTTACCTCAAACACTCATCATAACCACAGGCTAAAACAAGGATTGGTAGTATCCCTTCTCATTTTAAATGTTACAGAATTTGTTGTTATTGTTGTTGTTAGGTGCCATCAAGTTGGTACCTATTCGTAGTGGCTTTATTCACAGCAGAACGAAACACTGCCTGATCCTGGGCCAACCTCACTATTGCCATGCTTGAGCCCACTAATGCTGCCACTTTGCTAATCTATCTCACTGGTGGTCTTCCTCTTTTTCTCTGACCCTTCACCTTATCAAACATGATATCCTTCTCCAGTGACTAGTCCCTTCTGACAAGATGTCCAAAGTATGAGATACAAAGTTTGGCCGTCTTGGCCTCCAAGGAACACTCTGGCTGTACTTCTTCCAACACAGATTTGTTGGTTTTATGGGCAGCCCATGGCACTTTCAATATTCTCCTCCAACACCATAACTCAAAAGCATCAAATCTCCTACAGTCTTCCTTATCCACTGTCCATCTTTCACATGCATATGAGATTATTGAAAATACCAGGGCTTGGGTCAGGTGCACCTTAGTCTGCAAGCTGACATCTTTGCTCTTCAACACTTTAAAAAGGTCTTTTGACTGCTGTTTCCATGAGTGTTGATAGTTTAATCCAAGAAGATTGAAGTCCTTGACAACTTCAATCTTTTCTCCTTGATAAGAATGTTGTTTATTAGTCCAGTGGTGAGGATTTTTGTTTTCTTCACATTGAGATGTAATCCATACTGAAGGCTGTGCTCTTTGATCTTCATCAGTAAATATTTTAAGTCTTCTTCACTTTCAGTAAGCAAGAATGTTATAGAATGTTGGGCAATAATTTAGCAAATATGTATTATTTGCACACTTGGTGTCTTCTGTCTATATTTAAATAAAAATCTTTCATCCTGCCTTCCTCCCTCTCCACATGCAGAAAGGTAAGTGCAATTGAGATAGATTGATAGTAAATATCTGTCACCAATGAAACTAAAGAGAAAATATTTGTGAGAATCCTGACAACTGTGAAAAAAGGGAATGTTTGATTAATGCCTGTGTCTACCACATCAGGATTATGGCTGATTAGATCTGTAACACATCCTATATGCAAGAAGATGCTATCTGGGAAATTTTGCTGAGGATAAAAGAAGAAAGAGGAAAAGCAGCAAATCCAAGAAACATGGAAAATATGTCCTTACTTTAGGAAAAATATGTATAGGATTGGGGGAAGAAGGGAAATATATGGCTGTTAAGAAAGGTTTAAAAGAGGAGAAATATTTATTGATGACTGCCGTGTTCCAAGCACTATATACATCCCTTAACATGTGTTTCTTGTTGATTCTTACTGTAATCTGATAATATAGATGCATTTGACACCATTTCATAAATTGAGGCTCAGAGAGGCTAGATGTCAGGCTCATAAACCACAAACTAATAAATGACAAAATAAGGAGTCAAATCCATGTCTCCTAACTCCTAGGCCAGTGTTCATTTCCTTGAAGCAGGTAACTAAATGGCGCCCCAAGATTATTGTAAATGTTCCTTCCCTGGAGACTATAAAAGCAAGCCAGGACATAGCAATAGGGAACTCTCCAGAGGAATCATCCTCTCTGGCTGAGAGATAAAATTGGATATCCTAATAGGTCTTTTCCAAGTCTAATTACTCTTACTCTGAGTAAGGCACCGGCTAAATGTGAGTTCATTATCATTTTATTCTAAATTCACTGGAAAACAAGATTGATTGACATTTTGGAGGTATTCAACATTTATATGCAGGGAATTTAGGAGTCTTTAGAAAAAAAGCTTTACTTAAGATAGCTTGTAATGCTTTTTATAGCGAAATGCTTTGCATGAAAACAGATGCTTTCTAAAATTTCATGCTGTTGCTCTTCCCCAGTTTTTGACTTAATGTGTTCAGAATCATGTAGGCAACATATAGGCCTTGTAATCTGGAGGAGGAGAAGAGAAATACCCTGACTTCTTATTTAAGCTATTCTGTACATATATATATTCTAGCTCATTCTTTTTGCCTTTCAAATGTACTGATTCCAACCTCTAGACATAATACCAAACCAAACCCAAACCAAACCCACTGCCTTCCAGTTGATTCTGACTCATAGCCTCCCTGTATAGGGTTGCCATAGTTATAAATCTGTCTAAGGACAGGAAGCCTCCTTCTTAGCCCTCAGAGCTACTGGTGGGTTTGAACTGCCAACCATGTGGTTAGCAGTCCAGTACTTATCTTACAGTGCAACCAGGGCTTATTACTCATGATGAAAAATAATAATACTGTTAATTATTGTAGTTTTAAATATTTTCATCAGATGCACAGTACACATTATGTACTCTGGTTTGAGAAAAGAAAATGGAGCATCCAACAATGAAAGTGATTTTGTGTAAAACCACATGTGACAGGAGTCAGGACTGAATTCTGACCTTTGTGGTATTATTTCAGTCTCTTAAAAAATATGTATTTCTCTAATTTAATCATGAATAAGTTTAATGCATATATTGTCATTATTAAGTGCTGTCTAGTCACTTCTTTCTTATATGCAAACCTGTACAGGGTTTCTGAGGAGTGGCTGAGGAATTTGAACTGCCAATCTTATAATTCAAACCAACTTTGTAGTCCAGTGGTTATCCTACAGTGCCACACCAGGAGTCCATATGAAGAGACAAAGTACCATGCATGACTTTGGTCAGGCACAATTTATTCCTCAAAATGATCTTTGCTCTTTCAATCTTTAAAGAAGTCTTTTGCAGTATATTTGATTTCTTGACTGCTGTTGATAATGGATCCAAGCAAAATGAAGTCTTTGTCAAATTAGATCTTTTCTCCATTTATCATGATGTTATTTACTGATCCATTTTTGTTGTGAGCATTATTGTTTGTTTACCTAGAGGTGCAATACATACTGAAGGCTATGGCCTTTATTCTTCATCTGTAATTATTTTAAGTCCTCTTATTTTCCGGCAAGAAAGGTAGTATCATCTGCAGTTTATATGTTGTTAATAAGTTTTACTCCTAATTTGATGCCACAGTCTTCTTCATATAACCTAGCTTCTCAGATTATTTTCCCAGAATACTGAAATTATTGAACATAGACCATTTCTTTCTGATACAGTGACTCTGTATATTCCATCCATCTTCTTCTTCTTCTACTTTTTTATTAATTTAAGGTTTTTATTGTGGATTGAGTGAAAGTTTACAGGGCACATCATCAGTTTCACATTCAACCATTCATATAACTTGTTTCATTACATTGATTATAAT
>NW_006408592.1:9603443-9605010 GCF_000296735.1 Chrysochloris asiatica
TCATTTGCTAATGGGCCACAAATCAAAATGAAGAGAAACAGCTATAAACATCCATTGAAAATTGGAACATGGAATGTATGAAGTATGAATCTGGGAAAATTGGAAGTTGTCAAAAATGAAATGGAACACATCAACATCAATATCTTAGGCATTAGTGAGCTGAAATGGATGATATTGGCCATTTTAAATCTGACAACCACGTGGTTTACTATGCAGGGAATGGCAAGTTGAAGAGCAATGGTGTTGCATTCCATCGTCAAAAAGAACATATCCAGATGAGTCATGAGGTACAATGCTTTAAGTGATAGGATAATATCCAGGCGCCTACAGGGAAGCCCAGTTAATACCACTATATTATTCAAATTTATACACCAACCGCTAAAGTTAGTGAAGTTGAAATAGAAGAATTCTACCAACTTCTTCAATCTGAAATCGATCAAACATGCAATCAAGATGTATTGCTCATTACTGGTGATTGGAAAGCAAAAGTAGGAAGCAAAGTGGAGGGACCAGTAGTTGGAAAATTTGGACTTGGTGATAGAAGTGATGCTGGAGAAGGAATTATAGATTTCTGCAAGACAAATGATGTGTTTATTTCAAATACCTTCTTTAGACAGCATAACAGATGACTATACACATGGACCTAGCCAGATGGAACACATAGAAATCAAATTGACTACTTCTGTGGAAGGAGAAGATGGAAAAGCTCCATATCATCCATGAAGACAAGGCCAGGGGCAGACTGTGGAACAGACCATCAATTACTGATATGCAAATTCAAACTGAAACTGAAGAAAATGAAAAAAAGTCTACTAGAGCCAAAATATGACCTTGAATTTATCTCTCCTGAATTTAGAGATCATCTGAAGAGTAGATTTGATGCATTGGACACTAAAGACTGAAGATAAGAAGAGTTGTGGGATGACATCAAGAACATCATACATGAAGAGAGTGAAAAGTCATTAAGACAAAAAGGAGGAAAAGGTCAAAATGAATGTCAGCGGAGACTCTGAAACTTGCTCTTCAGTGTAGAGAAGCTAAAGCAAATAGAAGAATTGAAGAGGTCCAAGTGCTGAACAGAAAATTTCAAAAGATCAGCTCAAGAAGATAAAACCAAATACTATAATAAAATATGCAATGATTTAGAGTTGGAAAACCAAAAGGGAAGAACACGGTCAGCATTTTTCAAGCTGGGGGAACTGAAGAAAAAATTCAAGCCTCGACTTTCATTGTTGAAGGATTCTCTGGGCAAATTATTGAATGATGCGGAGGGCATCAAGAAAAGATGGAAGGAATACACAGAGTCATTGTACCAAAAGGAAATGGTTAATGTTCAACCATTTCAAGTGTTGAACAAGAGCCAATGATACTCAGGGAGGAAGTCCAAAGTGCACTGAAAGAATTGGCAAAGAACAAGGCACCAGGAATTGATGTAATAAATATTGAAATCTTTCAAGAAGGTGAGGTGGCACAAGAGGCACTCACTCATCTCTGCCAAGAAATTTGGAAGACAACTATCTGGCCGACTGATTGGAAGAGATCCATATTTGTGCCCATTCCAAAGAGA
>NW_006408592.1:9606560-9657219 GCF_000296735.1 Chrysochloris asiatica
ATACAAAATATATATATATATATAATTTTTTTAAACTTTTTTTGTGAATTGAATGAAGGTTTACAGAGCAGATCATTAGTTTAACATTGAACAAATCATACACATCACTTCATTAACTAGTTGCAGTCCCCTCTATATAATAACAGTTACAGCATTTACTTCTATTCACTTAACTATTACATTCCTCCCTGTGTCTCCTGCTACCTTCATCTTTCCTTTGCTAACCTTCCTCTTGTTGTATATTATCTGCACCTGTAACAATCTTTGTCTGCCCTCTAGTCCATAAATAATTTTCCCTTTCCCCCAACTTCCCCACCCCCTTGTAACTATCATAGATTGTTTCTTTTTGTTCATTTGTTTGAACAATTATTTAATTCACCATTTCAAAGTAACAGTGGCACACATCCTTATCACTTACCATCCCAAACCCTTTGCTGGGATCTAGACTCTATCTCGAGGTGTGACGTTTTGAATATACTTCCATAATTCCTCTTTTGTTTGGCTATCAGGGCTGCTCTCAGGTTGTAACTTACCTGGGGCCATAGCTCACCCTAACTTCCTGTCTTTTTAGTGACCTTTGGCTTACTTCATGTATAATATTCTCGATGGCATCACGCAACTCTTCCGATACTCCATGATTGGTGTCTAATGCATCAAATCTGCTCTTGAGATTGTTTTTAAATTCAGGTGGGATATGTTCAAAGTCATATTTTGGCTCTCATGAACTTATTTTAATTTTCTTCAGCTTCATCCTGAACTTCTGTATGAGCATGTGATAGTCTGTTCCATAGTCTGTCTCTGACTTTGTTTTGGATGATGATATGGAGCTTTTCCATTGTCTCTACTCACAGTTGTAGTCAATTTGATTCCTGTGTATTTCATCTGGTAAAGTCTATGTTTATATTCACCTGTTAAGTTGTTAAACAGTTGTTTGCAATGAATAAGTAGTTATTCTTGCAACCTTCTATCATTTGATATTCAGCATCATTCCTATCACCAAGGCCATATTTTCCAGCTACTTCCTCTTATATCCAACTCTGGCATTCCAGTCTCCAGTGATTATCATTGCATCTTAATTGCATGTTTGATCACTTTCATACCCAAGAAGTTGGTATAATTGTTCAGGGTCATCATTGTGATCTTTAGTGATTGGTATATAAATTTAAATACTAATGGTAATAACTGGTCTTCTTTGTCGTTGTTAGGTGCCTTTGAGTTGGTTTCCGCTCATAGAGAATATGCACAACAGAATGTAACACTGTTCAGTTTGGGCTATTAATCATAATTGTTACGTTTCAGTCCATTTTTGCTGCCACTGTGTCAGTCCAGCTGGTTGGGGATCTTCCTGTTTTTCACTGATCTCCGCTTTACCAACCATTAAGTCCTTTTCCATGGACAGATCCCTACTGACAACATGCCCTAAGAATCATAGGAAGTCTCACTAGCCTCACTTCTAAGAAACATTCTGGCTGTACTTCTTCCAAGACAAATGTGTTTGTTCTTTAGCAATTCATGGTACTTGCAATATTATTCTCTAGCATCATAATTCAAATGTGTTGATTTTTCTCTTATTTACTGTCCGATTTTCATATGCATTTAAGACAGTTGAAAATACTATAACTTGGGTTGTTGTTGTTAAGTGCCAACAAGTTAGTTCCAACTCATGGTAACTCTGTATAGGGTTTCCAAAAAGTGGCTGTTGGGTTTGAACCACCAACATCGTGGTTAGCAATCCAATACTTACCCTACAGTGCCACACCAGGACTCAAGATTTGGGGTAGGTGTATCCTATTTCCTCAAAGTGACGTCTTTGCTCTTTCACACTTTAAAGAGGTCTTTTGCAGCAGATTTGCCTAATGCAATATGTTGCTTCTTTTCTTGATCGCTGCTTCCATTGCAGAATCCACACTAGATATTGTTGTTGTTAGGTGTCATCGAGTCATTGCTGACTCATAGTGACCTTGTGGACAGACGAATGAAACATTGCCCCACCTTGGGCCAACCTCACTATCATTGCCACACTTGAGCCCAATGATGCTTCCACTCTGCCAATCCATCTCGCTGGGAATCTTCCTCTTTTTCTCTGACCCTCAACCTAATCAAACATGATATCCTTCTCTAGTGACTGGTCCCTAGTGACAACATGTCCGAAGTATGAGAGACGACGTTTGGCCATCTTGGCCTCCAAGGAGCACTCTGGCTACACTTCTTCCACTACAAATCTGTTTGTTCTTTTGGCAGCCCATGGCATTTTCAATATTCTCCTCCAACACCATAACTCAAAAGCATAAATTCTTCTACGGTCTTCCTTATTCATTGTCCAGCTTTCACATGCATATGAGGTTACTGAAAATACCATGGCTTGGGTCAGGTACACCTTAGTCCTCAAGCTGTCATCTTTGCTCTTCAACACTTTAAAAAGGTCTTGTGCAACAGATTTGTCTAATGCAATACATCATTTGATTTCTTGACTGCTGCTTCCATGAGAGTTGATTGTTGATCCAAGAAGAATGAAGTCCTTGACAACTTCATTTTTTTCTCCATAATGCGACTGGGGAAGATCTGTCTCTTCAAAGTAGAGTTGACCGTGATGACATGAATGGAGTAAAACCTGTGGCAGTAAAGCCCTTGGGACTATCATTTGCTGATGGGGCATACCTCAAATTAAGAGAAACAGCTGTAAACATCCATTAATAATTGGAACATGATTGTACTAAGTATGAATCTAGGAAAATTGGAAATTGTCAAAAATGAAATGAAATGCATAAACATTGATATCTTAGGCGTTAGTGAGCTGAAATGGACTGGTATTGGCTATTTTGAATCTGACGACCACATGGTTTACTATGTCAGTAATGCCAAATTGAAGAGGAATGGTGTTACATTCATTGTCAAAAATAACATATCCAGATGAGTCAGGAAGTCCAATGCTGTTTGTGACAGGAAAATATCCATGCATTTACTGGAAAGACCAGTTAATACCACTATTATTCAAATTTAAGCACCAACCACTGAAGCCAGTGAGGATGAAATAGAAGAATTTTACCAACTTCTTCAATCTGAAATTGATCAAACATGCAATCAAGATGTCTTGATCATTGCTGGTGATTGGAATGCAAAGGTTGGGAGCAAAGAGCAAGCATCAGTAGTGGGAAAATATGGCCTTGACAATAGAAATGATGCTGGAAATTGCATGATAGAATTCTGCAAAATCAATTATTTATTCATTTCAAATACCTTCTTTAGACATCATAAGAGACACTAGATATTAGGGTTTTAGATAAGAATGAGACCATTACTTTATTTGAAGTTATCACTGAATGTACATGGCATATGTAGGCAAGTGTCAGACAGACACTAACTGTTAAACAGTACAATGTTGTTGTTGTTAAGTGCCGTCAAGTTGGTTCTGACTCATAGCGACCCTGAACAAGATTTCCAAGGCTGTAAATCTTTATGGGAGTAGAAAGCCTCATCTTTCTCCCGCGGAGCAGCTGGTAGTTTCAAACTGCTGACCTTGCTGTTTGTAGCCTGATTCATAACCACTACACTAGCAGAGCTCCTTTAAACAGTACAATAAGTGACTCTAATTATTGCAACTAGTTTATTCATTCAGTCAGTAAGCATTTCCCAAGCAACTACTAAGAGTTTGGGCCCTGTGTTGGGTGCTTGGTATACAAGCCTAATAAATACAATTTTGTGACTTCAAAGGATTACCATCTCTCAGTATGAAAAGATAATTAAATAAAGAAAGAAAATGCCAAGGGATATATACTTAACTATCTCCTGGATATCAGTCCCATATTGCCCTGGTTTGTCACTGTAGGGTAAACACTGGACTGCTAACTCTGAGGTTGTCAGCTCAAACCCACCAGCTGCTCTTTAGAAACCATATGGAGTATTGGTATTAGTTGGAACCAACTCAACTGCATTTGATGATAACAATAACATAGATGTTAAAATGAATTGATAGGTTTTCTCTGTAGGTCAACAAAATCTGCAACTACCAACTGACCTGAAAAAGATCATATTAGAGAGTCCTAGACAGAGTAGGAGAAAATGTCAAACAAAACACAAAATTATTTAATAATAATAAACAGACCAGGCTTACTATTCAAAAAGAGACTAGAGGAACCTAAGACTATTGCCCTGGACAGAGCTTCAGGTCTGAAACAGTACACACCCTTGTGGCCCAGTTTTCAGCCAAGCACTAGACAGGTTTATAGTGGGGGACAACAACACTAGCAACAGTGCTCACCATGGAACGGTCATTCAAAATCAAAAGGGCAACATTTTTCTATGGACAAAGTTGAGCAGGGATAGAGAGATGAATGGAATGCAAATAGGAATCACAGGGAAGAAGGAGGAAAACTACTTTTGAATGAAGTAATTGTAATCACTGAGATAAAACAAAGTATATGATTTGTTGAATGTAATGACAATGATCTTGTCTGTAAAGCTTTACAATAAAAAGTTAAAAGGAAAAAAAAGAGATTACAAAAAAATTGAATACAGTTAAGATACAGCTGTTAAACTGAAGCACGCAAAAAAAAAAAAAAAAAAAAAAAAAAAATCTACTCAACCCTAAATTGCAAAAATACATTTCACCAAACCAAATTTAAAGCATAATGAGTATTTTTATTTATTCCTACATCAAAATATCTGATATTAGTTTTGACAATAAAGTAGATGTTCTATAAATGGTTAGTGAATAAAAAAGCAGATCCCCAGAGGTAATCAGTTATTTAAAATTAAAGGATCTGTTTCAGTACTAATGTCGGGAAACTGAGGAGTTGGATAGTTTATTCAGACAGGATAGAACTAATATGAACTTAGTTTTTTATTGAGCTATATGTCCAAGTAGATTAAATATGAAGATGAATTTGATGCTGATCTATTCCAATCCAACAAACTTTTGCAAACATGATCTATTCTATGTAGGGTTGTTGTAGATCTGGGGTCACTCTAAGTGTATAAGTAGTAGGTAAATGGCCCTAACGGAGAAAAATGATGAAAAGGCATCCAAGTTATTAAATGGAAACCATATATATATATATATATATATATATATATGTTGTTGTTGTCAGGTGCCATAGACTCGGAACCGACTCATAGCGACCCCATGCACAGCAGAACGAACCAATGTCCGATCGTGGGCCAACCTCACTAACGCTGTCACACTTGATGCCATCAATGATGCTACCTGGCTGATCCATCTCATTGGGGGTCTTCCTTTTTTTCTCTGACCCTCCACCTTACCTAGCATGACATCTTTCTCCAGCAACTGTTCTCTCCTGACAATATGTTCAAAGTAGGAGAGATGAAGCTTAGCCATCCTGGCCTCCAAGGAGCACTTTGGTTGTACTTCTTCCAAAACAGATCTATTGGTTCTTTTGGCAGTCCATGGCACTTTTAGTATTCTCCTCCAACACCACAACTCAAAGGCATCAATTCTTCTACAATCTTCCTTATTCACTGTCTAGCTTTTGCATCCATATGAGGTTATTGAAAATACCATGGCTTAGTATTGAAAATACTAAGGCACACCTTAGTCCTCAAGCTGACATCTCTGCTCTTCAACACTTTAAAAAGTTCCCGTGCAGCAGATTTGCATATATATATATATCAGTAATTCTGAAGTGTGCCTTCAGTATTTTGGGAGTACTTAAGACTTCTAGTGTGGTTCTGTACAATAAGCACTGGATTGCTAAATGCAAGATCAGCAGTTCAAACTCACTAACTGCTCCTTAGAAACCATACATAGTATCATTATGAATCTGAACGGACTCAACAGCACTTAACAACAACAAGAAGATTTGAAGGAGTCCTTGGTGATACATTATTTAAGTGCTCACATGCTGTGAAAAGTAGGCAGTTTGAACCCACCAGCTACTCTTCAAGAGAGAGCTGTGGCAGTGAACTTTCATGAAAGTCAAAACCTTGGAATCTCAAAGAGGTAGTTTCACTCTATCCTACAATGTGTTGAAATTGACTCAACAGCATTGCATTTAGATTAAGGGTTTTGTTTGTTTGTTTGGTATCTCACAAAAAGGTCAAAGGAAAATGTTTTATTTTATATAATGAACTAAGTGATATTCAAACCAATATGGATTTTAATTACAGGCCAAATCTTTAGTACAGCTACTCCCAGATTCATAACACGATCTTTTTTTTAAAACTATGTGCTTAACAAGCAGAAAGTGTCACCCTATCAGAGAAGCAGCGACACCAGAGTTGGAGACAAAGATGAGGACATGGAGAGAAGCAGCCGAGGACTCTAGACTCATGCAAAGAGAAGGACTGAGTGCTGGCAGCCAGGAGGCAGGCTTGCAGAATGTGTCCTTTGGTTGTTTAAATTATTATATATTCCTGAGTGTTTTTGTGTATAATGCCTCCATGCAACCCCATAAAAAAAGAGGGAATGGAAGCAAATACTATTTAATGATGATGAATGGAAAGGATTATAATCATTGCCATGAAACAATGTTGTAAAGCTGATGTTCTCCCATGTAAACTATCACTCAGTTCACAATAAAAAAACAAAAACACAACAACAAAAAACTATGTGCTTAAATAATACATTCACTCTTGGTGTGTGCAATTATCTGGAAATATCAAAAAGACAAAGAATGTCTATATGGGAGTCAGAGAGTGTAGACATGCATTCTAAAGCTACCACCAGGTCAAATACAATGTTAAGCACTCTGGTTAAATACTGATGAGCTCTGTCTTAGTAGCTTTGGCTCTTTCTTCTCTCAACATTAGATTATATGCCCATTTGTGTTAGAATAAATGAATCCACCACTTAGAATTTTTTTCTTTTTTCTAGTATAAATTATTGCATCCATAAACATATGTGGATAGTTACATTTAATTTTGTGGCTTAGTTATGACCAATTTTATAATCCAAGCTCTGTATTGAGACATAGTCTCAGGCTCTTTGTGGGCAAAGGGAGAGTCATAGTTGATCAACAGTCTCTTCTCCATGTACAGGCAGTGAGAGAGAAGGCACATATACTAGAAACTTGCCATCCCTGCCAATCTGTCCTATACTACACATATTTTACAGATATTTATTCCATAGCACAAGTCCTTGTTGTTACCAGGCATTACCAAATTCAGTTTGGGAACCCCAATCATAGGTTGGAAAATCTCATTTAGCTTCTGACTTACTTCTGTTGAGCTCGAAAGTTTACAAAAGAATGAAAAGTCTTTGAGTCATTCAAGAAAAAAAAAATCATATAATGTGCACATAAATGAGACATGCAGTTTTATGAAATTTAATATAATCAGACAGTGTATGAAGAAAAGTTCACTCTTCCAAATGCATTACGAAGATAATGGGAGCTTGAGGTAGTTCCCAGGAGAGAGTCAGGTAATGGAGGGTATATATTTTTTTGACAATAAAAGGATAAAATGAAAGGTTTTATGATTTGAACCATACCATTTTCTACTAAAAGGACTTGGATAAGCACAGAATTTTGATGCAATCAGGTGGCAGTTTTTATGAGCATAGGTATTTTTTTTATTGTGATTTTTTCTATTAATTTTAAAACACTATTAGCAGTAAACAATGGAGATCCTATAATTGGGCAGAGCAAGATAAAGTACAATTCGAATTAATGTAGATAATGAATTCAATAGCTCTGAAATAAAAATACTGCCAATAAACATGCATTGGTAAGATAATTTAACATGATCTGTATGTATTCATCACTTTATTCACTCATTTATTCTTTCTGTATTATACACATCGTGCTGGCTTTAGATTTCTTTACAGAAAATATTAAAGCTATACTATTTCTTTTTGTTCCAACAATTCTGCAAACAGATATTATGATTTGCACATTTTGCAGAGGAGTCAAATAAGAAATAGATGCTGAAATATGCTACAAAGAATATTGCCTGCCTCCCATGTAGTCCAGTGATATTTCCAGATAATTGTACACATCTAGAGTAAATGTGGTATTTAAGCATTTATTAATCTTCACTGAACAAGTATAGGATGTAATACTTGACCCATTGTCTATTCCATAATGTGTTTCAGAATATTTTGTCCACAAACATATCTCAAGCAGAGATTTCCTTAGCATAAAACTAGAAAACTCACTCTAAATCATCTTTAGATTACAACTATTTAAGATACAATTAAATTGTGCTGTTTGTTTTCACCAATTGAAATAAAACTGAAGATATAACTAGTTTTTATAAAATGTCTTCTTTACATATAAATTAAATCTCATGAAGAGGCACACTTTCATTGAAATAAAATTTCTTTCCATAAACAAATATTATGAATGGGGTCCTGGTATGTAGGGTAAGCACAGGACTACTAACCACAAGGTCAGGGGTTCAAACCCACCAATTGCTCTTTTGAAACCCGATACAAGGTTCCTATGAGCCTGAATCAACTCAACAGCAGTTAATAATAGTATTATTATTATTATAGAGTAATAATAGTATTATGAGTAATGAATTATTTAAAATCATTTGCTATCAGGACCTCTCAGTCGCCAAGTCCTTAGAGTTGCTAGTCACAGGACCAGCTGGCTGGTTTTTCATGTTTAATCCCATTCCTATGTCTTGAAATTGGCTTTTAATGAGGATACTAAAATAACCCAAGTTGTATAATAATGGTAGCATCAAATCTTTTAAAAAGGTAGTTCCATCCAGAGTCATATTGTGGCGCTGGAGGATAAGCACTGGAGCAGCTAAGCACAAGACTGGCTCTTCAAACCCACCAGTTGCTCCTCAGAAACCCAATACAGGATATCTATCCATCAAAACTGACTCAACAGCACTTAACAACAACGGCAACATCATCCTGATGGTTTGACAGTGGCTTCAACAATTGGCTAAAATGGAATTATGAGGATATAAGCATATATATTCCTGGTGTGGCATTATAGGGTAAGCACTGGCCTTCTTACCACAAGTTGGTGGTTCAAATCTTCCAGGCACTCCTTGGAAGCCCTTTACAAATTCTCTAGGAGTCATATCCAACTTTATGACACTTAACAACACGCATGTGAGGATGGTGAAGAACTCAGTAGTATTCTATTCTGATGTACCTAGGGTCTCTATTGGTCAGACTGATTTGATGGCATCTAAAAAACAATTGTGTATAATAGAGCAACAAAAAATCTAGTTTTAAATACCAACATGACACTCAGAAATTATGGGCCCTGGAACAATATTTTTAGAATCAAATCTATTTATCTTATAACAATATGGAAGATCCGTTAATACCACTATTATTCAAATTTATTCACCAACCACTAAAGGCAGTGATAGGAAATAGTAGAATTGTGCCAACTTTTTCAGTCTGAAATTGATCAAACATGCAACCAAGACACTTTAATAATTTGGATAGTTGGAATGCACAAGATGGAAACGAAGAAGGATCCATGGTATGAAAATATGACCTAGTGATAGAAATGATGCTGGAGATCATTTAATAGAATTTTGACCCCAATGAGATGAATTGACACGGTGGCAGCAGCAATGGTCTCAAACATAGCAACAGTTGTAACAGGATCAGGCAGTGTTTTGTTTTGGTATGCACTATGAGTTGGAACCCACTACATGACACCTAACAACAATAACAGGAACAATATATATTTTTTGTAAATATGGAATAAAAATTATTAGCTATAAATAAAATTCGAACACTCTCTGTAAGGAAGGACTGCTTTCTGGAGAAGAACTTCATTCTTGGTAAAGTAAATGATCCATGCTAAAGAAGACATGCCTCAATGAGGTCGGTTGACATACTTGCTTCAACAGTGGATCAAGCACAGCAAAGATTGTGAGGATGGTACAGGACAAGGTGGGGTTTTCTTTTTCTGTACATACTGTTGCTATGAGTTGGAACAGACTCAATGACACCTAACTGCAATACAAATAATATATGTAAAATTAAGAGGATATCATATAAAAAAGTGTTGAATAATATTCGTTGCCTTCCCTTGGTCTTTGCACTATCATTTCAACCAAAATTTTCATCAGAGTTTCATTCTTCCATAGTTACTTCTTAGTCCTGTCAAAATTTGGGACCTAAAGAAGTATCTATAGAATTCCAGGGCAGGGTTACTCAGAACTTCTCTGTGAAAGCCCTGGGCTGCTGCCGAACATTCCAGATGTGGTCTGTCTAGCACTCTGCTGATTACTGCTTCTCCGTTCTCAGATCATAAATAGAATCCAAGAAAGGGAAGGCTTGAGAATATTTTTTTCTTTTTTCTTTTGAAGGAAAGGCTATGCTGCAGCAGCTAATGAGCAAGGTCAAATTGCTTCAGAATGAGTTAAACAAGTTGACAGGAGTCAGGTCATACAAGAAATTATGGAAAGGAATTCTGATATCTTGAGAGCAATGGAAATCCCTGGTATGGTTTTAAGAGAAAGACAGTATTCGATAAAGGCCTTCCTCTGCTTCTGTGATCATGTAGTTTGGATCATTTTATGCAAATTTTTAAAGTAAGTTGTCACGCCATGAAAAGAGAAAAGTTAACACTCAAGAAATATAACCAACATAAATATAGTGAGATTTGCATCAGGTAATGGCATCTTTGCAATATGTGGTAATTCTTATAAGCCAAAGTTCTGATGGTTTTAATGAAGAATTTGTCTTCTGGTAAAATGTTATACACCTGAAAATGGAACTCTGGTTAGTTGTCTTCGGCTTGCTTGCTTTTGTATTATGTGAAGTTGGGAGGAATAAATCCCTGCTACTTGTGACATTCTCTAGCCATTTTTGGAATTGAAGTAGTGAACAAACCGATCTAGTACATACCTGTGATTAGCACTAGCACCAGGCTACAGGCTTTGTAACATGACAGAGGGGCGATTTCTGTGAAACTGCTGGAAGATTCTAAGTTCTCTCTTACCTGCTACCACATGGATATAAGACAGATTTATGTCTGTTCATTCATTCATTCCTATGAGCATTTATTCCACAAATCTATTGAGTATCTAGTTGATGTCTCAAACCCTATGATTTTTCATCTATACAGGGGAATTAGTAATGATAGGTAATACTTAAATTTGCATTTGTGTGTATTCTAGACATTGTTAATAATTTAGCAATGTATTACTTAATGTTTTAATGTCCACTGAGAAAAGTAGGCATTTTATGGTGTAGTGAATTATCTAATGTCTCTTCTAGTTAGAGTCTGCAGTGCCCATCAAATAATGTTTCCACTTTGCTGGGTCTGGGTAAAAGAAGGTGGGAGAAGATACTGATAGGATGCTATGATTCAGTTGTGGATGTTAGCAGATAATTGTAAAACTTGAAACTCTAGCATGGGCACAGAATGAGTCATCTCAGAAGCAGGATATGGGGTGGAATTTCGCTACCATTAAAGAAGCCATGAGTGGATCACATCATTCGGATCCAGAGATCCCTGCACATTGAAACTCCTTAACCCAAGGACAGAAAGCTATGACAATGAAGAGCAGCCGAGGAGCAAAACCAAGAACAGGGACACCAGGGAGAGCACTGGGCTTCTCAGTCTACAGAGAAAGTAAAGCTGAGTGACTTTAGGCAAGAGACTTGTTTGTAGAGCAGGGTGTCTCTAGGCATTACATTTGGGGAGCTACTTTTGCTACCCCCCAGAGCTAGAGCCAAATGCCCTCAGGCTGAGAGTTATGGTGGAATGCTGTATCCTATAGGCAATTATCAGCAGCCTTCAAGAGCTTTGTAACATTAACTGGGCTGTTGTGATTAGAATAACTCTACAGTGAGCGTTTCTAACCCTGAATTTTAACTTGTAAACTCGTTATACTCCTAATGGAGTCCTGGTGTGGTGCTGTAGGATAAGCATTGGACTGCAAGTCATTTTGAACCACAAGGTTGGTGGTTCAAATTCACCAGCTGCTCCTTGGGAACCCTATACAGCGTCACTATGAGGACCAACTTGACAACACTAAACAACAACAACAACAATTACCCTAATTACCCCATAACTGTAAGTAAGTATGGTGTGTGAGACTTTGTGGCCATTGTGATGTATTATCAAACATAATTGAGAAGTGGAGAATTTCATGGGGTGGGAGCAGGGGGTTGATGTCATCATTTTTACAGTATTATTACTAGAAAAGTTACACCTGCTTAGGTCACACAATTAATAAGCGTTAGAACTGTACTTTTATTCAGCTCTGTCTGAGAAGAAAGCCAGAACTCTTGAACCAGCATACCATCCATACAACCAGCAAACACAGGGCAAGTGAAAATTCTAGCTAATAATGTATGTCAAATGTTTTAGCAGTATGTTATCCAACCTCTCCAGTATCTCAGATGGTTTCTTTGGACGGTGACTTTTTCCTCCTTCTTTTTCCTAATTCCTCCAGTCAGATGTGCAAATAGCTTAGCATTTTAGCTAATTTCCCCATGATGGAGGAACATTTAATGGAAAAGCTATAAAATATAAGGTAACTCTGCTGTTGGTTTAACTTGAATTCACGAGCAGCATCTAGTATAGTGGTGGTAAGCAGGCTCTGAGGCCAGATTGCCTTTGAATCCTGACTGTCCTTAAATCCTCTGAGCTGTTGGATAATGTTGTTACTAACTGTGGCATCTTGGTTCTGACTCATAGTGAACCTGTATAGGATCCCTGAGGAGCAACTGCTGAGTTTTAGCCTAGGAACTTACAGTTAGGAGTCCAGTGCTAATCTGATAGTGTTACAATAGGACTCCTGGTGGATAATAAGAATATCTATAATATTGAGTTGTCATGCCAATTAATTGGGTTAGTAATTCAAGGCTTTAAGTAGAATGATTGACACATCTAAGTGCTCAATAAACGTTAGCAATTTAAAAAGCTATTATTTATTTGATTCAGTCGCTGCACCAGTTTCAGGTTTGAAAACAATTGAGATATTCCAGACATTAACCATGGGTAACATGGGTAATTCCAATAATTTAAACCTGAAATGTTACGTGTTGACTCACTCTCTTTCTGTAGCTCTCTAGCCACATGATAAAGTCAGTAAAACACTTGACTCTATATACCAGAGTCCATGGCAGGGGCTAGAAATATAAAAGATGATGGATATCTGCCTTCAAGAGGTACAGGTAAAACTGATGATCTGTTGTGTAAACCTTCACTCAATTTAAAAAAAAAAAAAAAAAAGGAGAGGTATTGGGTTTAATGAATGCTGGGTGGTCATTTAGCCAGTTGTTAAGCCTTCTGTAAAAGGGGTTCTGGCACTGAATGGCAGTTGTGGTAGTTGACCTTCAAACTTTATATTTGATATTCTCCTTGCTGTCTTTCTCCATCTCAGGCTATCTACAAGACTGGCTCAGGTATATAACAAATGTAAGTTTGTATTACTGCCATGGGGAGGCAGCTTTGTCATGGAAGAGACCAGGTTTTGCTGTCAAGGGATCGGAGGTCAAAGTCTAAACCAATTGCCAGCGAGTAAGTTCTGACTCATAATGATTACACATACTCAGAGAAGAACTCCATGGGGTTTTCTGTAGCTGTTTATTTGGAAATAGGTTTCCAGGACATTCTTCCAAGAAATCTCTAGGTTGACTTGAACTTCACCCTTTTGATTAGCAATTGAGCATGTTAACCATTTATACTGGGACTCAGAGTTGAGAGCCTTGTTCTAACATTTTAGGAGCTGTGAATCTATGATCAGTGACTAAATATCTTGAACTTTCCCTTCATGTATAAAATCAGAAGACTATCTCACAAACAGGGATTTTGTGAAGATAAGCCATTATCCATGTAAAACATTTAGCACAGCTCCTGACACAAAGCAGGGACTCAGCCAATACCACTGGGGGACAGTAGTAGCAATAAGGTATAAGGGGGAGTGGCTCTGACTGGTAGCAGCAGATGTGGCAACAACCCTCTGCATTTCTTTGTTTGTTCAGATGTTGCCTTTATAATGATAATAGATTACTTTAAAATTCAAAGTCCATTTTAGAGATAAAGAAAAATGATAGTGGGTTTCCCTGTAATTAATGGCATTTTTTAGCATTTTAGTCTGATTCTAAATAGAATAGAAGATGCCTTCTGTGGTGAATAACGTGTCTTTCTAGTTTTCTAGATTTATGAATTTAGCCTGTATGAAATTAATTATTGTGGATGTATTACATAGATGTGAAACATCTGGAATAATAGGATTTTATTGTTAATAGACCTCTCAGGAGCTCATGACAAACATCCTTATAATAGCAACATATGCTGCTAGTTTAATGAGAACCATCGCTGACAATTAATGGTTCTTGTGCTTTCAGTAAATTACACATTTTCAAATTTTACATTCTTTATTTTCATCTTTATGGCTTCCGTTTGTGACTTGTTTGAAATTAAAACCAGAGCTACTTACAGGGAAGGAAAATATTTATTGTGTGTTATGTGCCAAAAATTGTGCTATACACTTTGTATCTGAAAGTCAGACAGAAAGTATTACTACCATGGTTCTAGTTCATACATGCATGGGTTTATTCCGAACAAAATGTGTTAAAACATGTTTTTGCAATTAGTGGGTGACTGCAGATGAGTTCTCAGTAATATACTAATTTTAGTTTCATAAGGGTGCTTTCAAATAAAAAGACTCAATCAAAAAGTAGCTTTTGAGGGGATCTGCTGGATCAGTTACGTTCTAGGCAGAGAGGTCAGTTCAGATAGTTATGGTGATTGTGGGCTCTTCTTGATACAGTTCCTTTAAGGAAACAGGATAATAACAGGGGCTTATTATGAAATTATTGAATGATGCAGAATGCATCAAGAAAAGATGGAAGGAATACACAGAGTCATTGTACCAAAAGGAAATGGTTAATGTTCAACCATTTCAAGAGATACCGTATGAACAAGAGCCAATGATACTCAGAGAGGAAGTCCAAAGTGCATTGAAAGAAGTGGCAAAGAACAGGGCACCAGGAATTGATGGAATAAAAATTGAAATCTTTCAGGAAAGTGAGGCAGCACAGGAGGCACTCACTCATCTCTGCCAAGAAATTTGGAAGACAACTGTCTGGCCAATTGATTGGAAGAGATCAGTGTTTATGCCCATTCCAAAGAGAGGTGACCCAACAGAATGCGGAAATCATTGGACAATCTCTTTGATATCTCAAGCGAGTAAAGTTTTGCTAAAGGTAATACAGAAACAGCTACAATCATACATTGACAGAGAACTTCCAGAGGTTCAAGCTGGATTCAGAAGAGGCCGTGGAATGAGAGATATCATTGCTGATGTCTGATGGATCTTGGCTGAAAGCAGAGAATATCAGAAGGATGTTTGCCTGTGCTTTATTGACTACGCAAAGGCTTTCAATTGTGTGGATCATGACAAGCTATGGACAACATTGAGAAGTATGAGTATTCCAGAACATTTAATTGTACTTCTAAGAAATCTGTACCTAGACCAAGAAGCAGTTATTCGAACAGAACATGGGAACACTGAATGTTTTAAAATTGGGAAAGGTGTGAGACAGGGTTGTATTCTTTCACTGTACTTATTCAACCTGTATGCTGAGCAAATAATACGAGAAGCTGGGTTCTACGAAGAAAAACGTGGCATCAGGATTGGAGGAAGACTCATTAATAACCTGCGATATGCCAAGGATACAACCTTACTTGCTGAAAATGAAGAGGACTTGAAAAATTTACTTATGAAGATCAAAGAGCACAGTCTTCGATATGGATTGCATCTCAATGTCAAGAAAACAAAAATCCTCACCACTGGACCAATAAACAACATTCTTATCAATGGAGAAAAGATTGAAGTTGTCAAGGACTTCATTCTTCTTGGATCAACTATCAACACTCACGGAAGCAGCAGTCAAAGAGATCAGACGACATATTGCACTGGGCAAATCTGCTGCACAGGAACTTTTTAAAGTGTTGAAGAGCAGAGATGTCAGCTTGAGGACTAAGCTGTGCCTGACCCAGGCGATTGTGTTTTCAATAGCCTCATATGGATGAGAAAGCTGGACAGTGAATAAGGAAGATTGTAGAAGAATTGATGCCTTTAAGAGTTGTGGTGTCGGAGGAGAATACTGAAAATGCCATGGACTGCCAAAAGAACCAATAGATCTGTTTTGGAAGAAGTGCAGCCAGAGTGCTCCTTGGAGGCCAGGATGGCTAAGCTTCGTCTCTCATACTTTAGACATATTGTCCGGAGGAAACAATCGTTGGAGAAGGATGTCATGCTGGGTAAGGTGGAGGGTCAGAGAAAAGGAGGAAGACCTCTAACGAGATGGATCGGCCAGGTGGCATCATTGATGGACTCAAGTGTGGCAGCGGTATGAGGTTGGCCCAGGATGTGACATTGTTTCGTTCTGCTGTGCATGGGGTCGCTATGAGTCGGTTCCGACTTGATGGCACCTGACAACAACAACATTATGAAAATGTTTCTAGAAAATGGAAAGCTGCATTGTTGAGAAAAAGGCCAGGTAAGTTTTGACAAGGATTTTTTGTTTGTTTTTTCTCATCACAATAATGCACCTGCTCATTTTTCAAGGATATGGAAGTTTCATTGGGAAACCTTACCCATCTACCCTATAGCTCTAATACTGTCCATTCTTTTTGTTCTCCACACTCAAAAAAACATTAAAAGAATCGTGTTGGAGTCCCTTGAGGGATACAAACACTGCCATTTGACTTAGTGTAAATCGAATAGCACAGAATTCTTTGAGGAAAGGTTTGTTACTGTTGTTAGTTGTCATTCATCCAGTTTTGACTCACAGAGACACTATGCAGAAGCCTTAGAGAGACAGAAACCGTCTTCAGAAGTTTCTGTCTGGAGGCTCAAGATGGAGCATATGTCAAGAAACAATAGCTTCAAATTTTGATACTTTTGTTTGCTAGAGGTTTCTGTGATTTTGCAGCAATGCGTTTGATTTACCTTCATATGTGTGTGTGCATGAGCAAGTAATCACTTTTAATCCTGAAAATATTAAGATGTACCATTACATATTTACAACTAAGAAAACTGAGTAAAATACACATTTTTGAAATTTACATTCTTTATTCTCGTCTTTATGGCTTCTGTTTGTGCTTTTTTTGAAATTAAAGCCAGAGCCAGGAAGACCAACACATTATTAGTGTGCAGACTGAAGCTGGAATTCAAGTTTGAGTTCGAGTAGATTCTTCCATTCATCAGCAAAAAAGAATTAAAGCATTTCTGAAAAGATTCCTTTTCTATGTATCAAATCTTAAAGAAACCTGTGAAATTTACACATATACTGTCTAGGATCCCTGACCTTAACATGATGTGATCAAGGAGCTCAGGAAATATACAAAAGCACCATGCACTCTTCTCTTGTTTTCTTGGTGGTGTTGTTAAGCGTCCTGTTTTGTTGGTGTTGTTGCTGGTTCTGATTCATAGTGACCCTGTGTAGGATTTCCTAGGAGTGACTGGTGAGCCTGAACCACTAATATTGTGATTCAAACCGACCTTGCAGTCCAGCGTATTAACCGCAGCGCCACACCAGGACTCCTATTGCTGTGGTGGTGGTTATGTGCCAGGGAGTCAGTTTGGACTTATAGCGACCCTGTACACGGTTTCCGAGTCTGTAAATCTTCACGGGAGCAGAAGCTTCATCTTTTCTCCTGCACAACCACTGCTAGTTTGGAACTGCTGATCCTGAGGCTAGCAACCCCATTCATAACCACTACAATATTAGAGCTCCTTCCTATTGGTGTAGGAAAGAGGAATTAATTTGTTCTGAGCACTGACTATGCATCCAACGTATCTTGGCCATTGAATTACCTAGTGCTCTGAAGAGAGGAGTTCTACAATTCTACAAGGACCCAAAGTGAACACTATTTATCGTCTTCCTTTTTTTGTTTGTGTGTGTGTGTGTAAGTCTCACATATAATGATGATTAAAATTAAATATTTTTAAATATATATTTTAGACAAATGACGAAAACTTTTGTGGGGAATACAGAAAAAGAATATAATAATAACAGCCAAACCGGACAGTAGGATGAAGAAAAAGAAACAAAATGGCAGAGAAGCCATTTTATCTAGAAGTCAGAATTAGTCCCCTTGAGGTCTTCTCAGTCAGTATTTTGTTGTTATATATTTTGGCACCACAGGAAAATTCTGTCATAGTACTTTCCAAGAAGCAGCTTGTGGGTACGAACTACCAGTCTTGAGTTTACAATCAAGGGGCTTATTCTATAGCGCCACACCAAGACTCTGATCACAATTAAATAAACACTAATGATATGTGCAGCACTTCCTTGGTGTGGCGCTGTGGGCTAATGCGTCAGACTGTAAAGTCGTTTGAACTGCAAGGTCGGCAGTTCAAGCTCAGCAGCTAGCTGCTCCTTGGAAACCCTATACAGTGTCACTATGGGTCAGAACCGACTTGACGGCAGTTAGCAACAACAACAACAATGGTATGTTCCAGCTTCATCAATAGAAACGAGTTCCCTACTGAGCCTACTTGAATCTGTGCTTGAGCCAACTAGAGTCTAATCTGGTAAAAGAATCAATTCTCTGGTGTTGAGATGTAAGCTATGGATAAAGTCTGTGGATCCCACACTAGGCTTTCCCTATGCATGGACACCTTTGGAATTCCTCAGGCATGGCAACCCTCTGTCCACCCTTATGTGTAACTGTGCTGCCAGATCGGCCTGTCAGGGCTTCTGCTTTGCCCTCCAGTCCACACTGAGGAAGGCCGCAGATCCTCAGGTACAGCTCCCCTCTGTCCTGGCATCCACATCTTGGCTCTGTTAGCCCCTTTGTGTTAGCAGGTTGAAGCTTGAGTTCTACATTTCAGACATTGCTTCAGGATCTCCCAGATCTGTACTTGGCCACACTCAAGGTACCTCAAACACTCACTTGCTACCCTATAACTTTGGTAGTATAGTGGTTACGAATCGGGCTGCGAACCTCAAGGTTCAAAACTACCAGCAGTTCCGAGGGAGAAAGATGAAGCTTTCCGTTCCTGTAAAGATTTACAGCCTTGGAAACCCTGTACAGGGTCGCTATGAGTTGGAACCCACTCCTATGAGTTGGAACCCACTCCACGGCACATAGCAACAACCCTATGACTGATATCTCAAATAAAACTCTACTTTGTTTCTCTCTACTGCTATATCTCCCAATCTAGCTGAAGCCTTTCTAGACCACGGATCTAGTTAGTTTCTGTCTGTTAGCATAATGTATTTGCTTCTGGTTCAGGGTCAGGAAAAAGGAAAAAGATGAATATAAAATGCTGAATTAGTTGTTTGTGTTTGTGTGTGTTCTGAGCAGGTCTAACAAGGATTGAATAGCCTTGCACAATAAACTCTGACAGGTGAAAAGTGTAATTTACAAGGTCAATAGGGCATTTGCAAACAATCACCACTAATCATGAAATACAATATATAATAATAACTTAAGTGGAAAATTTCTGCTTTATTATAAGACAAATATAATAAACTGTACATAGGTCCTTTTAAGAATGATAGAAAACACAGAACTTTAACTCAAAATATTCCTACATAACAAGACTGGAGCCACATTATAAAACTGCCTTGGAATCTATGTCATGAGACCCATAAACTCTTTGAGAGTAAGCGTGGTAAAGATCCTACTATAAAGTATAATAAATTTGTGTCTGCTGTAGTCTTGGTGTGGCGCTGTAAGATAAACACAAGACTGCTAACCCCAAGATTGATCATTCACATCTACCAACTGCTCCTTGGAAACCCTATACAGGGGTGCTATGAGTCAGCACTGACTCAACAGCACCTAACAACAATATACTGGTGAGTTGCCAAAGAGAAGGGAAGAAAACTATTAAAGTTAATAAAGCCAGGTAATATCCATCTCAGTTATTTCTTAAATGATTAAATCCAGTGACATAGTCCTACAATCCAACACAGTGCCCAATACTGGCACTTGGCAAGTATTCAGTAAATGTTGATTGACTTAAAGAATGCCAATCACTAACCTTTATTTCTCATGGGTTGTGGGAGTTAAGAAAGACCAAGGTCAGAGATAATGAGACTTCACACCTTCTTGGCCAGAGGGAGAATTATGGAAGTGCTTTAGAAGTGAGTTACTGAAAGCCCAGTTGGAAAAGATTCCTCATCTTCTGAAATCTCGACTGTCACTTTACAATGAGAAAGACTGGCTTATTTTGATGACAAGAAACATTCTGGGATAAAGATGCTGAACATGGTCCAAATCTGGAACTCTTACTCTTCAGTGGGTGAAGCAGTTTGAATAACAGAAGAGTCAATCTTTAGAATCCTGTGTAGAAGCTCAGAAAGCTATACAAAGCCTTTGGGATTTGATTTCATTTGGGAGTTTTTCTATGCTGTTTTTGTATTTGCTGTTACAGGAGGAATGGAAAATAAACCCATTTAGAATGTTTTAGGTTTCATAGTTGTGTGCCTGTGCTTTTTTTGGATCGTGAAGACTTATAAGGAAGATACCTATTTTTTCTGATAAATATATCTGTATTTCATTTTGAAATGAAATGCAGAATCTGCTTATCTTCCTTGGGGAGTTTATAGACTTTGAGTATCTGAGGAAGCTACGTCAACTAACTTTTTAATCTATAGAAATTTCTCATCCTCTAGTTCTGATACATGTCTGAAGTTAAATGCAAAACAGACCCTCTATTGTTCAGCTGAATAACAGCTCTCAATCTAAGGGGCTGATTCATTTATTCCTATGACTGTTTAAAAGGATTGTAAGCAATAAGAAAGCAAGGGAAATTCTTTTTTATTATTATTATTTTTGAAAACTCAGTGGGTGTATGTATTTGGTGGGAAAGGGGGTTTCACATGTTTTTTTTTTTTTTTTTTTTTAATCTTTAATTGTCATAGCAATGACGTGTAGTCATTTAACTTTTATCCTACACTTCTGTGAATGGGGATGTTGTCTACACCAATTAGGTTGCTAAAGCCCACACATTTTCACAACAAATATTATTTTATTTTGATGAACATTAAAAGCAAACAAAGTGACCCACATACCTTGAAACCATGAATTCAGCCATCTCTTATACGATTCCCCTCACTGCCTTATCTGTACACAGCAAAGGAATGTCTAAATGCACAACTATACTCCCCACAGTCTGGATGTAAGCCAAAGCCCTAAAAATTTTGAAGAATAAATAAACATTCTGTAAGATTAAAGCTTTGAAGTACAGTAAATCCTCTATATAGAGTGATAACTAAGACTACCTGTGTGTGTATGGACAGAAGAGGTTGCTAATCCCCGCAGCACATCACCCTTGTTCTTAAAGAGATAAGAACATACTGTCTGTTGGGTTTTAGATATTATGTTATGTCGTTTTACAATTTGGATGCTACCAGTCAGCTTTTCAAGGACACCAATGTATCATTCTAGGGGGGCAATGGTACTCACCTACTCTCACACACCCTTACAAGTCATTCTGACTAACTTTCACCTGTGCATCTTTTCTTAGCTATAGAATTTTATTTCTTCTGACTCAAACTCTTGGCAGACAACTTTTTTGAAGTTTCATGAGAAATATACTCTGTGATGGGGATGTGTATACAGGCAATTAATTGGGGGACTGTCCATGAACTCTGGGAGAGAGAGAGAAGAAACATAGGACCAAGAGATTAATTGAACTCTAATGCAATTGCAATAAAAGCCTCAGTCATGGGGGTCTCTAGAATTAGGACAGTTCTTCAAAACTGTTCTTTGATGCAATTGAGAGGAATTTAATCACTTTAGTGTCCAGTCATTGATAGAGGTTATGCATGGGATTTTATATGTTTATGAGCAAACCAGCTCTCTTCAGCAGAAGGCTAACAAGAGAGTTAGTTCAGAGCCATCAGTGGCTAAGACCCCCATGTTTTGGGAGAATCAGTGCCTCCATCCTATAAAGGGCTTGTGAGCAACTCCCTGCAGCAGCCACTAGAACAAATACCAGTGTGTACGGTATGAATACATAAATGTGCCCCAGTACTTTGCCAGAACCCTCAAAGACAAGGAGTTCAGTTACATACCATCAGGACCATTTTTGGAGACTGTTGCTACATCCATTTTTAAAAAGAATAAAAAATTTTTTTAATCTAATTTTTTAAAAAGCCTCTGATTTTTGCTGATACAAAAATAAAAAATAAAAAATAAGCTCTCAGATTACAAAATGGTCTGGTTTTGTAAGTACTTCTGAAATTGGTTGTCCAAGCAAATTTTATTTGCATTATGTGTATTAACAAAACTAAAATACAGGAAACTGAAAGAAAGAACAGTATAATTTTTGTAAAACATTGAGCCAGGACACTTTATTTAAGATCCAGAGAGATGCATTATAGGCATAGTGACTTAATCTACATTTATTGCACTGAAGCTGCTTCCTTGCCTTTTTTCTTATTAACAGGTTGAATAACCCTTCCTAACCATTCCCACCCTTGGTATCCTACGTCTACCTTACCACTTCTAGTTGGGACTACTTCACCACTTCACAACTGTCTCCCTCTTTCTGGCATAGCATTCTTTTGCCACTCCTAAGCCACCATGTGAAGATATTGTGACCAGAGTGATTTTCTGTTCAAATCCAAATTAAGGCATTATAAGGAGTGTCTTTCTGCCTCTTCAATCTTTCCTATCTCTACCAATTTTCCCAAATGCTAACATTCACACTGCATAGTCCAATCCAGTTATTCATTTAACATATATCTTGTATAGGTATAGTATACTGTCATGGCTATAAAGAATAGTAAGCAAGATATAGAAATGAACACAAAAAGACTTCGAGTACATATTGCTTTTTTTTTTTTTTTTTTGCCTGGATTGTTTTCCCTTCTTAAAAAACCAGCTCTGGCATGAAGTTGTTTGTTTTACCTTTTTGTTTTTTAATTAGTATTATTTATTTTCTCAACCCAAACAAGGGATTTCTTCTATTAGACCATAGTCTTATTTATGTATATAGCTTGATTGTTGTTGTTGTTGTGAAATGCCTTCAAGTCAGTTCCGACCCATAGCAACCCTGCATAGGATTTCTGAGGAGCAGCTGGTGAACTTGACCTGCCGAACTTGCAGTTCAAATGACTTTGCAGTCTGGTGCATTAACCCACAGTGCCACACCAGGAATCCAAAGAGCGCTTTATATTGAAACATCTTTTTTTCCTTTTTAATATTCATATATCTGTATATACTCACGTGTATATGTATATATAAGGAGCTCTGGTAGTGTAGTGGTTACGAATCAGGCTGTGAACGGCAAGGTCGGCAGTTTGAAACTACCAGCTGCTCTGCTGAAGAAAGATGAGGCTTTCTGCTCCTGTAAAGATTTACAGCCTCGGAAACCCTGTTCAGGGTCGCCATGGGTCAGAACCGACTTGACGGCACTTAACAACAACAACATGTGTATATATGGAGTCGTGGTGTGGCACTGTAGGATCAGCACCAAACCGTGAACTGAAAGGCTGGTAGTTCAAATTCATCAGCTGCTCCTTGGAATCCCTATACAGGGTCTCTATAAGTTACAACTCAATCCACAGCACATAGCAACAGTAAAAATGAATGGGAACTCTGTGGTTGTGTTCGATAAGCACTGGATTACAAAAGACAAAGTCAGAGTTTTGAGCACCCAAGCTACTCCAGGGGAGAAAGATGAGGTTTTGTGTCCCTGCAAAGATGTACAACGTCAGAAATCCTATACAGGGTCACTGTGAGTCAGAATTGACAAAAACAACAACATACCTACAGTAATATAAGTAAGTTTTTGTTAGTGTTGTCAGTAGGTTCTGATTCATAATCACCATGAATAGGGTTTCCAAGGAGCGGCTGGTGTGTTTGAACCATCAACTTTGTGGTTAGCAGTCCAGTACTTAACCTACTGAGTCCTGGTATGGTGCTGTGAGTTAATGTGCCAGACTGCAAAGCCAGTTGAGCTGCAAGGTTGGTGGATCAAGCTCACCAGCTGCTCCTTGGAAACCATATACAGGGTTGCTATGGGTCAGAATCAACTTGATGGCACTTAACAACAACAACGACAACTTATCCTACGTCGCCACTCTGGGACTCCAATGTAAACAAATAGATAAATAAACGTATTTATTTATTTATATAGGAGTCTCTGTGGGATCAGAACTAGACTGAGAATTACAAAGTCAGCAGTTCAGAGGCACCAGATGCTCCTTGGAAACCATATACAGGGTTGCTATGGTTCTGAACTGGCTCCACAGCACTTAACAACAACAACAACCTGGTATGGCATCATAGAATGAGCACTGGAGCACAAGGTCAATTAGAACTGTAAGGTTGAAGATTCAAACCCAGCAACCACTCCTGGGAAATTCTGTTCACGGTTTCTATGACTAGGAATCAACCCTATGGCACTTAACAATACACATATAAGTATATGAAATCATGGTGTGACACTGTAGGATAGGCACTGGACCGCAAGTTCTTTTTGAACCACAAGGTCGTCAGTTTAAACCCACCAGTTGCTTCTCAGAAACCTTGAGCAGGATTGCTATATATGTATGCATATATGTGTGTGTTATATATATGCATGTTTATACCACATCTACACCCACATACATATATAAAACATAAATACACAAATAATATATGTGTATATATAAAACATTTGTGTATAAAACGTGTGCATATATAAAGTGTGTGTGTGTGTGTATACACACACATAAATGTTATTGTTGTTAAGTGCTGTTGAGTCAGTTCCAACTCATAGTGACCTTGTAAAGGGTTTCCAAGGAGCAGTTCATGGGATTGAATTGCCAACCTTGTTGTTCACACTCCAGTGCTAATCCTATAGAGCCACACCAGGAGTCCATGTATATAAATATAAATGTATGTGTGTTTGCATGTTGTTGTTGGACAGTGAATAAGGAAGACCATAGAAGAACTGATACATTTGAGTTATGGTGTTGGAGGAGAATGTTGAAGGTACCATGGAATGCCGAAAGAACAAACCAATCTGTATTGGAAGAAGTACAGTCAGAGTGCTCCTTGGAAGCCAGGATGATCAGACATCATCCCTCATAATTTGGACATATTATCAGGAGGGACCAGTAACTGGAGAAAGATACCATGTTTGGTAACTTGGAGGGTTGGAGAAAAAGAGGAAGACCCCCAATAGGATGGATTGGCACAGTGGTGGCAGTGATGGATTCAGGCATAATGACAATTTTGAGGTTGGCCGAGGACCAGGCAGTGTTTTGTTTTGTTCTGCATAGGGTCACTATGAGTTGATGCTGACTTGATGGTACCTAACAACTAACAATACATCCCTCGGTGGGTCCTGGTTCTCTGGGGCACAATGGTTTCATGCTTGGTTGCTAACCAGAAGACCAACAATTTGAACCTACCAGTGGCTCTTTTGGAGAAAGACCTGGTGATCAGTTTCAGTAAAGAACGGAACCTAGAAACCCGCATGGAACAGAATTGAGTAAGTAACACTCAGCAGTAACTTACACACATACATATATGTAGGGGCTGGAAAAAATGGATGGACAAATGGAATGAAAAGAAAATGGAGTTTTTCCATGAAGTTTTTGAAGCCACCTTATATAGCTGAGTATTCTGAAGCACTATAATACAATAACTCATAACTCACCACCCCATTTTAAAATGAAACATTATGACTACTATATCTATCTGTACATGCCCTTTCCCATTTTTTCATCTCATCCCAAAGGTATCACACTTCCTAAAATGTGTGTTTATAATTTCCTTTATTTTGTTTTTGTATTTAGTGTGTACATTTTCCCCTTGAGCATTGTTATTTCGTATTACTTTTGAGATTCAAAGTTGTAATATATTTACACAGTATGTAATTAATTATTCAATAGTAAAAAATGAATAAATTTTAATTATATACAACACCATGGGTGGATTTTAGATTCATAATATGGAATGAAAAAAGCAAGTAGTCACTGACCAATTTTATTGCAATACATTTTAATTATATTTTACATGTCTATCTCCCCATCAGACAATGATTTCCTTGAGGACAAATTCATTTTAAATTCATCTTTGTAATTTTTATACTTCCCCAGCAGCTAGCATGCCGCTCCACAAATCATGGCAGTCAGAACATATTTGCTGACTTAATGTGCACTCATCAGCCCAGGCTCTTTCTGGTATCTGCTCATCCCATGGATTCTGAGCTATCAGGCATATCCGATTTTGATTTGCTTCTGAGTGTAGTCCACTTCTAAAACTGATGATGTTCTATAAAATATACTTAATCCATTTATACACTTCCCTATCTCTGACTTTGTTGCTATTTTTGTTGTTATATGCCATTGAGTCGGTTCTGACTAATAGTTACCATGTGTAGGGTTTCTAAAGAGAGGCTGGTGGGCTTGAACTGCCAACCCTGTGCTTATTATACAGTGTCACACCAGGATTCCATCTCTGATTTTATATGGGTCCTATTTATAGCTTTATTATTTCAATGTCAGGACTAGTACGTAGAAGAAATTCCTGACCATGGTGTACTTAGAAGTATAGAACTTTCATGTGTTTATTCTACTAATCATGTTGTTGTTGTTAAGTGCCGTCAAGTTGGTTCCAACCCATAGCAACCTTATATAGGGTTTCTGAGGAGCAGCTGGTGAGTTTGAACTAATCATGTAGGATGTATAAAATTAGCACTATGTATAATTACAACTCCAAAGAATTAAATTTACCCAACAGTGATGGCCTGTGCAATCATATTCTTCATTCCCAACTTGATCATTCCCCATAACAACAGAAACAGCATTGTAATTCAGCTTGGAAACTCTATAGTATGCAGCACTTTCCCAAATTACTCATAAATGCCTCGAATCATTCCCTAGCACTAAAAGGGACCATGAAGAGGACCACATCCAATAGCATACCAACTGTCCTACATGTAAGTGTAAGAATCCTTTCTTTAGCACCACAATCAGGTATGTAAGGAACTAACCATTTTAGCTGGAACTCTCCCAAGGACAGACAACTCAATATGTCAAAAGTAATTCATTCTATTTTGAATGATTCAAAGTAACAAAACAAATTTTCTTCCATTTAAGCAAAATCAAACTTCCCTGCATTCTCATTCCCTATGTCTTTTTGTTGCATTTTAAAAATTCTGTAGTGTACGATGAGAAAGTAATGAAGACTTACAAGTTGAATTTTTGTTTGAATCCTTGCTCCATGTGTGATTGGCCATGCTCCTTAAAACCTCACAACCTCAGTTTCCTTATTTATAAAATACACAAAACATCACCAAGCTGGTGAACTTTGCCTTCAATCTCTTTTTCCAAATGAAGATTTTTCTAATGTGTTACGACTTCTCTGAGTCTTCCCTTTTGGATTAATTGATCTCGCCTTTTTTTGTTAGTTCCTCATATACCATGCTGTCCTCTCTCTGTGATTCCCCACATGATGCATTCCTTCTTTAAAACAGGATGGCACTGAACGTGCTGTACACGTTGGCCCATGCTTCCTGTTCTCTTCTTTACTCAAAGACTGATTCTGAAGAAGAGCACTCTAGTTCAGTGCTTCTACCTCTCCCCATCAGGAACGAGTCTCCAATATCGCAGGCATCCAGGAAAGAAAAAGGAGAAGAAACCTCTGCAATGAGTCATGGGTGCAATTTCTTCAAACTAGGAAACAATGTTCAAATTCAGACTGTGTCATTTACCAGTTGCTCATCCTTCAGCATTTACTTCACTCCCTAAGCCTCATTTTCTTCATCTGTATAATGGGGGTTGTAATATCTGAATTTTGTGTCTATTCTGAATATTTAATGAGAAAAATCAAGTAAAAGAATTCTTAGAAATCTCCAAGGCACCTAGGAGAGGCTCAGGAAATGGTCGTTTTTATTACTGAGTACACTGACACTGCGATCTCACCTGTGTTTTACTGGCAAGCTAACACCACCAGCTGGGAATACAAATAAGATCACATTTCTTTTTATTATTCTCAGAGTCCCAGGCAGAGATCATTTGTCTGCCACCTCCACAATCTCAGAACACTAAACCTGATATTAGCTTGTGATAATTAAGAACTTTTCAGAATTGTATAGGGGAGTCCTGATGTGACATTGTAGGATAATGTGCAAGGTCGGCAGTTCAAACTCAAAATATATATGTTGTTAAGTTCTGTTTAGTTGCTTTTGACTCATAGAAACCCTGCATAGGGTTTCTGAGGGAGCAGCTGGTGAGCTTGAACAACCAACCTGCAGTTCAAACTGACCTTTCTGCCTAGTGTGTTATCTATCCCACAGTGCCACTTTGTTATGTGTTCTTATCTTTGTTGGGTCTGTCAGTACCTAAGCCTATGTGTAGATTACTCATCCTTAGCACTACTGATGCTTTAGAACACATGATGTGTTTTTGTTTTTGTGGGAAGGCTGTTCTGTGCTATGGCGCATGCTTGCTTCTACACACTAGATCATCTGCAGTTGTACCAACCAAATATGTCTCTGTCTACTGTCAAATGTCCTCTGGGGAGCAAAACTGTGAAGTTTCAAATCCTCTCCTGCTACATCACTGCCAGCCATGTAGAGAACCTCTGATAGAAAATTGCAGAAAGAGAGAGAGTGTCTTGGTATGGTAATGTAGGCTAACCACTGGACTGCTAACTTCAAGGTCAGCAGTTCAAAGTCACCAGCAACACTTTATAGGAATTCCAAGGAGTGGCTAGTGAGTTAGAAGCACCAACCTTGCAGCTCAAACCGATCTTGTGGTCCAGTACTTATCCTACAATACCACACTAGGGCTTCATATATGTATATTTGGGCTTAAAAGTAAACTTGATTGACCTTTATTTATGTTACATATCAGTCTTGATAGTATATGTTATCTTTTTAATCTTCACAGTGACCTTGAAGGACATTATTAGCACCAATTTACATAGGTAGAAAGTACAACTTAGAGAGGTAAATGTTGTGAACTCCAAGATTAGCAATTCAAACCTCCCAGCTGCTTCTTGGATGCTATACAGGGTTGCTATAAGTTAGAACCAATTTGACAGCACTTAAGAACATGAAGTTCTATAGCATGTCCACAATTCATTGCAACATACTAATTGAAAACTTCTTCAGGACAAGATCTTTGCTGCTTTCACTTTCCTTTGTCCCATAGAGTCTGAGACATAGTAGTTACGTAGTAATACTAAAAACAATTGGTATCACAAGAAACATTCTTAGATTAAGGTTACCAATTACACAGTATCACTGGTGGTCCTGGTGTAGCACTCAAGGATAAGAACTGGATTGCCAACTCCAGGGTTGGTAGTTCACATCCACCAACTGCTCCTTTTAAACTCTTTAAAGTGTTGCTATGAATCTGAGCTAACTTCACAACAATTAATAACAACATTATCCCTAGGCTACACATTTGTTGAATTTTTTGTACCTATAAAGTACCTAACTTCTCCTTAACCCTGGTATATTTTTTATATCAAGCTTGTACATTATATATAATTGGATTAGTAATACACTGTGCTAATATTTCTGTTTGTCTTCAAGTTTTGGCATCATATTTTAATGAAAAATGCATGAGACTTCAAATTCGAAAAGACATTGAATTTATATTCTGACTCTTTTCCTAACCAGCTATGTGGTATTTGCTTCAAACACAAGGCATTTCTGTGGTTTGTGCAGAGAATCCAGAAATAAAAATTACAACACCAACTGTCTTGAAATTTATAAATTCTAATAAGGGGGAAGAACCTGGAATAAAACAAATTCAAATACAAAGGAGAGATAGTCCAAAGGAGGTAACTAGGACTTTTATTACTGTAGGGAAGACCTCCAGAAGAGATGAAGCTTGTGTTGGGTATCAGTGGTATCACTAGATGTAGTGTCATCGTGTGTGATAATTCAGAATGTCATCTCCATTCAGGAACCTCCTCCCATACCAGACCATTGGGAAGCCTTAGTAAGGTTTATTATCCATTTTAATCATAGAATAATATGTGAGAGATACAGCTGTAAGTTACTGTAATGTATAATATTTCTTAGATAATATGAACAGTAACAGCAAATTTGATATATAATCTTTCTACAGCACATCACAATATTAATAGTTCAAACATTATTACTAATACACTAACATTAATACACTAGAAACCTTTTTATTTTTCTCCTTCTTTTCCTTCAATTATAACTTGATTCTCAAAAAAGCTTCCAGGGTACTAATTACCACAATATTTTAACTAAAATATCAGAAAGTTTGGCAAATTCTCCAACTATAAAAATATTAGTGTAAACTAAAACAACAGCACGTGTCTGTAGCATGTGCAGATGAAATCATGTGATTCAAAGCGTCATTGTAATTGGATAATAATGGCAATGCAGACTGGATCACATTAGGAAGAGCAAAGAGTCAATCAGCATAGAGTTTCATCCTTGTAAGTATATTGCTATATTTATGCTGGACTCATGAATAGTGGTGTTACTGTTATAACAACCTATGTGGATATTTTTATTTAAAAATAATAAACTCCTACTGAAACACTGCACAAAAATGATATAGACAATGAAGGTAGTTTTGGATTGAACTTCAGACATATATCAGCATAAATAAAGATCTGAGAAAAGTTGAAAGTATGAACTTCATTATTGCACATCATCCTATACTAGATGAGTTGTTGTTGTGATGTGCTGTGGAGTCAGTTACAACTCATAGTGATCCTGTACAGGGTTTCTGAGGCTATAAATCTTTCTCTTGTGAACAGCTGGTAGTTCTGAACTGCTGACCATGAGATTAGCAGCCTGATTTGTAACCACTATGCTACCAGCGCTCCTTAGCTTACTCTTGGAATTATCATCTGTAAAGTGAAAATAATAAACAATACCTACTAGAAATTTATAATAATCATGTAATTTAATATAAGGAAATACCTAGATATACAAAGATAAGGATCTCAGGAATCAATAGTTGAAATGCCTACATCAACAGATAACTGGACAAATCAACTATGGTGCATACACACAATGGAATAGTTTGAAAAAATGAGAAATAGCAAAGGATCTGTGAAAAACCAATTAACGTGGATGCAACGTCAGAGAGGCAATTGACCTGGGAATAAAGGAAGCAGGACAAGGTCAGGATTTGGCAAATCTGCTGCATGAGACCTCTTTAAATTATTCAAGAACAAAGATGTCAGTTTAAGGATTAAAGTATACCTGACCCTAGCCTTGGTATTTTCAATAACCTCATATGCATGTGAAAGTTGGACAATGAGTAAGGAAGACCATAGAAAAATGAATGCATTTTGGTTATGGTGTGCAGAAAAATATAGAAAATACCATGAACTGCCAGAAGAACAATCTAATCTGTGTTGTAATAAGTACAGCCAGAGTGCTCCTTAGAAGCCAGGATGGCCAGATTTTGTCTCTCATACTTTGGACATATTATCCAGAAGTACCAGTTCCTAAAGGACAAATGTGAAATGCTTGGTAAAGTGAAGGGTCAGAGAAAAATAGAAAGAACCCCAAGGAGATGGGTTGGCCCAGTGGTAGCGATGACAGGCTCCCCTAACAACAGAGTCAGCAGGGGTAGAAGGTGTGGTGGTGGTAGAGAAAAGTTGAGCATGTACTTTGTCTGTAATGCTGTGAAGTACATAACCACCATCTCTAAGGGCATCCTGAAAAGTTTCTAATGCTAATTTGAATAAATCCTTTACAACTAATACTAGTTCACTAAAATCTAACTGACAGTGTTTCTCTACTATTCATAAGGTTTTCAGTGACTAAAGATTCAGAAGTAGTTCATCACTCTTTCTACCTAGTCTGTCTTTGTCTGGAAGCTCATCTGAAACCTGTCCACCGTGGGTGACTCTGCTGGTTATTTAAAATACCGGTGGCATAGCCCTCAGAATCACAGCAACACACAAGCCACTTCAGTATGACAGACAGACGAATGGTGGCTGTGTGGTTTTATATTGAAACTGTCACTTTAAATTTCAAGGAGATCTGTGCACATGCGTAGTAGAACCCTCCAGGGGTGGGGGTAGGGTATCCATTCACTCAGGTATCCCCTCTAGTTACCAGAATGGAGGTGCACAGTCAGAGAGAGAGACCAATGAACAATGGACAGATACCAAAAAAGAATGTCCATACCTATATCTCCTCGGTTCTGTCAGGCGGTTGTGGTTGTTCTGATCCTTCACCCACTTATTCTCTCCCAAGAAGGCAGCTCTGGGAATTGCTGAGCATCTTGAATTAGAAAGCAATGGATTTCTTGATTCTCCTGCAAATTCACCTAGCTGTAAGCCTTCCAATCTTCTAAATATTCCTTTATATGTGGTTCAGAGTTCTAGCACCATCCCCTGAGCCTGCTTGTCCAGTATTCTGTGTTGTTGGTGATGGAGCTCCTCACTGCACGTCTACCCGATTTACTTTCTTGATTGTATCATATTGTCAGGAGGGACCAGTTGCTGGAGAAGAATATCATGTTTGTTAAGGTGGAAGGTCAGAGAAAAAGAGAAAGACCCCCAACAAGATGGATTGGCCAAGAGGCAGCCTCGATGGACTCAATAGTGGCAACAGTAGTGAGGTTGGCCCAGTATCAGACATTGTTTCGTTTTTCTGTGCATAAAGTCACTATGAGTTGGTGCCAACTCGATGGTACCTAACAACAACAACAACAACAAAATCTAACTGGTGTTATCTTTATTTTGATGGGCAGTGATTTTTTTTAAAAAATGCATAAAAATAATTGATTGAAGCTTGACTTTATATTTCCATAAGGCCAGCAATAACTCTAGTATTAGGAAGAAATTCATCAAAAATGTCTCACTGGTCATTTCCTTTTCATTAGTCCATTGAAGAAGAATTGTAATTGGGAGAGAAGCATTAGCTTTTAATAAAAGAATGTCCAGCTTTTAAGATTATTGTTGTTGATTCCCCAACTAAAAGTTGAGTCATGAAGATGAGTTCTTTCCAGACCTGAAGGATAAGAAAATACTGGGCCAAGAAAGAACAGAAGTGGCAAGAAATGGAAAAGAGAGATACTCAGCGTCTAGAAGAACTGAAGAAATTAATGGCTGAACAGTCAGTGAAAGACAGTAAAAGGGTTAAATACAGACAAGAATTATTGGAAAAGCATTTGCTGGAGAAAAAAGAAATGGCTCTTCAAGAAGTACAAGAGGAAGAGGAGAAAGAGAAGCGACTAGAAACCCTCAGGAAGCAGGTTGCTATTGTGGCTCAATTTGATCCTGTTAGAATGATGTCAGATACAATGGCATGGAAAGCTAGGATGGGATTTGGAACTGAAGAAGAATTTGTTCTTCAAAAGCCACTCTTCACATTGAATACATACAATGAACAGCAGATAATTTCTGATCCTAGACTGCGCTTGGAGTTAGCACTTTGAGAAGCTGAACTTCTTAAAACATTTTATGCCAAAGAGGTATTTCCAAAAATTACTCCTCAAAAACCTCCAAGAAAAGACATGGAGTCTACTTTATTTAAGATTTAGAGCTCGTCTTAAAATCCTGTGATTCGTAAATAAAAATTTCCTCCCCCCCAAAAAAAGATTATTGTTGTTGTTGTTAAGTGCCGTGGAGTCGGTTCCTACTCATAGCGACCCTGCACAGGGTTTCCGAGGCTGTAAATCTTTACGGGAGCAGAATGCCTCATCTTTCTCCCACAGAACCGCTGGTAGCTTCGAACTGCTGACCTTGAGGTTCACAGTCCAATTCATAACCACTACGCTACCAGAGCTCCTTAGCTTTTAAGATTAGACATCTAAAAATACTTTCAAACAAAAGAATAATTAACAGTGTTCTGTTAAGTTCAGCAGTTTTGGAAAAAGTAGAATTATATCTATAGTAAGATAAATTTAGGAGCATTATTACAATTCCTGGTGTAGCACTGTGGGTTAATGTGCCAGACTGCATAGCCATTTGAACTATAAGATCAGTGGTTCAAGCTCACCAGCTATTCCTTGGAAACCCCATACAGGGTTGCCATGGGTTGGAACTGACTCAATGGCAGTTAACAACAACAACATCACAATTAATTCTATTACTACTATTATTACCACTATTACTACCAATAGCCAAATGTATTATGATCAAGACTAGACACATATTAGCTATCATTAAACCCTTACTAGAACTGATACTTTTGAGATATGGTATTGAAGGAGAATATTGAAAGAACCATGGGCTGCCAAAAGAACCAACAGATTCATTTTGGAAGAAGTGCAGCGAGAATGCTCCTTGGAAGCCAAGATGGTCAAACTTCATCTCTCATACTTTGAACATATGGTCAGGAGGGACCAGTTGCTGGAGAAGGATATCATGTTTGGTAAGGTGGAGGGTCAGAGAAAAAAAGGAAGACCCCAATAAGATGGATTGGCCAAGTGGCAGCATCAATGGACTCAAGCGTGGCAACAGTAGTGAGGTTGGCCCAGGATTGGACAGTGTTTCGTTCTGCTGTGCATAAGGTCGCTATGGGTCAGTAATGACTTGATGGCACCTAAAAACAACAACAGCATATTCATATATGATCTCTGGTGTGGTGGTACAGATAATGCACTGAACCAAATGGTCAGTTTGAACCACAAGGTCAGTGGTTCAAAACCACCAGCCACTCCTCAGAACACTATACAGGGTCGCTATGGGTTGGAACCAACTCGATGGCAATTAATAACAACAACATATTGGTATAACACACATTCAAAATACTGCATGGCCATGGCCAAGTAACAAAATTTCTTTGGTGTCACTTATTTGTAAAATGGGGTTAAAATGGTAAATACCTGATCGTATTATTGAAGTTAGGATTTTAGAGTCGAGGATCTCATTATCAAAAATCCCTATCACTAGAAGGAACATTCAGCTGTGTTTTTAAATTATATCCCTTTATACCAAATATAATCAGTGATGATAAAACTCAGCTTTGTCAGTTAGTAAACTATCACAGTATTATTCTCTAGAAAGCTAAAGATTTACCATAGTCAGTTACAACTCAACCATTTTCTGTCTGTCTCTTTAAAAACTTAAAGGAAAGAAAAGAAAACTGGGAAGAAATATCCGTGCCCAACTTTCCAACAGATATGCTGGGTTTCTACTTATAAAATGAAAAGATGTATCCTTTAATTATTTCCACCTCCATCATCCTTCTCTGAACAGAGGTTCAACATGATATATGTTACAATTAAAAGAGATTTTCTCAGATGCTGAGAGGAACTTACAGCTGCTGGTGAATGACAACGGTACTAAAGCTTGGAGTCTCAACTAGATAAATCGTGGTACAGCCCTTGCCAACGAGTCAAAGTAAGAAGATAAAGGTAACAATAAACAGTCACCAGAAACAGGCTTAGTGCTTCTGGGGACGGGTTGTGCTATTCAGTATATCCACAGTGCTTTGTTTGCTTTGCTTTCTTTTTCTAAATTACTCTTTTAAGCTTGGATTCAAAACAGGTCTTGCACAAAAAGGAATGCAGTAGTGTTGAGAATATTATACATTGTGATTCTGGAACCTCTCGCTTTGTTCTGTTTTCTAAGAAGGGAGTGAGATGTAGAAGAGATGTATCTGTCAGTTTCATAGGGCATCATTTCCAAACTTGAATGTGGCGCAAATGACAGCTTTGCTTTTTTGTGTATGACAAAAGGATATGATACACAACCTTCTTTGTTGCTGTTCTTGTATATCAAGGTTTAGTTGATTTCTTTTACTGAGACTCTCACTGGTGATGAGTAAATAAGTAACTAGCGAATGCCTTTATTTAATGATATCTGTAAAATGTGTTAAGTTAAGTGGTTGAAGAACTTTGATTGTTCTCGATTGAGAATCCTACAGCTGACTTCTGGAACATTTTTTTCTCCTCTGAAGAATATGTTATTGGAATTTCTTTCTCCAACAGCTTAAAGACTTTGAAAAATAGTGTGCTGTTTTGGAACAGATATAGATTTTAGAATCAGACATAATTAGTTTTAAATTATACCTTATTTGTTACCTAGCTATATGACTTAAATGACATTTCTTGATCTGTCTGAACACAAGTTTTTCACCTGTAAGTGAATGTGATTCACTTGAGAGTATCATTGTGACATTTTAGTAAGCTACTGAATGCAAAAAGACTAATACAGTGTTTGGAATGTACTAGGTATTCAAAAACACCATTCCTCTTCTCCATTACCTTCCTTCAATGGGTACAATGCTGGAATGAGGCTTTCCAATAGATGAACAGTGAAAACTTGTCTTTGCCACTTGCTCTCCCAAAATTCCTTATACCAATAGGCTTGAGAATTATAAACCTAGTCAATTTCATGGCTGATGATCTTGTGAATAATATTGTTCAGTCAATTAGTATATTTATGGCTGCAAGTAACAGATATTCAAATTAACAATAGCTTAAATAAATGGGGATTATTTTTCTAATATAGTAAGAAATTGGGATATATGAGGGAGCTGCACAAAGTTTGTGGAAAAATGGAATTAAAAATAATGGAATTTTTTCTTGCACTTTTTGGGGCCCCTTATACATAGTCTTGGGCTGGTACCGATGATCCATTAATGGTCCAAACTCCTTGTATCTTTATACTCTATGATCTATATTATCCAATTGTTCAAAAGTTAGCTTTCCCAGCAACAGGCATCATTTTCATCTTCAAGACAAAAGGAAAAGCAGAAAGGGGCATTGTCAGCTGCATCAGTGCCTATCATCCAATAAACAAAAGATTTCTAGAAATTCTAGACCAACTTTTGCCTAAGTGCTCTTAGTAAACTATCTCAGGGCCAGCTGTAGCTGTAGGAGGTATTGATAAAGGATTCATTCATTAGCTTTTCCAGTCTCTAGTGTGGAGGCAGACAAGTGATAAAGGAATTGAGAATGCATGTAACTTGATAGGTACTGTTGAGTCTGTGTGACTCCTGACAACCCCTGTGTAGAGCAGAAGGAAACTACCTGCTTCGGCATCATCCTCACAATTGTTACTATGCTTCCGCCTAGTGTTACTGTCACTGTGCTGAAGTCCATATGGATGAAGGTTTTCCACATTTTCACTGATCCACTACTTTTCCAAGCATGATACCCTTTCTCCAGAGACTGGTCTCTCCTGATAACATGTGCAAAGTACATAAAACAGTCTACAGAGCATTCTGACTCAACTACTTCTAAAGCAGATTTGCTCTTTCTTCTGGAAGTCTATGGTATGTTCAGTATTCTTTGCCAACACTGTAATTCCAAGGCATCAGTTTTCCTTTGGTCTTCATAATTTATTGTACAGCTTTTGCATGCATAAGAGGTGACTGAAGATGTCAGGGTTTGTGTCTGGCACATTTTAGTCCTAAAAGCGACATCTTTCTTTTGTAACACTGTAAAGAGGTATTTTGCAGCAGATTTGCTCAGTATATGTTGCTTGTTTCCCTGAAGACGGTATCCATGGGTGTTTGTGATGTAGGTAGTGAGTTGCTTCATAAGAGTCTTGTATCCACAGTCCCTCCAAACAACATTCCCCCTACTGTTCTGGTTAAGAGAAGGTGTGAAAAGATGCTGATAGGATTATATGATGCACTTGTTAGTGATTAACAGAGTCCATTGTGATTGTAAACACTTGGAACTCTAATGTGGTGTTAAAAATGAGCCATCTCAAAAGCAGGAGAGTGAATCTCACTACCATCAAAAAAAGAAAGCCAGGAGTAGAGTATGTCCTTTGGACCCTACGTTTCCTACACATTGAACCTCTTTGATCCAGGGACAGAAAGTTGTCACAGTGAAGAAACTGCAGAACCAAGAGTCAGAGCATAAGACAGAGCAGTGAGCTTAACACCCATGAAGTAAACACAACAGAGTGGCTTTAAGCAGGAGGCTGGTTTGCTAACCAGGCACTTAACTGGTGAAACTATGTTTGCTGACCCAAAGAGCCGGAATCAGTGCCTTCTGATTGAGGTTTCTGATATAGTGGTGTGTCCTGTGAGCATTTATCAGCAGCCTTAAAAGGTCTTTGTTGTCTAGGCAAAAAGAGGTTTGCCTATGGACATGGCTGAGTAGATGGTGTCCTAATAGGAAGAACTGCTTTGAACATTCCTGTCCCTGAATTGTAACCTATTAACTCCCTCCCCCCAAAACATAAATGAGCATTGTCTCTGAGTTCTGTGTGGCCATTGAAATGATGCATTGAACCCAGTGAATAGAGAATGCTGTGGGAAGGATAGTTTGGTGCCACACTTTTTATAGTGTTGATTTATTTTATTTATTTTAATAGTGTTTATTTTATTTATTTTTAATTAATTAATCTATTTATTTTATAGTGTTGATTTGACTTTATTTTATAGTGAATTCAAGTAAAATGAAATCTTTGAAAATTTCCAACTTTTCCAATTTAACAGTGGTAACCACTCACAAGTGAATCACATCAACATCTTTTCACACCTTCTCTTACCCAGAACAGCAGGGAAAAATACTGTTTGGTGGGACTGTGGGTTAAAGAGCCATATGAAGTAATTCACTACACCATAAACACAATTTATCATGATACTGCTTACTGGTCTAGTTATGAAGAGTTTTCTTTCTGTCTAGGTATAATTATCAGTAAGTGCTCAAAGTCTAATATACTTTTAACAAGCAAAGGTGTTGTCTGTATGTGAGTCTTCCTCTACTCCTGAAACCATGCTTTTCCTCATATAGTACAGCTTCTTTAATTAATTGCTCAGCATGTGGAAAAAGGATACATCAATGATGTATGTTATCCTGATTTTAAAATATGCACCATTCCCTTGTTTTGGATGAATGACTGCCTCCTGGTTTAAGTGCAGGTTTCACATGAGCACAATTAAGTATTCTGGAACTCCCATTCTCTGTAACGTTATTCATAAATTTTTATTATCCACAGTTTGATGCCTCTGCATAGTCAACAAAACACAGATTTTACTGGTAAATGTGTATCTGTTATCCTCTGCTTTCAGCCAAGACCCATCTGGTATCAGTGATATCCCTGATCCCAACCGGTACAAAATGTGGCACCAAGCATTTAACCAACTCTTTTGGGTTCTATGATTCATTACAATAGTCATACAGAACTCAGAGACACAAAACTCTCAGTTATGGGTTTACTAAGGGCTTTAAGAGGACACAATTCAAGATTAGAAATGATCAGGACATAATTCTTCCTGTCAGTACAGCCTCTTAAGGCAGGACTGTCTCTGCCTGGTCAATGTTATAAAGTTCTGTTAGGGCTACTGATAAATGCCCAGAGGATACATGATTCCACAATAAACCTTAGTGTAAAGGCACTCAGCTTTAGCTCTGTGGGTCAGCATATCTGCTCATCCACTACAATTAAATACCTGGAAGTGCCTCACTCTGCATGCAAGCCTCCTGCCCAAGGCCACTCAACTTTACTTATTCTGTGGACTGGGAAGCTCACCACTCTCTCATGCTTTGGCTTAGGTCTGCTGCCGCTGCTTCTTTACTACTCCTCTAGTGTCCTGGTATGGCGCTGTGGGCTAATGCATCAGATTGTAAAATCGTTTGAACTCGGTAGTTCAAGCTCACCAGCTGCTCCTTGGAAACTCTTTACAGCATAGCTACGGGTTGGAATCGACTCAACAGCACTTAACAACAAATGTCATTCGGTTGAGGAGGTTAAATAGGCAGAGATCTCTGGTCCCAAAAGATGTGTTCCACTCCTGACTGCTCTTTGATGGTAGCTAAATCCCCCTCCTGCTTTTGAGATGACTCATTTTATGCCCATGCTAGAGTTTCAAATTTTTACAATCACAGTGAACTCTGTTAACATTCACAGTGGGATCAGGTTTTAGTATCTTAGTATCTTCTCTCACATCTCACTCAGCCCACTCAAGAAAAGAGTTACAAGTGGTAGTTACAAAGACTAAGGCTAGAAGAGACATATTAAATAATTCACTCTCCGACACAACTCCTCCTCTGAATATAGCTAGAATTTCTTAAATTTCCCTGCAGCCATTTAAAAATGATCTCCTGCACAATTTACTTACATGTGATACTGGTGATCCTGTTGGGTAATTTCTATTGGATCACTTTTATTTGAGATAGATACACATGAAGATCATTTTCAGTCAATAAGTCAAGTAGCTGTCTTTTGAATGTCTAGGCATAGAATGGTGAGAGCTACTAGTATTGTGCTCAGTGTTTGAAATATCTCAGTTGGTATTTCATCAATTGTTGGAGCCTTGTTTTTCTCCAATACCTACAGTGTAGCTTGGATAGCTTCCTTCAGTACCATCAGTGTTTGATCATATGCTATCTTCTGACGTGGTTAAATGTAGACCCGTTCTATTTTGTACAGTGACTCTTTTTATTACTCCTATCTTCTTTTGAGGAGTCCTGGTGTGGTGCTGTGTGTTAATGTGCCAGACTGCAAAGCCAGTTGAACTGCAAGGTCGGCAGTTCAAGCTCACCAGCAGCTCATTGGAAACCCTATACAGGGTCGCTATGGGTCAGAATTGATGACTCTTGGCAACAACAACATCTTCTTTTGATGCTTCCTATGTTGTTCTTTTTTTTTGCCTTTAGGATCTGTCAGTATTGTAAGTCAAGGCTTGATTTTTACCTTCATTTCTTTCATCTTGAAAAATCATGGAAAAGTTTTTCCTTTTAGTTTACTAACTCTTGGTCATTGCACATTTATTGCAATACTGTACTTTGCCTTTTCAAATCACCTTTTGATATCTTCTGTTTAGATCTTTTACAGGATTTTTTTTTTCTCCAATTGTTTTAGCTACTGTACATTCAAGAGCAAGTTTCATTCTTTCTTGATATTTATTTTGGTGATTTTTTTTCTGCCTTTCTAATGATGTTTTACTTTATTTGTGTATGATGTCTTTAATGTCACCTCACAGCTTCTCTGGTCATTAGTGTTTGATGCATCAAATCTATGCTTGAGATGGCCTCTAAATTCAGGGCCATACTTTTTGGTTCCTGTGGACTAGTTTTAATTTTCTTAAGCTACGATTTTGAACTTGCATATGAGCAATTGGTGGTCTATTTTATCATCAGCCCCTGGTCTTGTTTTCACCAATGATACTGAGCTTCTTTTTCTTATGCAGATCCTCAACAGCAACATTAACAGTGATCTCTTACCATAATTATTCTGTCCTTCTAAGGCACAATGCATCAAGTCTTTTCCAGTTTTCCATATTTATTGTTCATCTGAGCAAATAACCTAAGAAATTTGACTATATGAAGAATTTAGCATCAGGATTGAATTAACAACCTTTGGACATATTACCAGAAGGGACCAATTCCTGGGGAAGTATAGCATGCTTGGTAAAAATGGACAGTCAGTGGAAAAGTGGAAGACCCCCAATAGGATAGATTGTCTCAATAGCTGCAGCTGGGCTCAGGTATGACAATAATTGTGGGTATAACGCAGGAATGGGCAGTGTTTCATTCTGTCGTGCATAGGACCACTATGACTTGGAACCAAGTCAACAGCGCCTAACACCAACTTTCAAAGAAGATTCAAGCAGTTCAATATCCTACCCTTTGCCAATTGTTTTTGTTTGTTTGTTTGTTTGTTTGTTAAGTCAAATCTACCATAATCCCTGGCTCTTAGAGCAGAGAAGATGGCAACTACCAATAATTAAGTGTTTCCAAGCATATCTGCAATTAGACTCTAACTTGATTATCTTCAGTCATCTTAATAGGAAAAATATAATCTATAGGTTTTATGTAAAGAGAATTAATGCTTCCTTTAACTTCCTATGCCTCACTTGCCTCATGTGTGTTGTATTTCATGAAGAACATAAGGAAGGGTGTGTTTTAGTTTTCAACACTCATATGGAAATAACAGCTATAAAACTATGAAAACTTAGTTTAGACTGAAGAAAAAAAGAGTACAGAAATGACCTCAAATAGCAGGAATCGTCAAAGCTGAGAGTGAAGATTAGAATTGGCGGGAAGGGGTTGATGGTGAAGCAAAATCATGTAAGCAGCACATTTATTTAAATGGATGCACTCAAAGTTGTAACTGGCTCATGGGTCTCTCCTGAAGGACTGAGAGTTATTGCTTAAGTGGGTATGGAGGCAGATTTTCTACTGGGTTTAAAGGTTGGGAACTCTGGAGCCAACGATTACTGTTTGACAATGAGAGTCATAAATGAGTTATGTGACCTCAAAAGTGACCTCCAAAGCTAATTTTCTGTGTCTATCCTGGGCCACCATCTCAGGAGGAAGTCTGACTCCTCACAGCCAGCTATAGTCTGAATAAACATGGTCACCTCCATGCCTCCATGAGCGGCCTTTTGGTCCATTAACTCCATCTGTGGCCACTGTCACTGTGTTCCAGAGGGGACAGAAATTAGTCCTGAGGCCCGACTTTGAATTGCCAGCCTAAAGGATTTGCTTGTCTTTTATAGACAAGAGCAGCTTTTTTTTAACTGTTTCCCCATTCCCTCTTTTCTCCTAAGAGCTAACTGTGGAACCATTTCTCTTCCCTTAGCCCACAATGGACTCAACATCTATTAGGAAAAGGTCACCAAGGGACTACAGCATCATAAAATAATCTATTGAAACATGCTGCTTAATGATCCTAAGAACACTGTGAAATTTATACCCAAGATACCTAGATTATGCATGTGAGAAGTGAAATGAAAGAGAGTACAAACCTTTTATTAGGTTGCATGGGGGTTAAGCTTAGACCCAGTTCAGGGCTTTAGATATTAGCAAATATGAGTTGGAACTGACTCCACAGCCCATAACCACCACCACCATGATATTATTATTGTTTTTAAGATGACTGAGAAACTTTCATTGGTAAAAATAAGGATTATTCAGCCTCCTTCCAATGAGCTTACATTATTGCTATGGTCCAGTAGCTATTTTAGGAATTATTTTTATACGTACTGCAAAACTTGTTAAGCTTCTTTGTGTTACTTATTTTTGGATCTCCAGTGAGCTGAATTTGTTGCACATTATTGCAATCAAATTGGAGAGAAAGAAATTGTTTGCAGATACTGAAGCCGTGACTTTCTTTACACTTTAGGATTTACCCAGTATCTCTTGCTTGACAGAGAGCAATGATAGGAAGAACCACAATATGCTGTGGGTTAACTACAAGCATGGAATAATTCACACAGTGAAATATCTAGTCAGTTCAAGGCCTACAGAGACAAAGAATTTTCTTCCATTCTAAACTGATATCTTTGAGAAGTAAGTCTCCTTCTTAGGTTAGGTTTTTATTTTTATTCTGTGCTAAGGTCAGGAGCTCTGTAGGACAACTGTGGATGATATATGGCTAACATGAATCTAGGGGAGGCAGACTATTCAGTGTGATAAGGGGTGAAAAAGGGTACTGTGTAAACAAGCCATCTACCTGTAATGAAACCTATCTCCCATCTCCTAACCTAAGTTGTCTTCTTTCTTGAAAAATGACTTCTTCAAAAAAACCTCAATTCCCCAAAATACTAGTTACTTTACAGAAATAAAACCTAGGCATTATCATGTTCTGTAGGGATTATGTTTTTCTAATATGAGTTGGAAGGTGAGGAAGTATACTAAGAGAGAATATAGTCTCTTAGACTCAGACTTTTTAGGTTTGAATCTCTGTTCAGCCATTTATTCTTACTACGTTCATGGGTAAATTATTACTCCTTTCTGATCTTCAGGAAATCCTGTCAAATTTGAGTAATATTCTCAATCCAGAGGATTGTTAAAGGCATGACTAAGTCAATGGATGTAGCGTACCACATAGTACTGTACCAAGGACATAAATATGCTCCAATAGATGGGGACTGTTGTAATACCCAACAACAAGCGTGCTTTCTCATATGATGCTGATGGAAAGTGAACAAGGCAACCCTTCTGGAAAACAATTTTGCAGTATATTTCAAGGTACAATATATTGTACCATTTTTATCCCAATAAATCCACTTTTTAGGTTTTTACTTCACAGAAATCTCACCATATCACTCTCTAGCCTAACATACTTCACCAGTTCCTCATTACCCTCAGAGTGAAGGTTAATATTTCAAATAAAAATGTGAACATTCTTTTTATGATCCTACCCTTGTGGCGCTGTGGGTTATAATGCACTAGATTGCAAAGTTGGCTTCAATTGCAAGGTTGGCAGTTCAAGCTCACCAGCAGCTTCTTGGAAACCCTATAGAAGCTTGCTTTAGGTTGGGACCAACTGGACAGTGCTTAACAATAAAAACAACAACCTTCACAGATACTTAGCCTTATCATTCTCTTTGAATTCTAGGTTTCAAACATCATAATTGTCTTTCACATCACCAAAGAAGACAATACAAACACAACTCTAGCTGTGATCTTCCTCTCCATTTTAACCTAAGTTCTTCTTATTCTTCAATAGCTCTTCCTTCAGGAAGCCTCATTGTTAGCCCACGTCTGGATTAGCTGCCCCTCTTTGCCCTCTCGAATACTCTGTGTTTTGTTTTGGCACTTTCACATCAGAAGCCCCATATGCACATAAAAGTTCTCTGCCTTCGCTTTTTATCACCAGTGTCTACTTTGCTTATATATTTAATGATGGTGGTGGTTATGTGCCGTGGAGTCGGTTCCCATTTATAGCAACCCTGTATAGTGTTTCTGAGGCTGCAAATCTTTACAGAAGCAGAAAGCCTTATCTTTCTGCTGTGGAGTAACTGGTAGATTAGAACTGCTGTTCCCTCAGTCCGAAGCCCAACTCATAACCCATTACACTCACAGTGCTCCTTTCTATAGTTAATTGATGATCTATTTATTGAGTAAATGCAGAAAATAATTCAGAACAGAAAGAAAGTAAGCACTTAAAAAAATTAGAATTAGGGACAATTTCACTACGTTTTCCAAATAGAAGATGAGAAAAATAATGTTTCTCCAAATGTTGGAGTATAAAGCCCGTGTTGTTGTTGCTGTTGTAAAGTGCCACCCACTCATTGCAACCCTGTATAGGGTCCCCAAGGGACACCTGGTGGATTTGAATTGGAGACCTTGTGGTTCACAATCCAGTGATAATCCTACAATGACACAGCAGTACAATTTGATAAAAAATTATATACAATAACTTATAAAAATGACATGACTTACTATCAAATGTTTTCAAGAAGCAAGATACAAAGATATATATCAAATTAACTTAAATGTCAAATAATACACATAAGTGGATGTATGACATATATCAAAATATTAGCAAACCTAATGACTAAGTGATATTAAGAGTAACTTTTTACTTTCTGCTTTTTGACATTTCTCAAATTTTTCTGAAAAAGAATTTACCTGTTTTTATTAGAATAGATGTGAAAATAGTATTAAAAAGTATAAAAGATGTTCAACACCTGGCAATGGGAGAGTTGGTTACCCATGATTGAAGGGTGAGTAACTTAAATCATGAGCTGGCAGCAAAGGCTGGTCAGCAGCAATAAGGATTAGTGTTTTTATTTATAAAGCTGCAATTTCCTCAAGCAAGACAGGAGCATCCACTTGCTGATTTATACTCCTTGTCAACGGAAGGCAAAGAGCGATAATTCTCTGAGGCTAAAGCTTCCTTTGGGATGATGCTTAGTCACTTCTCTCCCAAAATACTTGATCAATTATATACTACCTGTTGACACTCTGGGACACATTGAGAATGAATGTCTTTCATGCAGGAAAACTCTACACATCCAGTGATAGATATACTTTCTATCCAGCATAAGAAACATTCTTACCTCCACAGTAGCCTTCACATCTTGGATTTCATTCAAGGCATTCATTGTTGAAATGCCTTGTTGGAAGTCCTAGGCTGATTCGTGCAGTGCTGCTTCTGCCGTGTGCAGTTCTGGGCAGGGTACGTAGCCTTGTTAAGCCACAGATAGCTCCTTTGTCAACTGGAAGTAAATAATTGCATGATGTAAATCTTTTAATTTGATTCAATCATGTTGTTGGCCCTGAGAACATCTTGCAAATTATGAATTATTAGATAAATAATCCACTTTTGGAGAAATTATTGTTCTCTCCTGTGCATGTACCTCTAATCCTAACTAATCATTAAAGTCTTGAGAACAAAACATCAATATTATACTGTTTTATATATACCAGGAGTGCCTAACACAATGTCTGGTTGGTTACTGAATTAACTGTTTCTGATTATTAGTGTATATTTAATTTCTGTAATAAAGAAGAAAATATATTAATTTCATGATGAGCAAAAATAGTCCTGGACCACACAGTCTGTAGACAGTCAAAAACATTAAATATCGCTGTTGTGGCATTGGTGGTGGTGGTGCCATTGAGTCAGTTCTCATGCATAGTGACCCTACATAAATACATTGAAACATTGTGTGGTCCAGGTGTTTAAAATACCAGTGGGATAGCTTTCAAGAATCACAGCAACACACAAACCACCACAGCATGACACACTTACCAATGTGTGGTGGAAGTCTAATGTACAAATATGTACATTCAAATGTGCTATGTACTACATGAAAAATCACAGTGTCATATTCCTTAGACTTGGTTACAGGGAGGATCACACTAGGCTGTCATATAAACATGAGTTTCAAATTGAATCTTTAAAGATAAGAAGAGCATTTAGGTGTGAAAAGAACTTTTGGATAGATATTTTAACTTCCTGTTATGAAGATTCATCATTATTGTTTAAGAAATGGTGAAGCAAGTCATGGCTAGCCCTAGTGTGGTGCTGTAGGGAAAGCATTGGACTGTTAACTGCAAGGTCAGCAGTTCAAACCCACCTGTTGCTCCTCAGAAACCTTATACAGGGTTGTTCAGAGTCAGAATTGACTCGAAGGCTGTAAACCACAACAGCAACAACAAGGACGATAAGGATGTAACGTCATTTGCCTTTGTTTCTACTGTTTTGTGTAAACCTGGCACAGGCACCCTATTGAACTTTCATAATTTTACTGAATATGTCAGTAGTCTCAGATGTTTATTAGAATAGCCTCCATTAATAATAAGGAAATTTAAGAATGGGTAATTAGAAAGACTAAGTATATTGTTTTGTCAGATTCCAACTTTAATTCTCTTCTTTCTAGCAACTTTGATAAAACAACTAATACATGATTAAAGTAGCCCAGAGCATATGATATGAATGCTTCCATTCCTCCATGTATTGCTCTACTCTTGAATTAATTGATATCACTAGCATCTTAATTACCTAGTGGGAATATAACAAAAATATCTCAACTAATATGCCTTATAAACAAAAATTTTATTTTCCCTCAGTTATGGAGGCTTACAGTTCAAATCAGAGTCTTGGAGATATCGACTTCTTGTATTCTTTGACCCATATATGATCCTCATATGTTGCTAGTCCTGTATGTGTGAAGATGTTTGTCTGTATATTTATTAATCATTTTATAACTTGAAAGTAATTAGGTTCTAGAATCTATTGTACCTTTGTATGACTTCAACAGATGGATTATATTAGATTGTATAATGGAAAATGATTCATTATGTTATGGAAGACAGTCTGCATTTACTAAGGTCAACTGATTTAATCACATGCAGGTACAATACTAAAAACTTTATAAATAGCAGTGGAACACTGTCAGATATCACCAGAATATTCAATATTGAAACATGATGAAAAACATCAGAATAGTATCAGCTATAGTATCCGAAGATGAGCCCATCACATTGGAAGGCACTAAAAATATGACTGAGGAAGTGTTGCCTCCTCAAAGCAGACTTTGTCATGATGATGTGAAAGGAGTAAAGCTTTTGGGACCTGCATTTGCTGATGATGCACAACTCAAAATGAGGAGAAACAGCTGCAAATATCCATTAATAATCAGAACATGGAATGTGTGAAGTATGAATCTAGGAAAATTGGAAGTTATCAAAAATGAAATGGAATGCAATAAGGATCAATATCCTAGGCACTAGTGAGTCAAAATGGTATTAACCATTTTGAATCTGACAATCACATGGTTTACTATAACAGAAATGACAAGCTAAAGAAGAATGGCATTGCATTTACCATCAAAAAGAACATTTTAAGGTCCATCCTGAAGTATAATGCTATTTGCAATAGGATAATATACGTATTTCTAAAAGGAAGTGTAGTTAATACTACTATTATTCAAATTTAGTTAACAACCGCTAAAGTCAGTGATGATAAAATTGAAGAATTCTCTCAGCTCTTTTATCTGCAATTGATGAAACATTCACTCAAGATGTATTGATAAGTACTGGCAATTGAAATGCAAAGGTTGAAAACAAAGAGGTAGGATCAGTATTAGGAAAATATGGCCTCTGTGATAGAAATGATGCTGAAGATTGCATGATAGAATTTTTCAAGACCGATGAACAATTGCAAACACCTGTTTTTTCCTCATCAAAAGATGACTATATGCATCCAACTCACCAGATGGAATACAAAGAAATTAAATGGGCTACATCTGTAGAAAAAGACAGTGGGAAAGGATTGGAGGAGGACTCATTAACAACCATGATATGCACATGATAAAACCTTGCTTGCTGAAAGCAAGAGGACTTAAAATATTGATGAAGATCCAAGCCTTTGGTATGGGTTGCACCTCAATATAAACAAAACAAAAGTCATCCTCACTAGACCAGTAAATAATATCATGATAAATGGAGAAAATATTGAACTTGTCAAAGACTTCATTTTGCTTAGATCCACCATGAACAATCATGAAGCAGTAGCCACGAAATCAAATGTATTACATCAGTCAAATATGCTGAAGAAGACCTCTTCAAAATGTACAAGAGCAAAGATGTCAGTTTGAGGACTAAGATACGCTTGATCCAAGCCATGATGTTTTCTAAAGCCTCACATGCATGTGAAAGTTTGACAATGAATAAGGAAGACCATAGGATAATTGATGCCTTTTGAATTACAGTGTTGTAGAATATTAAAAGTACCACAGACTGTCAGAAGAACAAACAAATCTTTGCTGGAAGTACAACAAGCATGATCCTGAGAAGTCAACATGGCCAGACTTTCTCATTCTTTGGACATATTATCAGGATGGACCAGTCCCTAGAGAAAGACATCATGATTGGCAGAGTGGGTGGTCAATGAAAATGAGAGAGAACCCCAACAAAATGGACTGGCACAGTAGTAACATCAGTGAGCTCAACTGTAGCAATAATTGTGAGGTTGGTGCAGGCCTGGGCAATGTTTTGGTGTGTTATATATAAGTTTGTTACGAGTTGGAACTGATGGCACGTAACAACAACATCCTGTTCTTTGCTCAATGACAGCAACCCAGTTAGCTTTTGGGCAAGGAACTAGGATCCATAACATAGCTAATTGGCATTTAAAAGTAACCATCACAATCAGAAAACAATCTATGTAAAATGTCCCACAGTTTCCCACAAACTCCTCTGTACTGGGCAATAATTCATCAAGGAACTTTATAATAAAGTAACTATAAAAATACTGTTAAAAACAATTCACTTTGCTGCTTAATTGCATTAATATAAGGACCTCTAGAAAAAAAAAATCTTATAACTATATTATGCAACTCTATTTGTCTAATTTAGCACTTCTCAACATTTTTCATTATAATTTTCCCTCCTAGAAACCATTTTAGACATTTTTTCCTAATCTCCACTTCTCATGACATTTTAAATGCCACACATACATATTTAATGCCATAGACGATGGTGTGGGAGGTCACACACCATTGTAATTTCTAACATTTTCTGGCCCTCATAGCTAAATGTGCCCCACTACGGGGTATATTGTTTCGTTTGAGAATGTATAGTCTAACACCAAAAAAACCTCACTCTCTGCTACTTTCCATTTTTTTCCTCAAATTTCAGATGATTCTTGTAAGACAATAGGGTAGGATTTGAGAGAATGGGCTACGAGTTCATTCAGATTTGAAACCATGCCACAGTTATGCCCCTTTCTACTCAGGGTTAGTTATTTAAATGCTGTAAGCCTCTGTTTTCTTATTTGGTAAGGTAGATTAATAATGCCTGACAGAAAGGATTGTTGTGAGCAATAAATAACTCATGTAAATTGATCTATATGTTGTTTCCAGGAAACTAACAAACACAAACATAACACTTTCGTTATAATCTCAGTAATATTCGTAATTGGAGAAATAACCAAAAAGTAATATGGAAAAAGTTGGGAGGAAATTTTGCTATTCCTGATTATGGTGTTTTTCTGATTATGGAAAACAGAGAGAAAAAAGGCCTGGTGATGTCAAAGTAAAGTGAGTTTTCTTCTTCTTGTTGTTAGGTGCCCTTACATTGGCTCCAACTCATAGCTGCCTTATGCACAACATAATGGAACACCGTCGGGTCCTCATGGTTGTTGCATTTGAACTCATTGCTACTTGCTCTGTGTTAGTTAATCTCTTTGGGAATCTTCTTTTTTACTGACCTTTTGCCTTTAAAAGTGACTCTAAAAACCCTTAAAAGTCAGAGTCAAAACTTGGCATAGAAGGAAACCGGACCTTCTACTATGTAAACTCTAAAATTACAGAAACATTTATTCAATGTATGACATCCATCCTTCTTGGTACGAATTAGGGAAACTGGTATACTAGTATATATAATTAACAGTTGTGATGAATTTTTGAAATTGCATATACAGATTAATAAATGTGTGTGGTTGATGGTGGTTTATTGTGGCGCTATAAAGCAATTCAATCTTAAATGGATGTCAATTTTGACAAGAAATAATCCTGGTGAGGCATACAGTAAGATTCACAACCTAGGATTTCTTGGACTGTAAAATCACAAAATGGTAATAATGGGACCACTAAAATACCTTTAGTATTTCAGAAGAGTCTATATGACATGAGATAGTTCCATAAACTAAGAAAATACTAGAAATGTTCACACACACGTATATAT
>NW_006408592.1:9658165-9658965 GCF_000296735.1 Chrysochloris asiatica
GATCTTCCTTATTCACTGTCCAGCTTTCACATCCATATGAGGTTATTGAAAATACCATGGCTTGGGTCAGGCGTTCCTTAGTTCTCAAGGTGACATCTTTGCTTTTCAACACTTTAAAAAGTTCCTGTGCAGCAGATTTGCCCAATGCAATACGTTGTCTGATCTCTTGACTGCTGCTTCCGCGAATGTTGATACTTGATCCAAGAAGAATGAAGTCCTTGACAACTTCAATCTTTTCTCCGTTGATTAAAATGTTGTTTATTGGTCCAGTGGTGAGCATTTTGTTTTCTTGACATTGAAATGCATTCCATACCTCAGGCTGTGCTCTTGGATCTTCATCAGTAAATGTTTCAAGTCCTCTTCACTTTCAGCAAGCAAGGTTGTATCTTCTGCATATCGCAGGTTGTCAATGAGTCTTCCTCCAATCCTGATGCTACATTTTTCTTCATAGAACCCAGCTTCTCATATTATTTGCTCAGCATACAGTTTGAATAAGTATAGTGAAAGAACACAACCTTGTCGCACACCTTTCCCAATTCTGAAACATTCAGTGTTTCCATGCTCTGTTTGACCAACTGCTTCTTGGTCCAGGTACAGATTTCTCAGAAGTACAATTAAGTTTTCTTGAATACTCATACTTCTCATTGTTGTCAATAGCTTGTCATGATTCACACAATCAAAAGCCTTTGCATAGTCAATAAAGCATAGGTAAACATCTTTCTGATATTCTTTGCATTCAGCCAAGATCCATCGGACATCAGCAAAGATATCTCTCGTTCCACGGCCTCTTCTTGAATCCA
>NW_006408592.1:9659800-9670443 GCF_000296735.1 Chrysochloris asiatica
AAATTCAAGGTCATATTTTGGTTCTCGTGGACTTGTTTTCATTTTCTTCAGCTTCAGTTTGAATTTGCATATGAGTAATTGATGGTCTGTTCTACAGTCTGCCCCTGGCCTTGTTTTCACTGATGATATGGAGCCTCTCTTTCCACAGATGTAGTCAATTTGATTTCTGTGTGTTCCACCTGGCGAGGACCATGTGTATAGTTGTCTGTTATGCTGTCTAAAGAAGGTATTTGACATAAACAAATCTTTTGTTTTGCAGAAATCTATCATTCCTTCTCCAGCATGATTTCTATCACTAAGTCCAAATTTTCCAACTACTGGTCCTTCCTCTTTGCTCCCAACCTTTGCATTCCAATCATCAGTAATGAGCAATACATCTTGATTTATTTATATATATATATACATACACATACATACATATATGGTAGTGGTGGTGGTGTACTGTAGTCAGTTCTGATTCACCCTGCATAGGGTTTCTGAAGCTATAAATCTTTATGGGAATATAAAGCCTCATCTTTTTTTCTGCAAAACATCTGGCAGTGTCCAACTGCCACCTGGAAGTTAGCAGCGTAACTTGTAACCACTGTGCTATCATACAAACACAGATACATATGTATGTTTTTATTATGTGCCATCAAGTCAGTTCTGACTAATCACAATCCTTTATAAGAGTTCTGAGGAATGATGGTTGAGTTCGAACCACCAATCTTGTGGTTAGCTGTTCAGTGCAGATCTTACAGTGCTATACAAGGACTGACTACATGCATATATATGTATATGTGCATGTGTATAAACATGTGCTGATCTATGGGTTAATGAGCTGGACTGCAAAGTCAGTTGGAACCACAAGTTCAGTAGTTCAAGCTCACCAGCTACTCCTTAGAAACAATATACAGGGTTGCTATGTGTTGGAGCTAACTCAATGGCACTTAACAACAACAGTATATTTGTGTATACATATATTTGACTAAAAATCCATTAGACAATATTGGTTGTAATGTCATACCCCCGAAAGTTAGATCAACAATTTGTCATCTTTGATCAGTAAAACTTAGGAACTTAATAGAACAAGTGTAGAATTTAGAGGCAGAATTGTCTGTATCTAGATTTTTATCAATGGAAAAGTGACTTAACCTTTCTGAATGTTACTTTTTTCATTTATAAAATGGAATAGTAAAATATCCTTTAAAAGATTATAACTAAATGCGATTGTCACGACTGTAAAGGTAGAAGCTTTGTTAAACAAAAAAGGGGGGATGGGAGTAGTTAATTTTACAGTCTAGGAACAGAGGACACTAGGACCATCAAAGGAGAAGAGCATGAGCAGAATGTGGGACCTTATCCAGAGAAGTAGTGACATTAGAGATGGAGGAAAGAGATTACATGAAGGGAGCAGCTGAGGACTCCAGACTTATGGGAAGAGAAAGACTGTTTTGCTGGCGGCCAGGAAACAGGCTTGTAGAATGTGTCCATTGCTTGTTTAAATGGTTATATATTCCCGACTGCCTTTGTGTACATTTAAAAAACAATAACAACAACAACAGAGGAAATAGAAGCAAATACTTTTGAATGAGGATGCATGGAGGGATGCAGGGGATTGTAGTCATTGCAGTGAAACTAAGTACAATAGGATGAGTGTAAAAACTATGTTCTCCCATGTAAACTGTCACTTAATTCATAATAAAAACTTAGGGGAAAAAAAGATTATTATCATGATAGAGTGAGGTAATATACGTAAGTAAAATGATTGGTATGAATTTTCTCTATTTTACCCACATCCACTGAAAATGATGTTTGATAAAATATTTCAAAATACAAAGAATCTGGGAAACTGTAGCGGTAATGTGGAAATGAGGAGATGGTAACTATAACTTAAACTATAGTTTCAGTTACCATCTCTTCATTTTATGGCTGTTGTAAGAAGGGAAGCACTTTTTTAAATGATTTAAATTAAAGTGATACTATGTATTACAAGTGCCATTTTACCTTGATAAATTAGAATTGAGTTGGACTTTGAACCCAGATGTGCCTACCTGCAAAACTCTTTCAAGAAGCGAAACAGATTTTCCTATTTTCCCAAGAAGGAAATATATATTGGGCAGCTGAGAGGTCAGCAGTTCAAAACCACCAGTTACTCCACAGGAAAATAGATGACGCTATCTGCTCCAGTAAAGATTTGCAGTCTCAGAAACCCTAAGGAGCAAGTCTCCTCTGTCCTATAGTGTTGCTATGAGTAAAAAACCACCAAGTGTCAGTGGATTAGGGTGGGTTATGTTTACATCTTAAGGAGCTCTGGTAGCGTAGTGGTTACAAATCGGGCTGCGAGCTGCAAGGTCAGCAGTTCGAAACTACCAGCAGTTCTGTGGGAGAAAGATGAGGCGGTCTGCTCCCGTAAAGATTTACAGCCTCTGAAACCCTGTACAGGGTCACTATGAGTGGGAACCGACTCCACGGCACAGAACAGCAACAACAACAACATGTTTATATCTTACACAACACACCCTAACCTTTTCTGTGGTGATTATTCAATCAATCTTTGTGCTGAATGAATGACTACATAGTAAGATTGATAGGGTCATGGTTGAGTGGGAGAATGGATGAATAAATCACTTGTTGGGTGCCTGAATATATGGTGACTAATAGCTGATTGTTTACTTCCTGAAGAATGGCAGGATGTGCACAAAACAGATTACAGAAAAAAGAAATAAAAAAATTACAGTGGTCCCTGTTATTTGAAGAACTCCAATAGAATTGACAACTAAAGTAATCCTTGTAAGAATCTGGTTCAAATGTTAGGGTCATTGATTCATATGTGATTAATCCTACAAGAGGAGTGTGGTGGCTCCATATGATGAGCACTGGACCGTGAATCATAAGGTCCCTGGTTCGAGCCAGCCAGCCATTCCATATGAGAAAGTTGAGGCTTTCTGCTCCTGCGAATATTTTTTATAAAGCCTTGTAAACCCTATACAGGGTTACTGTGAGTTGGAACCAACTCTATGACACTTAACAACAATCCTAGGAAGGACTTCAAATATTCTATAGATCAGCACTTTCCACTTACAGTTGAAGATAAAACAGTGACTTGGAGTTACTGTGTGACATACTATATTTCAAACCTAGTTTCTTTCACAACTCCCTGTGTAGTGAACTTTCAGCTATACTAGATTGCAGAATAATTGTAAATCGCTTGCCAGTGCTTTATCTTGAAATCTCTTACAGGAACAAAGTGCTATTAATTAAGGAAGGTTTGGGTATTTCAAAGATGTGGCTTCTTGTGGATAGTATATAGATATTCTCAGACAGAATTCAGACCAATAGGCAGGTTAAAGAAATATTTTTCCTGTTTTTTTGTTTTGTTTTGTTTTGTTTTGTTTTTTATTATATAGATCATACTACTCCCAACCTAGACTACAGGACCTACTTAACACATATAAATCTCTTCATGTTAAATGGGAAAACTAGGCTAGGATTTATAAGCTTTCTTTGGGGATCAGAGTTAGTTAAATTTTTTGAAAGTACATGATTGATTACAAACAGACATGGAAATCCTGAAATATCTGAAATTTATGTATATTGCACAGAAAAAATGTATGTAAACAAAGGGACAGCTTTACAAATCATGAAATAAATCTGAAATAAAGGGATTTGATTTTGCCAACCTTATATTACACCAGAGATATAAATGATTTATGTTATAAATCAGAACTCTAGAGTCCTGCCTTCATAGTAAAGTTTACAAATTTCATCCCTGAAATATGATATATATTTCTGGTTTATAAAACTTATCTGTAACAACTTTGGTTACAATAAAATTTGGTATCAGGATGAAATTTGGTCATCAAGTTTTAACTTACAAAGGGTGGTGATTTGAATGACTATGATCATTATTAGGATTATTTGGGCATTCTTGAGAATCAATGGGCTCTTGGCAGTAGAATGTTCACACACTATGGATGAGAGGATATGCACTTATGAAAAGGGGATAATCAAAGTGTGAAATGGTGTTACTGGTTTTTGAACACTCAGTGTTCATAATGAAACATATCTGTGGAAACATCCACTGGTTTAAATGCCACAAATTGAGACAAATGGAGTTGTATCCTGCTAGGAAGGGAATGCTCACCACATCATCAGTGGTTCAAACTCACCAGCACCTTTGTATAGGAAATCATATACTAAGTGCCCATGGGTCAGAAACAAATAGATGACACTTAAGAGCAACAAAATCAGCCTTCTTTATGGTCAAATATCTGCACACAGCCAAGGCACAGCTCATCAATCCCTAAGAACAGGATCCTGACCGACCAGGTACTATTTTGTAATTTCTTATACTAACATATCAGATTACTGCAGTCCAGAAACACAGTTTTGAAATCATGTGTAAGGTGTATCAGTTACCCTTTCTTTCTCACTTAAGCATACGGAGGAGTGAATAGATATGTTTCTCATTTGCAGTCATTTTCATGGTTATCTTTTCCTGAACATCTGTTAAGAGCCAAGGTATTCTTGCTATTTTTATACAGTATGACTTTTGATCATTCAAACAACACTATGAATTAGGTTTTGCAGATCAGGAAACTGGGAATCTGAACATTTATCCAAGCTGACTTAGCCAATCTCTTACAAAGAAGAGGTTTTGTAGATTTGTCCAGGATGTCCCCTAGCACTCTAGCCCAGGGGTAGTTGTTGTGTTGTTATTAACTGCTGTTGAATCAGTTCTGACTCATAGCACTCTGAGGAGCAGCTGGTAGTTGTGAACTGCTGACACTGTGGCTCACAGTCCAGTGCTGATCCTATAGTGCCACACAAGGAGTCTGGCTCAGTGTCATTGCTAACCTGTAACCACCCTGTGTAGGGTTTCAGAGGGATGACGAGTGAGCTTAAACCTCTAACCTTGCTGTACAAACCAACCTTGCGGTCTAGCATATCAACTCACAGCACCACACCAGGACTCCTGGCCCAGGGGCAGAGTACCCAATAAACAAGGTAAGCATGTGCTTACTTGTGTTTACTAATTTGTCATGAAAAGTTTCATGTTTTCACCACATCAATCTGGCACCTCATTGGTTTGTAGTTGTTAGATGCCATCAAGTCAGTTATGACTCATAGCAACCCTGTATTAGGTTTCTGAAGTGCGACTGGTGAGCATGAACCACTGACCTTGAGGCTCAAACGAACCATTCAGTCTAGTGCATTAACCCACAGCACCACAATTTGTAGTGAAAAATTTCATATTTTTTTATCACATTGATCTGGCCCCTCAGTGGTTTAGATTAATATTTATAAACACAAATGCTTATGATTGCTGGGTTTGCTGGATATGTGAATATTGTCTCTCAGGTGCATGTTCCACCTAAATCATTCTGTGGCTGCTCTATGTTGTTGTTAGGTGCCATCGAGTCAGCACCGACTCATAGCGACCCTGTACACAATAGAACAAAACACTTCCTGATCCTGGGCCAACCTCACAATTGTTCCATAGTAGCTAATTATTGTAATGTGGAAATGGAAGCTCAGGAGTGCCCAATCAGGTATTTCAAGAGAGGTCACTAGTCTTTTATATGAAGACTCACAATTTCTAAATGATGGATCATGGTTTTGGTTTTGTATTTTCTTTAACACTGTGCTGAGCACACCATACGATGAGTCTCCATTTTTCCACATGCATTTTGAAGCCCCCTTGTACTTCTGAAACCTGAATTGGTACAAAAACAGCTTTTTTGGTACTTCTACTTTAGGTAACACAGCACTTACAATGTTCTTTGTGCACATCAATTTTCACTTAAATATTTTTTGGAGGTTGTGGTTAGAAAAGATAAATCCCAAACCAGGGTTCATCTATGATTTTAGCATATGAACTTCAGCTGATCACTAAAAGTGGACATTAAAATTTGTGACCTATATCCACACTATTCTTGTAATTTAAAATGGAAGCCATTGTTTTCTTTTCTCATTCTTCTTCAATCCTATTGGTGTTCTCATTTGTCATGGTGAGTTTTCAGGTTGTGAATGTTAATTGTACCTGCATGGTTCTTTTTCAAATATTTTTTCTTGTAATTAAAAAAAAAAAATGTCTTTGGTAGTGTACATGTGAGCACTTTATTGGCCTTTAGGTAAAACTTTGCATAGCAAATTAGTTCTTCACTCAGCAATTCATACACAAATTCTTCCATGGCATTCATTTAACTCCCTGCTGTGTGTCACCTTCATTTCCCTATCTGGGTTCTCCATTTCCATTCATCATCAGTTCCTTAGTCCCTTCCTGAGTTCCTATCTTTGCTTTGGTGCTCATTTGAGCTCACAGAGTTGGTTGTTCTAAAGAGCACATTCTTCCTGGGTGTTAAGCTATTTACTTTATAGACATGTCTGTCAAGTGTCCACAAAGTGTGTTTTCAGTTTCAAGTTAAAAGATTATTTGGGGGCCATATTCTTGGAGGTTCCTCCAGTTTCTTTCATACCCATAAGGCTGGTTCTTTTATTTTTTAATTTAAATTTTGTTGTATATATATATTTTTGCTCATTCTAACCAGGACATTTTATGTGGTCCTGATCAGAGGTGGTAGATAGTGCCAGTTGGGCACCATCTACTTCTTCTTATCCCCATTTAGGTAAGACTGATCAATGTGGTCATTTGTCCTTTTGCACTAATCATTCCCTTGAGTTTTCATCTTTCTTCATTCTTCTTTGTTCTAAATGAGAATGTAGTTATGTCTTGAGAAACTCCTTGGAACTTGGTAATTGACTCCCCTTAGATTGTCCAAGGTTGTTTCATATTCTAAGAGCTCGATGATAAGGTATTTCTGGTAGCTTTGCATTTCTTGTCTTAACTATCCATACCAGAGGTGTGCATGATTTATTGAAAGAAGAAAAGCTAGAAGTTAGTGAAAATGCTGTATCTATGAAGAGGTTCAATGCTCTGGTATCATATTTCATTCTGTTGCCTGAGTAATTTAATAAAAGTTTTACTTCCAAAAGGTTGGCTGAATGAGGACACTCTGTAAAGTAATGCTCATTTAACAAACCTGACAAATATAACGAGTCAGAAGTCCATGAATAATATGACAGAAATTGGTAATTGATTCTGTCCTATAATCTATTGCCTCTTCTTCGAATAATGCTACATTTTGTTCCAAATCTAGTCCATCTTGCTCATAGGTGTTATTGAAACATTGCTGGTAATAATTGCATCAGCCTTCTGAGATAATACCTATCCAATGTAGCACTAATTCACTGTCAATTCCTCTTACTCATGTGTTTAACCTTTTTTCTTTTAATCTTGGGACTTACAGCATCTGTCTGTGACCGTATTAACTAAAAGAAAAAAGTTCTGTTTCTGGAAATTTATTAAATGTTTATGCTTTAGAAGAGAAAAATACAACTTTTTTAGAGGTTGAGACCTATAACAACCCCTGGAAATAATCAAAATCTAATACCACAGGCTTTATTCTTGTTCTGCAAGGGAAAGCAAAATTTGATGCCTTATCAGAAAATCAAGCCAATTTAAACTGAATGTGTACAGGGTCTTTGTCCTTTATTTCCCCTGAACTCATGCTAGTACTCTGGCCCAGTCTTCAAGCTGCTGCTGCTTTATGTCACAGTTCTCAGTTTGATGCTTTGCTAGGGCTAGGCAATTCCTTCAAAAGTGTAGTCTATGCTGTCTAATCTCATGGAAAAATGGCTTAAGGCAGAGAAACAGTCTGCTGTGTCTTTTGCATTCTACCCATAGCATCCAGTAGCCATCACTCAACAATCATTATCATATTACCAATAATAGGTATCACATAGAACAAACTGTATTCTGGTCAGAGTGCCAGCAATTTACTCATTTTTCATAGTCTTCAGAAGTCCCCTGTATGGAAAGTAGAGTTTTTTTTCCTTCTTTTACACAGTGGAAACTTAAAAGTGCAAAAGGTTAAGGACTCACCTGAGGTCTTCTAGCTTTTTTTTTTTTTTTTAGATCAGCACTGTGGATACCTAGAAATGAAGCTATGTGTGTGTGTGTGTGTGTGTGTATGTTTTTCTGTCCCTGAAGACACATTTTTCCCTTGGTGATACGGGAGTAAGTTTTGCTTCTCCTCACATTCTTTTGATATCTTGTCTACAATAGTTAAGGTTTTGTGTCAACGTCACTGGGCCAGGGTTCTCAGTGCTTTAGCTGTTAAGACACAGTAATTCCTAGTGATGACATCTGCTGCAAACAGCTATTCCATTGAAAGGAACTTTTCTCAGGGTATTGTGTGCTTTAAATATATTGGACACTCAGTTCAAGCTTGCTTTGATGGATCTGGATTCTGCATCTGGCTTGATATCTGGCCTCTAGTTCTCTGGAATCAAGCCAGCTAGTTACCTACTGTATTGCCTAGCATCCTGGGAGTCATTAGTAGCCTGTCTTCTTACCTTTTGACCTTGGATTCATTTACCTCTGCAGCCAGAAGCCCGTCTTCCGGCCTGCTGATCTTCACTTCATTAACTCCTGCAACTCTGTGAGTCAGGAGAAAATTTGATCCTCATGTGTCAGACCCATAGACTTGGAACTTGCCCGCCTGTACAATTGTGTGAGTCATTTCCTTGATATACACTTCTCTCTCTTCTATTCTTCCTTCTTCTTTCTTCTTCTTCTTCCTCTTCCTCTTCCCCTCTCTCTCTCTTTCTCTCTCTCTCTCTCCACACACACACAGCTTCACTGATTTTGCTTCTTTAGAAACCTGGACTACGAAGATATGGGCTTAAGCTCATAGTTGACCAATCCTTTTAAAGAAGTTTTTAATAACTTAAAGATGTTTAAGTGATTTGCTACTATAATTCACTTAGGAAAAGAAGAAGACAGCATTTGTCTAGTTCTACCTGTGTGTTAGGACCTTTGATGGGCACTGGAGTCACCTGGAAATTTAATACATATATAATACTAATAGGGTTTCCATCCAGCAACTACTACTTATCAGCCAGTGTTGCAAATGTTTTATTAAACCATCATTGTTGTCAGGTGCCATTGAGTCAGAACCAACTCATAGCAACCCCATGCACAGCAGAACGAAACAATGTCAGATCCTGGGCCAACCTCACTACCGCTGCCACACTTGATGCCATCAATGATGCCACCTGGCTGATCCATCTCATTGGGGGTCTTCCTCTTTTTCTCTGACCCTCCACCCTACCCAGCATGACATCCTTCTCCAGCGACTGTTCTCTCCGGACAATGTATCCAAAGTAGGAGAGACGAAGCTTAACCATCTTGGCCTCCAAGGAGCACTCTGGTTGCACTTCTTCCAAAACAGATCTATTGGTTCTTTTGGCAGTCCATGACACTTTCAGTATTCTCCTCCAACACCACAACTCAAAGGCATCAATTCTTCTAAGATCTTCCTTATTCACTGTCCAGCTTTCACATCCATACACATCATACAATGTGAAAACAAATAAAATATAGTCAAGTGAATAATTGGTTACAACTAAGATGGTCTCTGTCAATGTCACTCATTCCTAATTAACTTTTTCCTTTCATTTATGAAAATATCAGTGGTATTTTCTAAATGAGCTTAACTATGTACAGACCATTTATCAGCCTATGTAAAGAATTGTTGAGTCAGTTCCAACTCATAGATACTCTGTATAGGGTTTCCAAGGCTGTAAATCTCTGTGGGAGCATAAAGATTCATCTCTTTCCCACAGAATAGCTGGTGGGCTTGAACCTGTAACTTTCAGGTTTGTAGTCCATTGCTTGTCCTTTGGATCCATGGTACTACAGGTTTCTAAATAGCCACTCCAGTACTTGCTCAAGTGTAGAACTTAGTTTGGAGACCAGTGTTGAAGCAGTACCAGTGTATTCCATAAAGTTGTCTCCTGCATATGGTGGAATAGAATAAAAAGCATGGGCTAAGGAATTCCACCACTGAGAACTATATCTAAATGACTGTCTTGCCATTGTTAGGTGCTATCAAGTCATTTACAACTCATAGCACCCCTATGTACAACAGAATGAAATACTGCCCAGTCCTGTGCCATTCTCTCAATTGTGTTCACACTTGATTTTTGTCACCAATGTGTCAATCCATTGTCATGAGGGTCTTCTTATTTTTCACTGTTACCTCTACATTATCAAGCATAATGTCTTTTTCCAGAGACTTGTTCTTTCTGACAACATGTCCAAAATACAGGAGACAAAGTCTCACCATCATTGCTTCCAAGGAGCAATCCAGATGAACTTCTTCTAAAACAGATTTGTTCATTCTTTTGACATTCATTGATACTTTCAATATTCTTTGCCAATGACATAATTCAAATGTATCAGTTCTTTTATGGTCTTTGTTATTCACTGCCCAGTTTTTGCATGCATGTAATATGATTGAAAATGCCATGACTTGAGTCAGAAGCACCTTAATTTCTCAACCTGAATTCTTTGCTTTTTAACACTTTAAAGAGGTCTTGCACAGCAGATTTGCCTAATGCAAAAGTCCTTTGGTTTCTTGACTGCTGCTTTCATGAGAATGATAATTGTGAGGATGGAACAGCACTGGGCAGTGGATTGTTCAATGTAAGTCAGAACCAACTCAACAACACCTAACAGCATCAACAAAACAAACTTTCATGAGCATGGATTATAAATTCAAGCAGAATAAAGTCTTTGAAAACTTCAAAACTTT
>NW_006408592.1:9673178-9688202 GCF_000296735.1 Chrysochloris asiatica
CTTTCATCATGTATGATGTTCTTAATATCATCCCACAACTGTTTTGGATTTTGGTCACTAGTGTGTCTAATGTCTCTAATTTGTTCTTAAAATGGCCTCTAAATTTAGGTGAGATATACTGAAGATCAAATAGCTCTGGTAGCATAGTGGATTATGAGCAAGGTCAGAAGTTTGAATCTACCAGCTGTTCCTTGGGAGAAAGATTAGGTTTTCTGCTTCGATAAAGATTTACAGCCTTAGAAACCCTGTATAGGATTGCTATGAATTGGAACCAAGTAGGTGGCACAAAACCACCACCACCATATTGAAGACCATATTTTGACTCTTGTGGCATTGTTTTAACTTTCTTCAACTTCAACCTGAACTTGCATAAGAACAATCAATGGTCTGTTGCAGTTAGCTACTGGCCTTGTTTAGGCTGATGATATTGAGCTTTGCCCTGGTTTCTTCCCACATACGTATTCAATTTAATTCCTGTGTGTGTTCCATCTAGTGGCATCTGCATGTAAAGTTGAAATTTACGTGGTTGAAAAAAGGCATTTACAATTAATAACTCATTCATCTTGTAAAATTTTTAAATCTCCAGCATGATTTCTGTAACCAAGATCACATTTTCCAACTATTGCCACTTCCATTTTGTTTCTTTCACATTCCAAACATCTGTTGTTTTTATCATTGCATCTTGATTACATATTTGACAAACTTCACACTGAAGAATTTGGTAGAATTTTTCAGTTTATTATTATTTCCTTATTCATTAACTTTAGTAGTTGGTGGTTAACTTTGAAAAATAGTTGTATTAACTGGTCTTCCTTGCAGGCATAAGGTTTTTTTGTTTTGTTTTGTATTTAATCACAGGCAGCATTGTAATTCAAGCTAGATCTTGAAATGCTATTTTTGACAATGAATGCTATGTCATTTTTTTTTTTCATGTTTAATTCCTGGCATAGCAATCCCTATGATTGTCCAGTTTAAAATTACCAAATCCAATCTATTTTTGCTTACTAATGCCTAGAATACTTTATAAGTTCTATTTCATTTTAGATGACTTCCAATTTTCCTACATTCATACTTTTCTATATACCATGTTCTGATTATTGATGGATTTTTGCAACTGTTTCTTCTCATTATGAGTTGTGTCTCATCAGTAAATGTAGATCCTGAAAGCTTTATTCCATCCACACACATCTTTAAGGTAACTCTGCTTTGAGGAGGTCACTCTTCCCAGTTGTATTCTGAATGTCTTCCAATCTGAAGGACTCATCTACTGGCAGTGTATCAGACAATCTTCTGCCACTATTCATAAGGCTTTAATTGGCTGCTTTTCAGGAGTTGCCCACCTCTCCTTCTTTCTAGTCTGTTTCCATCTAGAAGATGCACTGAAACCTCTCCCCAGTGGGTGATCCTGCTGATATTTGAAATTCTGATAGCATAACTTCAGTTTCATAGCAACATGCAAGTCACCACAGTATGACAAAATGACAGACAACTGGTAGAACAACCCTGAACTATACTAAAACTACTCTGAACTATTCCTAAAGTGCACACACTCACCCATATAGTGATGATAATACCCATCACTTGGGAGTGTTTGTGAAGCTCTTTTGAGTGCAGAAGTGAGGTGTTGGTTGTGGAATCCCTTGCCTGGAAGAGAGTAAGCATGCAGAGACAGTATTATCATATCAAAATTTTCACTAATAGTTTGTGGTACTAATGCTCCCATTTTGCAGATATGAAAACTGAATAAAAAACAAAACAAAACAAAAACAAAAAACCAAGTTGAATGAATTTAAGACAAAAGCAAGAGAAAACTGGAAGAGCTGGAATGTAAGATGACTAGGAAATCCCTATCAAAGAAAAGACAGTAGTTGCCAGCATTTTCAGTCTTAGATCTCTATGGCAAAATGAAGGTTTTGAGCTTTGTATCTGGGGAGAAAAGATGTTTATGCTACTAAAATGGAATCATGAGTACCATATACTGCAATACATTGCAGTTTCCAAAAAAAAAACAAAACAAAAAAAAAAACTACAAATAGACAGACATAGGATCTGGCTTAAATTGGCCACACACTTGTTGATGCCTTTAATTCAGATGTAAGTCAAAGTGAGCTCATCAACAAGTTTTGTAGCCTTTGATGCTGGCAATTTTCATCCAGAGATGTTTGCTACCCTGCATAGTAATAATGTCCACTTACTTGAGAGAGAGGTAGTCCTGGTGTGGCATTGTGGGTTAATGTGTCAGACTGCAAAGTCATTTGAACTGCAAGCTTGGTGGTTCAAGCTCACCAGCTGCTCCTTGGAAACCCTATACAGGGTCACTATGGGTTGGAATCAACTTGACAGCACGTAACAACAACAACACACTTGAGAGAAAGAGAGAAAAAAAAGTTTCTTTGAAGGATGATCAGCCTAGTTTTTGTTTCAGGGAGGATTATTGTCAAGTATAACTTTTAGAAATAGAAGCAAAAATAGGCTTTTCTCCATGGTGATATTGTTTGTTAAGAAACCATGTCTATAATTCATTAGATGTGATCAGTTGGTTCATGTGTGGTCATGTGTTACTTTATGGAATAAAATGTTAGAGACCTCCCTGTGGTAAACATTTATAGAGACATTGTCCTAGGTTATGGGGGACAGTGTTATGTAAGACACACAAAGTTATCACATTCTCATCTGTTGCATAGTAAAGAAGAGAAAAGAAAAGACAGGCACTGAGAATATACAGAACAAAAATATTAAGTGCTGAGAAATTCTATGGTGATATAATAATAATATAAAAGGATTATATGATGGAAAATATTGCGGAATATGTAGTTTTGATCAAGTAGTCAAGAAGAATCTCTTCCAGATGATAAATTTAAAACAAACCTGAATTCAAAAAGTAGCCAACCAAGTAAAGTTCAATTCTATACAAGCTCAATCAGGTAGCAAACAAGTTCTCTAGAGGGAATTAAGTTAGCTTGTTGGGGCTACACCTTACAAGTGTTGCTTTGGAGAGGAGGTTAAAGAGATTAAGCTCGGCTTTATTTATAGAGACCAAAGAAGGTGTTTGCTTTTGCTATATTTGATAAGACGTTTTGAGCAAAATAGGAATATAGTCTAAGTTTATGAAAGAGTGCCAGCCATTTAGGTATGGACAGGGGAGAGGACAGATCTAGAAGCATTGAGGCTCATTTGAATGTTGTTGTTGCATTCCATTGAATCAGTCCCCACTCATACAGGAAATATTACAATCATCTAGAGGTGATCATGATTTGAGCTTAGGTAATTGAATGAAAGAAAGTGGGAAGTGGATTGACTTACTAAGCATGATGTACTAATCCAGAGATTGGTCCCTCCTGATAACATGTCTGAAGTATGAGAGACGAAGTCTGACCCTCCTGACTTCTAAGGAGCATTCTGTCTGTATTCCTTCCAACACAGATTTGTTTGTTCTTTTGGCAGTCCATGGTACTTTTCATTTTCTTTTCTAATACCATAATTCTAATGTATTGATTCTTCTACAGTCTTCCTTATTCACTGTCCAACTTTCACATGCATATGGAGTCCTGGTATGGCACTGTTAAGAATAAGCATTGGACTGCTAACCAAAAGGTCAGTGGTTCAAACCCATCAACCATTCTTTGGAAACACTATAAGGTATTTAGCAACAATGACATGTGCATGAGTGAGATTCTCATGGTGTGGTGGGTTACATGTTGGGCTGCTTACAGCACAGGTGGTTGTTGGTAGTTGTTAAAGATGAGACTGTCTGCTCCTACAAAACAGTACAGTCTCTGAAACCCTAAATATGGTTACTGTGACTCTGAATCAACACAAAGGAGTTTCAGTCCTATTTATCTAAATTGAAAAGTCTATAATATTTTAATTCAATCATTCCATGAACTTTTTCATATATGTATATGTGTGTGTGTGTACATACCTATATTTTATATGTATATATATATGAAGGGACTTTAAATAGCTCATGGAAGAATAGAATTTAGATACCATATAATGTCCCCACAAACTTTCTAAGCCCCCTCTTGTTTAAGTGTATGTGTCCTATAAAGTTTATACATGAAAGGGTTATTTGGTTCCACAGTTCTCAGTCCTGTGACCTACTTCTTTGACCTACTTCCCATGCTTTTAACCATTTTACCAGTGTTTTTGGTAATTAGCATTTTGAGTTTTAGAAATACAATTTTATACAAGGTTTTACTGATTTATTAACTTAATGCACCTATTGATTTTTTATTATGGAAAGATTAACTGTGCTTTTTAATAAATATACAATGTCTAAATTGTAGTCACTTACAGAGAATAACGCAACCTTTACTCCTTACTATATTAACTTATTTAATCTCTTGATGACTGCTCCATGCTATATTACTCATATTTCCTTACTTTATAACTCCCATCTTCTTGGCATGATATCTTTTTTCTATAATACCAACTGCCAAGGCTAAAGATATCAATGGTTTGTCTTTAGATTGACATTAAAAATAAAACCAAATAAAAACCAATAAACATTTATCTTAAATATCTTTCATTGTCTCGCCAAATATTTGTGCTTTGATTTTATTTTCTTCTTCTTGAGTTGAATAGTATTCAGCCTGTGTCACTTGAAAGCGTTCCTTGTAGCTTAGTCAGAGTTTTATGTTTGGTTAACTTTAACCAGTAGCTTAGAAACATGGCATTGTAGCTGTTTCATCTGTGGGTGGCATCCTCTGTGAGAAAACGGTAGCATCGAGATGGGGAGAGTGGGCTCTGGAGCGAGCAACACAGGTCTGTGTCCTTACACTGCTTCCCCTGATTCAACTACGTCTGTGAAATGTGCCTGAAAATGTTCTAGATCTGTAATATTATTGTAGGGATTCAGTGGCAGGCGTATCAGGAACTTAGGATAGTGTCTGACATATAGTAAGCATGGCATACATGTTGGGTTTTATTATAACATTTTATAAAATTTTTAATTGTCTCCTTTTATGTCTTTTTGAGAGAAAGAACAGTCCATCACCGAGTCAATTCTGAATCATAGAGACCCTGTTAAAGGTTTCTGAGGTTATAAATCTTAACAGAAGCAGAAAGCCTCATCTCATTTAATGTGTTCATAAAAAGCCTACCATTCAAATGCTGTGATATCAGTTTTGGAGATGGGAAAATGAAAGCACAGAAGAATTAAGAAACTTGTTCAGGTCAGCCAGTAGGATATAGCAGAATCCTGATTACACATCTGTGTTCTTTTGACTTCAAAACCTTTGTTGTAAATTGCAACATTGCTTTGTGTTCATTTCAGAGGGATATGGGAACAATGAAATACTTACTCAGATATAAAAAAGGCATGGGAGACTTATGGGAAAATAGTATCATGTTAGCATATGCACATTACTAGATAAACCTATCTGAAAGAAAAAAAAAAAAAAAGATAGGAACATAACCAACCCACTGGCTGGGAAAATCAAGGAAAGTGCAGCTCTAAGAGAACCAAAAACACAAGGACAAGTATATTGAAAGTTCTTGCTTTTGTGATGAAAGGAAGTGCCAGAATTCCAGCTGTGATTGTGTATTTTTTCAGGCAACAACACTTCATAATAGTATCCTTGCCCCAACTAGACTGACAAATTAGCACTTACTGATGGTAGTCTATACCTCTCTACCACATGGGGACAGCAGCTGTTGCCAGAAAACAAACTGAGCGAGGGTTGGTACATACTTCTAAACCTAAAGAATCTTATAACTTCCATATGCACACCTTAAAAAGACAAGTATGTACATATGTATGTATGTATCCCTGCTGTCACTGTAGGATAAAAACTAGACTTCTAACCCCAAGGTCAGCAGTTCAACCCTACCACCTGCTCCGGGGAAGAAAATGGTTAGTTTCTGTCCTGTAAAGCATTATATCTCAGAAACTTGTTAACTATTGCTATAAGTAGGAATCAACTCCATAACAAACCCATTACCACGAAGTTGATCCCAACTCATAGTTACCCTATATGGGGTTTCCAAGACTCAAACTTCTGAGCCTATAATTAGTACCCAAGATGCAACTTACTGTGTGCCACTAGGGAATGTATATATGTATGTATGTATATGTGTGTATACACACACACACACACACACACACACACGATGGTGAGCCAAAAATTACCCACCCTCCAGCTATATTAAAAACACTCATGTACATACATGACTGATGATAATGGAGTGTGCACATGAAATGACTCTGTCAAACAGGTGAATCACAGTGGATAACGTGGAAAATCATTTGCAAATCAGCCATGGCTCTGCCTACGAAATAATCCACAATAGATTTTATTTATGAAAAGTTTGTGTGAGAGAGGTATCAAAACAGTCCATGGAAGAGCATAAACAGAGGTGTCTGGACATCTGCAAACATTTGGACTGATATTCAAAGGAAGGTAAAAGTTTCTTTTAAAAAAAATCCATTACTAATAAGGAGACATGGATTCATCACTAGGAGTTTGAGAGTAAATGGCAGATTATGGAATAGAAACATCCTCAATAACCAACCAAGAAAATGTTCAAAAGGCAACCATCAACTGGAAAATTGATGCTTACATTTTTCTGGGATTCCTCAAGGGTCAATATTAGAACACTTTCAGGAAAAAGGTTCAAAAACCAACAGTGCTCAATACAGTGAGATATTCAGTGGAGGGTTGAAGGCTAAATTTGGGATTAAATGCCAAGGACTGCTAGCCAAGGGCATTGTGATCTTACATGACAATGTAGGTCCACACACCTCTCCCCATACTGTTCAGACACTACAAAAACTTTGTCTTGAAGTGTTAAAGCATCCTCCCTACACTACTGACCTTACTTCATCAGATTATCACATGTTTGATCTCCTGAAAGCAGACCTTTGAGGGAAAAGATTCATCTCTGATGAAGAAGTGAAGACAGTGGTGTGTTTGTGGCTTGCACCTCAGCCTAAAACATTTTTAAATAAAGGAATAAAATAGCTTATTGATAAATGAACAAAGTGTATTGAAAAACAAGAAGATTATGTAGAAAAATGATGCATTTGTCTTTCCTAAAATTTGATTGAAGTAAATTCTACAGCCAGTGTGCTGATAATTATTGACTAAGATATACGTGTGTGCGTGTGTGTGTGTGTGTGTGTGTATGATAGTGTGTCGTGGAGTCTGTTCTGACTCTTAGTGACCCTGTGTAGGGTTTCTGAGGCTATAAATGTTTATGGGAGCAGAAAGCCTCATCTTTCTCCCACAGAATGTCTGGTAGTTTCGAACTGCTATCCCTAAGATCAGCGGCCTGACTTGTAACCGCTATGCTACCCAAGCTCCTTGTAAATATGCATCTGTATATGTGGAGTCCTGGTGTGGCTCTGTGGGTTAATGCACTAGATGTATGAGCTAAGTATGTCATTTTCAAAGAAATAGGTGTTCATGTATTTGCTCTATATTTATATCATTAAATTTCATATATCTGTGTATTTATATTACATAATCTTATATTCACAATTTGCTCATATTTAATATGCATATAATATGCATTCTCTTGTCTTTTAAGGCCCTTAACAGTCACAGCAACAATGGGTTCAAACATAAAAGCCATTGTGAGGATGGTGCAGGGCAATACTTCATGCTGTGCAAGTAGGATTGCTAGGAGTCAGAACTGGACAGTGCTAACAACGACGATGTATGCCCACACACACATGTATCAAATACAGAAACATAGCAATAAATATAATGTATGTAAGATATATGTATATGTGCACAGCCATGTACATGTATTAGGCAAACATGAATGCATATGTATGCCTACATGACAAACCCACTCTCTTTCTCTATCAGTGTATGTAGATCTCTGAGCGTGTATATATTGGTGTATATATGAATCTATCCTGAGAATTTAGAAAAATATAAACCTAGAGTTTATATAAACCTAGATTTGAAATTCACTCTCACACTCTATAAGAATGTAAACAGAGACAATTTACTTCACTGTTTTAAGTCTAGACTCCCTCCTTTGCAAGCATAAGAAAATAAAGGCATCTACATTAGTTCCAGAATGACAATGAAATGAGAGGAGAATTTACTGTGTTAAATCTGGCAGTCCTTGTGTGAAGGACTTGGCAAAGAGTCTGGCACACATTAAATGCTCAATAAATGTTATATGTGATTACAATGATGATTAAGATGTGATCATATATTCATTTCAGCATACATTTATCAAACGTCTTTTATGGAGTATATACAAGAGAGCTTCAAAAAGTTCATAGAAAAGTAGAATTAAAAGATTCTGGAATTTCCCCATATACTTTCTGAAGCTCCCTTGTATATGACATATACTTACAAAATTGATGCAGATATGTATACGAGGGTATAAGTCAAAAACTATTGTTTAAAATCATGAAAACCTTTATTAAACAGAAATATCAAAATTTGAAGCTACTGTTTCTTGACATACCATCCACTTATATCTATATACTTCTGAAGACGAGTGTGGTGGCTCCATATGATAAGCACACCACAAGGTCCACAGTTCAAGCCCACCAGCCACTTTGTGGGAGAAAGATGAAGCTTTCTGCTCTCACGAAGACGCAAGCCATAAAATCTGAACAGGGTTTCTGTGAATCAAAACAGAGGCATAAGACACTTAACAACAACGCTACTGCCCCAAATTCTGCAGTTTACACCAATGTTAGTTTTGGCATTCGCAAGGAGCTCAGATTGTGTTCCTTTTGAATGTTTTTTTGAGTTGGGGAAACAAAAAGAAGTCTGAAAGGGAAAGATCAGGGCTGTAGGGCAGATGGGATAAGGTTTCTCTATGAAATTCTCATCGGACAATCCTTGCTACACTTCAAGAATGAGCAGGTCCTTTGTCTTGATTGGTGGAAGGGATAACCCTTGTCATTATATCTTTCTGAATTGACCTATGTACCTTGAATTTAACTGGCCCCACAGAATGCCAGGGAAGTCACTATTTTGATTGGAATTTTATTTTTAAGCACCCTAATGAGACTGTCAGTTTGTCATATTGCAGTGACTTGCATGTATGGTGTGAAGGTGAAAGCTATGCTAATGGTATTTTAAACTCCAGCAGGGTCACCTATAGTGGGCTGGTTTCAGTGGAGCTTCCAAATGACAGAATAGGGGAAGGAAAAACGGATTACTTCTGAATGTTTATCCGCTGAAAACCTTATGAATAGCAATGGAACATTCTCAGACATTGTGCCATAAGATGAAAAAATTATGAATAACACCAGAATATTATCAGACAGTGCCTGTATATGGGCCCTTCAGATTGGAAGGGACTCACATAACTGTGAAAGAGCTGCTTCTTCAATGTAACATTGACTGTGATAACTAGAATGGAGTAAAGCTTCCAGAACCTTCATTTGATGATGGCGTACAACTCAAAATGAGAATGTTGTTGTTGTTAGGTGCCATCGAGTTGGTACTGACTCATAGTGACCTTATGTACAGCAGAATAAAACACTGCCCAATCCTGGGCCAACCTCACTATTGTTGCCATACTTGAGTCCATTGATGCTGCCACTTGGCCAATCAATCCTGTTGGGGGTCTTCCTCTTTTTCTCTGAATCTACTTGAGAACATCTATAGAAAGACACAGTTGAAAAGCTTCATACCATCAGCCAATATAAGGCCATGGACAGACTGTGGACCATCAATTGCTCATTTGTAAATTCAGGCTGAATCTGAAGAAAATTAAAGCAAGTCGAGGAGATCTACAATATGAACTTCATTTCCCACCTGAATTTGGAGCCCATCTTAAGAACAGATATGATGCATTAGACACTAATAACTGAAGAACAAAAGAGCTGTGGGATGACACCAAGATCATCAAACAGGAAAAAAAGCAAAAGGTCACTAAAAATACAGGAAAGCAAGAAAAGACCAAAATATATATCAAAAGAGACTCTGAAACTTGTGCTCCAGCTTACAGATACTAAAGTAAATGACATAAATGAGGAAGTAAAAGAGCTGAACAGATAATTTCAAAAGGCAGCTGGAAAAGACAGTGTCAAGTATTACAATGAAATGTGCAAAGACCTGGAGTTAGTAAACCCAAAAGGAAGGACATGCTTAGCATTTCTCAAGTTGAAAGAACTAAAGGCAAAATTCAAGCCTCCATCTAAAGGACTGCATGGCCAAAGTATTGAATGATGCAAAAAGTATCAAAAGAAGTTAGAAATTATTTACTGAGTCATTGTACCAAAATACTTGGTTGATTTTCAACCATATGAAGATGCAGCATATGATCAAACTGATAGTACTGAAGAAAGAAGTTCAAGCTTCTCTGAAGTTATTGCCAAAATTGACGGAATACAAATGATATGTTTTAACAAACTGATGCAGCACTGAAGGCACTCATTCATCTATGCCAAGAAATTTGAAAGACAGCTACCCGGCCAACAGATTGGAGGAGATCCATATTTGTATTCATTCCAAAGAGAGGTGATCCAACAGAATGAGGGATTAATTGAACTATATAATTAACATAACATGCAAGTAAACTTTTGTTGAAGATAACTCAGTGCAAGGGTACACTGGCAGGGAACTGCCATAAACTCAAGTCAGATTAAAAAGAGGATGTGAACTAGGGGTCTAATTGCTCATCAGATGGAGCTTGGCTCAAAGCACAGAATACCAGTAAGATGCTTGTCTGTGTTTATTGATTATGCAGAGATTTTGACTGTGTGGGTTATGACAAACTTTGGATAATATTGTAAACAATGTGGACTGTGCTCATGAGGAACCCATACATAGACCAAGAGGCAGTAGTTTGAAGAGAGTAAGGGGACTCTGAAGGAGCTCTGGTAGCATAGTGGTTACGAATTGGGCTGTGAACCGCAAGGTCAGCAGTTTGAAACTACCAGCTGCTCCATGGGAGAAAGATGAAGCTTTCTGCTCCCATTAAGATTTACAGCCTCAGAAACCCTGTACAGGGTCACTATGGGTTGGAACCGACTCGATGGCACTTAACAACAACAATAACAAGGGGACTCTGAATGATTTAAAATTATGAAGTATATGTATGTGCCAAGGATATATATGCTTTCACCGTATTTATTCAAACTGTCACCTGAGCAAAAAACCCAAGAAGATAGTTTATATGAAAAAGAACGTGGCATCAGGATTGGAGGAAGACTCATTAACAATCTACAATATGAAGATGATACAACCTTGCTTGATAAAAGCAAAGAGAACTTAAAATACTTACTGGTGAAGATCAAAACCTACAGCCATCAGTATGGATTGCACCTCAATGTAAAGAAAACAAAAATCTTTACCACTGGACCAGTACATAACATCAGGATGAGTAAATAAAAATTAACATTGTCAAAGAATTCATTTTGCTTGGATCCACAATCAACATTCTTGGAAGCAGCAGTCAACAGATCAAAAGATGTTATTGCATAGGGCAAATGTTATACCAGATGTCTTTAAAGTGTTTAAGAGGAAAGATAGCAGTTTGAGGACTAAGGCGTGACTGACTCACATCATGCTATTCTCAGTAGCCTCATATGTATGTGAAACTTGGACAGTGAATAAGAAAGACTGTAGGAGAATTGATGTATTTGTGTTATGGTAATGGAGAAGAATACTGAAAGTACCATGGACTGCTAGATGAACAAACAAATCTTTGTTGGAGGAGGTACAGATAGAAAGTTCATTAGAAACTAGAATGGCCAGATTTCATCTCTTATACTTCAGACATATCAGGAGGGACAAATCCCTGGTGAAGGACATTATGCTTGGAAAGTGAAGGGTCTGTGAGGAAGACCCCCAATAAGATGGATCAGCACAGTGGCAGCAGCAATGTACTCCAATGTAACAACCATTGTGAGGCTGGTGCAGGACCAGGCTATGTTTCATTCTGTTGTGCACAAGGTTTATATGAGTCAGAGCTGACTCAACAGCACCTAACAACAACAACAATAATCAGACTAAGATACCTGTAGTATTGAAAGAACTTGTCTGCCCAGTCCCTGATCGAAGAGACATGCTTAAATGCATTTTAATTGGAATAAGCCTGTGCATGTATGAACTGAAACCCTTGTAGCAAAACTTTTGATTTACTCTCATATATATTGTTATTGTTGTTGTTAAGTAATATCAAGTTGATTCCAACTCATAGGAACCCTGTATAGGGTTTCCAAGGAGGGTCTGGTAGATGTGAAGGTAAGACCTTATGGCTCAAACCCACCTTGCGGTCCAGCGCATAATACTGCAGCATTACACCAGTATTCCTACATACTATAAAGATTGATATAAAAAGTCTAAAGAATTAGTTGAATTATACTTGATAAATACCTCCAATTATAGTATTTATCAAGTATGATTTCCCTAATTATCTAGACTTTCATATAAATCTTTACAGTATGCATCCACAAATATGGAGTCTTGGTAGGGCACCGTAGGGTCAGCACTGGACTGTGAACCACAAGATTGGCATTTCAAACCCTCCAGCTTCTCCTTGGAAACCCTATATGGGGCTACTTTGAGCCAGAACTGACTTGGTATTTCTTAACAACAACGACAACAACCCACAAATATCAGCATTTGAGATACTTTAGAAACAATCTCTGTTTTAGTCCCTGAAGTGTTACAATGAGTAAACTCTGTGTGCTGTACTCATACAGTAGTTGTTGTTGTTGTTAAGTACTGTCGAGTTGGTTCCAACCCATAGAGACATTGTATGGGGTTTCCGAGGAGCACCTGGTGAGCTTGAACTGCTGACCTTGCAGTTCAAATGGCTTTGCAGTCTGGCACATTAACCCACAGCACCACACCAGGACTCCATACAGTAATCCTGGTCTATACAGGAAAAGAGATATACAAAGAGATTCTCATAATACTGTATAAAATGCAGTAGTAGAAGAGGGAGAATCAATTACTTCTGCCTTGAAGGACTGGAGAAGAAATTCACAAGATCTGATACCATTGAAATGGGCTAAAATATAAACAGGAGCTTATTAGGGCTTTTCACATCTTGTTTCAGAGTTTGTACTTTACTGTGTAGATAATAGGGAGCCACCAGGGATTTCTTATTAAGAGTGTAATCTGATTACATCCATGCTATTAGAATGGTTGTTCTGCACAAAAAGGTAGTAGAGTTTAAGGGAGAAAGTTTATTTTGGAAATTATTGAATAGTTATAAAATAATCATGTTTGTATAATCTCTTTCACTTTTTAAAAGCATATTCATTATTGTAATTGCTTCTCCTGAAACTCATAAGGCTTATCTGTTTCCCTGTTTGATTGTTAGCTCCTGAGGGCAGGGGTTTTGGTTTACCTGCTTTTTATTTTTTAGTGCTTTGTAGAGGTCCCATACTCATAATGTATAGAGTACATGTAGGTTTCATAAATGAAGGTATGATTATACCCATTATAGAGACAGGAAAGGAGAGTCAGAAGACAAGCCACGTGCCTGAGGTTTTTCAGCAGTCACATCTGTTAGCTTATGTGACAAATCTTCCACTTACATAAATATCACCATGTCCAGTGTTTATAATGTAATTGTAAAAGACTGAACACCAAAGACACAAAATGATGATTGGTTGATTTAGCAGCAAAGCAGGTGCCATAATTGCAGTGTAGTGTGTTGTTGTTGTTAAATGCCATTAAGTTCAATCTGAATTATAGCAACCCTGTGTATTTGGTTTCCAAAGAGCAGTTGGTAGGTTGGAAACACCAACCCTTTGTTAGTAGTCCAGTGCTTATCCTATAGCAACAGAGGACTCCAATATAGTACCTTATAAGTAAATGAGCTCATTAATATGTTTTCTCTTATGAACATAATATCAAAGTAATTTTCAATGTATGTATAATAAAAAGTTCTTTAACATTAATATAGGAGGAAACACAGCCAGGGTGAAAATCCAAGCCTTCTAACAAGAAAAATCAGTATCTGTAAATGATACAGATTATCAGATCAAAAGACTACAATATAAACCTTTACTCACTTGCCCCTACATACCCAGGCACTCACCACATGGTGATTCCGCATTTTTAGTCAAATGGTAAATTGCTATTTAGTTATGCCAAGGTCTTCCAGGTTTACCAAAATAAGATATAGATTATCCAGTTAACTTTGAAGTTAAGATAAACATTTGACAGTGTTTTAGTAAAAACATGTCTCTTGCAGCTTTGTTACATTTCTTCCACATTTCTAAACTCATTGTTTCTAATCTCTACTTTAAATCTTGTATTCCCATTTTATCCCCTTGGCTTCAATTACAGTCTTGACATCATAATGTTTCTAAATATATCTTTTGAATGTACCCCACTTGTCTTTTTAAAATAGCCACATCCTACTAAAACCATTAACTGATGAAAATCTAAATACAAAATTATAATATACCCTTCTTCTAGATATTGCTTATTTTCCAGCTATTAAAACCATCATTCTGTTTGTCAAGACTTGAAACATAGAACTCACATCTGACTCTTGTCTTCATCCTTATAGTTAATCTTAAACCTAACCCCTTATGAAATTTTCCTTTGACTCGTGAATCACATCTTATCTTTATTTCACTGATTTCTTCAAACAAGCATGTCTTTATCATGAATCGCTCTTGCTTATAAACAATAATGGTAGGAGCTTGGATTCTGGAGTCAGGATGCGTGGGTTTGAATCCCAGTCCCACCATCTAGTACCTGGGTAAGGTACCTAACCTCCCTCTTCCTCAGTTTCTATCATTCAGTAAAGATAATAATAGTACTGATTGGACTGGGTACTTTTGAAAATTTAATTAATGATTTTATTTTCAGTACACAGAATAATTTCTGGAATATATAAGCTTGAACTATACATATTTTCCATTTTTTATAGGGCAAATTTTGTTGCTTTTGGAGTGGCACTGTAGGATAATCAGTAGACTGCAAAGTCAGTTTAAACCACAATGGTGGTGGTTTAAACTCAACAGCTGCTCCATGATTGAATTAGTATCTGTGTATCTTTTTTTTCTTGCAGCACAGTCATAATAAAACTGTATTTATTAGAGATTGATAAAGTTTGTTGTTGTCAGGT
>NW_006408592.1:9688598-9690947 GCF_000296735.1 Chrysochloris asiatica
CATCCATATGAGGTTATTGAAAATACCATGGCTTGGGTCAGGCGCACCTTAGTCCTCAAGCTGACATCTCTGCTCTTCAACACTTCAAAAAGTTTGAACACTATATTAATAATAGCATATATATATATATAGTTTTGTAGGAGTGGCTGGTGAGTTTGAATTGCTGACCTTGAAATTGGCAGTCCAGTGCTTATCCTACAGTGTGACATGAGAGCTCATAGTTGAAGGGAAAAGATAATCAGAAAGCAAGATTAGAATTTTCCATTTGAGGAGGGATAGAGAAGATAAAATGCAGAGATGCACAATGAAGACACCAGTCTTTGAAGTATGTCCAGAAAGGTCTCTCTATAGAAGGGCTATGGAAGCTTTAAGACTCTGTCCATTTGTGGAGATTTAAAACTGAGAATGGCACCCGGAACAAAGGGAGAACCATTGTGTAAACTGCTATGGTGGGATGGAAATTAGCATCTCATACAAATGTAAAGATGAGTATCTTAGTGCTCATGTGAATGGAAGAACTACAGAGGGAAGCATGGGGCGGAACATGATGTCCTTGATGCCATGAAGTTTAAGATCTACTGAAATACATCAGAGACATTCTGATTGAATTATTTCTTGAATCTACCTAAACTTTTAAAGCTTAATATGACCACAGAACAACCAAGTATATTTATCTGTTTTATGGTTATGGTGGTTATGTGCTATAAGTCAGTTACAACTCATAGTGACCCTGCATAGGGTTTTCGAGGTTATAATCTTTATGAGATCAGAACATAAAATCTTTCTCCTGTGGAATCGCTGATAGTTTTGAACTGATGACTGTGAGGTTATATACCATTTATTGTTGTTTTTGAGTTCCATCAAATCATTACCAACTCATAACAACCCTATGAACAACAGAACAAAATACGGTGTTAACAACATCCTTTCAAAATAAGGATATGTGTGTATGTGCATATAAATGTGTATACATTTGTGTATACATGGACACACTTTTATATATATTGTTATTAAGTGCTATTGAGTCAGCTCTATTAGCAACCATATGTAGGATTTCTGAAGAGCAGCTGGTGGGTTTGATCTGCCAACTTTGTGGTTAGCAGCCCAGTGCTTATCCTACTGTGTCACACCAGCACTCTATTTATATACGTATATATGCATCTATGCATAAATATATGACTCAGGACTTGCTGATAATGATTAGGAGGTTTTTATAAACATAGATTTGATAGAGAGAGTAAAAAATACACTGTTTTATTTTGCAGCCCAGGTTGAGTTTTTACCTTCACTTTTAAAAGAAGAAATCACCCTTTCCTTTATGTCCTAAGTGCATTTCATGGCCAGGTCACTGTGGAAGAATGGGAATGGAAACCTACAACGTCATTTTCACAATAGCTTTCCTGATTATCATCCTACTGCAAGATGTTATTTCAGAAATTAATTATTTTATTGATATGTTGTCATTTTCAAAGTGATAACAAATACAAAGGGAAAAAAAAAAAAAAAAAGAGTCTCAAATGAGTACAAAGTTGGTTTCACAGAGACCTACCGGGGATGTCTCTGATATGTTTTTCTCCATGCAATCAATGTTTCCTTTGGTTAGAGAGGGGCTCCAATCTATCAGACTGCTGAGAGTGCCCCTTTGAAATCTTCAGGGTGATAATTTAAGTGAAATAGAAATGGAGAGAAGGAAAAGGTCACATCCTTGGAAATCTTCTGTGATAAAGGATTTTCCAGGCTGCTTAATAAGTTGGCACAGAGGGGATCAGCATTACAATTAAGTTTGCAATCTTTTTGTACCTAGTGACTCCTAAATATTACCTGTGTTCACCTTAGTTTCCTTGCAACAATAAGGGTGATAAATTCCTCCAGCATTTTTAACCTTGTGAGAAGACTTACTCAGCCCTAAAGATACCAACTGTATCTAAGGGAACTATTGTTACATTATTTGACTTTTCTCTTCCAGATCCATGTCAGAAATTACAAATTGTTTTTAAGATTCATTAAAATTCCTCAAATTCCCATAGTCCACTCAGTCTATGCTGGGTAGAGGACAGAGAGGAAAAAACACAGATTTTAAAGTCTGATGATCTCAAATTTGAATCTTACTGCTACCAGTCTAACTATATGACCTTGGATAAGTCACTGAACTCCATTAGCCTCAAATTTGCTCATTAGGCAAATCAGCTGCACTAAAGTTCTAATTTAGATTGGTTAGTTCTACATTACATAGTACATATAACACACTAGCAAGCACTCTAAATATATCATTTATGTAGTGTATGGTACTCCAGTCTCAAAATTTAGTTCTTCTTCAGGAATGTCCTTCTTCTTTATTACCAAGGTCTA
>NW_006408592.1:9692421-9705603 GCF_000296735.1 Chrysochloris asiatica
AATTTTAAACCATTCAGTGTTCCCATGTTCTGTTCAAACAACTGCCTCTTGGTCCAGATACAGATTCCTCATGAGCACAATTAAGTGTTCCAGAATACTTGTACTTCGCGATGTTGAACATAGCTTGTCATGATCCACAATTGAAAGCCTTTGCGTAGTCAATAAAGCACTGGTAAACATCTTTCTGATATTCTCTGGTTTCAGCCAAGATCCATCGGACATCAGCAATGATATCCCTCATCCCATGGCCTCGTCTAAATTCAGCTTGAACCTCTGGAACTTCTCTGTCAATGTATGCTTGGGGAAAAAAACAAACCAAAAAACAATATAGGGGAAATATAGGACTGCAAAACTTATTTATAATTCCAAAGCCCCCAAATCCCCCCCAAATTAAAAGTTATTTTCACTGTTTATATGGTGACAAAACATAAAATAAATTGATATGTTAGAGTATTCATTTACCCCAGTTAGTGTGAATATTCATGTTTTATACACATTAATGTATTCTGATTATAGGATGTTGTCTCAGATTCTGATGATAATGCTATGTAATATGCCATTGCATTTGTTTGTCTTTAAAAAATACCACATCCCTCTCTTTGCAAATTCTACCATATATTGACCCCACAGGTTTTAGATAATGGATTGTATTATGGTTCTTTAACAATGGTGTGGATACAAAAATATGTAGAGTGCTTTATGGGACAATCTAATTACTGGAAATTATAGTGAGTAGATGTTCAAGCTGGCAATATTCATGTGAGGATGACATTAATTTAATCAATAATATTTATTAAGGACCTACTGTCAATAATATTTATTAAGTATCTACTGTATTATAGGAGTCCTGGTGTGGCTCTCTGTTAATGCACCAGACTGCAAAGCCATTTGAACTGTAAGGTCGGTGGTTCAAGCTCACCAACTGCTCCTCAGAAACCATATACAGGGTCACTGTGGGTTGGAATTGACTCAATGTCACTTAACAACAACACGTGTATTATATGTACCATCTTAGGTGCTAAGGGTATAACTCTATGTGTGCCCAAACAAACTATTATAACATAGCATTGGGGTTCCTTTTTAATTCTTCAAATTTTCTAAAACATGACTACCTGTCAGTGCTTTATTTAATACTAAGAAAAAGACTTGAGATAGGCATATATATATCAGAATAAAATCTTAAAGACTCTGAAGGAAAGTACTGTTTCTTAAAAGGGGGCATACAGTTTGTAATCCTAAAGATAACTCTAACTAACAAACTTGTTTGTTGAATAAATCTAGGAATGCTAAGTAACATCTTTGAACTGATTTCTTCATCTATGAAATTGTTGTTGCTGTAAATGCTGTCAAATCACTTCCAAGTCATAGCGACCCTGTATAGGGTTTCCCAGAAGTGCCTGGTGGGTTTGAACCACTGACTTTGTGGTTTGCAGTCCAATGTTTATCCTACAGTGCCAAGCCAGGACAGAGGGAATACATAGGGCAATAAATACTAATAAAGTGGCAAATATGATAATTGAAAATATAATGTTTACTATTATTAATTTTTAATAGCTTGGTAGACTAACAACAGTAACAGTTGGATTCCATTTAACCTAACTTTAAAAGTCCAATAAAACTAGAGCAATGCATTCTGATCTCACAATGTACATTGTCAGCAATCTTGAAATCACTTTAATTTTCTATTAAATGCTATGTCTTTGGCAGGAATCACAATTATCAACCAGGCTTCTCACATATTAAAGTACCACCTAACTCTTCTAGTGATTATTGTACACTTTTGTTGTTGTTGTTAAGTGCCACCAAATCAGTTCTGACACATAGCAGTCCTGTTTAAGGTCTCTAAAATTTGGCTGGTGTATTTGAACCACTAACTTTGCAGTTAGAAGTCCAGTGCTTATTCTACAGAACCACACCAGGACTCCATTGTGTCCTAGATACCGTGATAAATGCTTTGTTTATATTGTTTTATTTTACCCCACAATTCTGTGAGCTAGATAATAACATTTATTCCTATTTACAGGTGGGAAAATGGAGGTCATGAAAGGTTAATAGCTTGAATAAAGTGACACATTATGAGTTTTCATTAGTTACCACAATTTAGGGGACAGAGGAAATGGGATGCAGTCAAATGTTAGGAATCATATGGTTGTGTTTTTGGTTTTCATTTTAGGACCATTTAAGAACATAGATGTTCTTCGGGAACCAATGTGAATGCTGATATCAAGATTTTAATAAGAGTAGATACCAGGCAATTTTAACTTTTATGGATTCTGCTTACTGATCAAATTTATAAAAGTGAAAGCTTTTTGGAGCTGGAAAGGTCATGATCAAAGTCCCTTTAGGCTAAAATAAAGGGCCAACACACAGCTGAACATCTGGTAAAGGAGGCAAAGTCAGTAAACGCCTTTTAGTTAATAGTGTTTTAAAACTCACACAGTACTTTTTAGGTATATTATTTCATTTTATTTGCACAACATATTGGTACGGTCCCTTATTATTAGCCCATTTATATATAAAGACAATTAATTTTAGGAAAATAGTGGTTTTAACCATATTAAACCAGCTACAAATAGTAAAGCAGAGATTTGAACTCCCAAATTCTTCCTCTTTAATGATGTTGTTGTTGTGTGCCTTGGAATCGGTTCCAACTCATAGCGACCCCCCTGTACAGGGTTTCCGAGGCTATAAATTTTTACAGGAGCAGAACGTCTCATCTTTCTCCCACAGAACAGCTGGTAGTTTCGAACTGCTGACTGTGAGATTAGCAGCCCCATTTGTAACCCCTACGCTAATTTATTGAGCACTGAATTTATATTAGGAACCCTGGGGGCATAATGGTTTAGGCACTGGACAGAAAAAAGTTCCAAGGTTTTAACCTACAAGCCATTCCATTTGAGAAAGATGTGGCAGTCTGCTTTGGTAAAGATTTATAGGATTGAAAACGCTGTGATGCAATTCGAGTCTATTCTATAGAGTTGCTGTGAGTCAGAATCCAACTGATGACAGTGGGTTTGTATTTTGGGGAAAGTTATAGGATAAGCCCTGGACTGCTAAGAAGAAGGCTGGCAGTTCAATCACACCAGCTGTTCTATGGGAGAAAGATGAGGCTCTGTACTTCTACAAAAACATGTAAAGCCTGGGAAACCTTACACAGTGTCGTTATGAGTCAAAAGTGACTCCATGTCATTTAACAATAACATTTTGTCAGGTGCTCCACTCAGCACTTCAAATATATCCCTTGCTTAACTTGTTATAAAAACAATATAGAGAAAGTATTATTAATTTTATTTTTCAAGTGAAAAAGCTGAATTTCATAAGGATTTAGCATGTCTAATTCCAGTCATCGCCATCATTGTAATCATAATAATAGCTAACATTTGTTGACTGTTTATAATATTCTGGGCATTAGGCTAAAGACAGTTTGTGTACGAAATCATTACATTTTCAACAACAAACTAACGATTCAGATACTAATACTATCCCCATTTTACATATGAAGAAACCAAGGCACAGAACAGTTAAATATCTTGCTCATGTTTTCATGCCCAATAAGCATCAGAGTCAGGGGTTTGAAATCAGGCAGACTGGCAATACATGCTCATAACTCCACTATGCTAGTCTGTTTGTGTTTAGAAACATGCAGGGAGTCATTAACTTTCCCTGAAGGATTTCATGCTGGTGACACAGATGGCTTGTTAGAAACGGAGTTACAAAGGATGCCTAAGATGTACTGTAAATAGAGAAGAGGATCAGCTCACTAGATGGGGACCATCTCTTTCCTGTGGGCTTGCATGGATCACAGAATAAAGAAGAGCGTATCCTCTGTAGTCTGATTGCCTGGTTTTACTCCTGACATGGCCACTTCCAAAGTGGATAATCTTGGGGAAATTTTGTAACCTCAGTTTGCCACAGTTTTTTCATCTCTCAGATAAAACACTGCACCACAAAGTCAATTTGAACCACAAGGTTAGCATTTTAAACTCACCAGCCACTCCTTGGAAACCCCATACAGCGTTGCTATGAGTTGGAACTGACTTGACAGCACTTTACAAAAATAACAACTACGTCTTGTAAGAATTAAATAATTGAGTTGATACTACCTCATAGTGACCCTGTATAGGGTTTCTGAAGCTGTTAATCTTTGCGGGAACAGAAAGCCTCATCTTTCTCCCATATATACTGGTGGGCTCAAACTACAGAGTTTGTGGTTCAAAGTCCAGTTTGTCCTACAGATCCACTATGCTCCTCTTTCCCACATAGTACTTGCTATAATTTTTAAATATGTGATTATTTGTGCTTGTTTAGCATGTCTTCACACCCCTGCGACTTGTAACCACTATAAAGCAGGGACCCAGTCTGTTTTGTTTAATATTCTCTCTAATACAAGTATCTTACCTATGTTGTTAAGTGCAATCAAATCAGTTCCTCATAGCAACTCTGTATAGGATTTGCAATGAGAGGCTGGTGAGTTTGAACCACCAACCTTGCTCTTCACACCTTCCTGTGGTCCAGCATTTACACTACAGTGTTACAACAGAACTCCACACATAGTTTTATTGTTTTTGTTAAATGCCGTTGAGTCACTTCCAACCCATACCAATCCAGTGTAGGGTTTCCTAGGAACAGCTGATAAGCTTGAACCACTGAACTTGCAGTTCAAATGACTTTGCAGTCCAGTGCCTTAACCCACAGCGCCACACCAGGACTCCTTGCCACATTGAAGGCATCAATAACTGTATGCTCAGCAATGGATACATGAATGCAGGAATGATAGAAGCAGATAATTAATCAATGTATAGCCTTTACTCCCTCAAACAAATCATGTGGCTCTTTCCTTTGTTGCTGTCTTTTCATTTCCACTCTCGAAAACGTGGGGCACTGAATGACTTGCATTTTTAAATCCGCTTTCCATTGAGTGTTCTATGTTTTAGTTGAGCTCCTATACAATTTAAAAGGAAATTTTTCCTAATATAGATAGTTATGACTAATTGCATTGTCTAGGCACATTGGATGAGGGTTTAATTTCACACATCACAAACCATCAGCATCAAATTGTCAGAGTCATATTTCATACCTTCTTCATGGAGAACTTTAATCCTCTTAGCCCACTTTTACAGTCCACTACTCTGAAACAAGGCTCAGTTAAAGCTTAATGGGGAAAAAAGGAAGGTAAAATGACAAAAGAGAAAGTAAATGGTCATTCTCATCATTGATTTCAGGAAGGCACGCATATGCCCATATCTTGCTGTAACTTTGAGTCTAAAGTCAAGCAATGTCTTTGGAAGTTACTGTTATATGTTTTCAGCTCCTAACAATTTTACTACAACAGATTTAAAAGCAGGTCACACACAGACACACATTATCTATAAAGGGTATAAATACAGGTCGCTAAAACAAAAAAAAATAATTAAATCCAATCACTAGAATCTTCAGGAATTTCAAATTCTCTTCATTTCAAAACCTAACATTTATTCAAGTTCATAGAAATAAATCTTTCCACCAAAATCACACAGTGAGTTTGCAAGAAGCAGCTGGAATAAGAGACTTATCAGTTCGGCAATATGCTTCCTTACCACTGGGTGAGTCTGAACTGCAGCCAAAAGTAGCAATTTTACCCATAGATCCCATCTCTTCTTTTTCATCCCTATTGACTGATTCTTTGGGTGACATCCTCATTATTTTCAGACAAATAGTTATAAGAATAGGCTTTAGTTAACTTCTTTATTTCTTCCTTTTCTTTTTAATAATATCACATCTACATTATCACTAGAGTGCCAGTCTGCTTACACTTTTCCAAACTGTCCGACTTCCAAATAGTACACAGTGCACATATCAGAAAATGCCCGTACATTTGGGAACCCACTTCACTTCTCAGCAATTTTTCCTTCCAAACTCAGTTCTAATGGCTCTACATTACAACTCTCCCCTGACCTTCTTGAATATTGCAGTCATTTCGCTCCTTTGGGTCCCCGGACACTTTGTATGGTACTTTGCCTGCATTGTATGAAACAATACTGTACCCTCATCAATTTGCTGCTTGTTTACTTGTTTGTCTTCCCAGACTTTGAGATTTGAGATTGTCTTATTTATATTTTATCTTTTTGTCTCCAAAGCAAAACACAAGTTCTAATACATAATACACACCCAACACGTTTATTGAATTAAATTAAGTGCTATTTTCAAGATTCAGGAAATTCACATATAAAGAAGACATTGTTTCTACTTCCAAGCCCTTGCAACCTACTTTGGAAATTAAAATAATTCCAAGATAATAACTATAGAAGTTAAGCTATAACAGTGGTTATAATCAAGGAAAAACAAGTCCTATGTAAGATCAGGTGATTAGGTAATATTAATAATCCCTGAACAAGTGATGACTGCATGTCATGTAGTACTCATCTGAAATTTAAAAAGTTAAGTTTTTGGCAAGTAGTATGTAATGGAACTCCTGTCAAAGACAAAAATAAGCAAGAACTAGAAATCCAGGTTATGATCTAAGAAAAAGTAAGTAGTACCACATAAGAGTATTCTCTATATTTTAGGTGGTCAGGAATAGTGAGAAGATTGTGTTCATTTATTTTAAGAAGTTTCTTGGATTATATGAAGAATTGTAATATGTAGATGACACAAATTTGCTTACTGAAAGTGAAAAGAACTTGAAGCATTTATTGATGAAGATCAAAGATTAGTCTTTGGTATGAATACACTCCAACCTAAAGAAAACAAAAATTCTTAAATTTTTGGATCAATAAGCAACATCATGCTGCATGGAGAGAATATTGAAGTTGACAAAGATTTAATTTTTCTTAGATTCTTAGTCAATATCCATGACATCAGCAGTCAAGAAGTCAATGACTTATTGCATTGGCCAAATATGTTGGGGAAAAAAAAAATAAAAAAGACGTCTTGAAAATACTAAAAGCATTAAAAAGAAAAGAAGAAAAGATGTCAGTTTGATGGCTGAAGTGAACTTGACCCAAGCCATGGTATTTTTAGTTACCTCATGTGCATTTGAAATCATGAGAATAAAAAAGACCAAAGAAAAATTGATACATTTGAATTATGATATTGGTGAAGAATATTGAGTATATCATGCCAATTTATATATATATATAAAATGAACAAATCTATATTGGAGAAAGTACAGTCATTTTTTCCTCAGAAAGGAAGATGGTAAGACTTCATCTTATTTGCTTTAGACATGTTATCCAGAGATACCAGTCCCTGGAGAAGGGCATCATGCTTGTTAAATAGAGGTTCAGTGAAAAAGAAAACTTCCAATGAGATATATTGATAAAGTGGCTACAACAAACATACCTAATACAGTGAGTATGGAACAAGATCATTGTTAAGCTCGTTACACATGGGTTACTATGAGTCAGTAGTGACTCAGTAACCCCTGGCAACAGTAATAGTCTAAGAACACTGAAGTGGAGATTTATGGTCAATTCATAAGAATTGAGTATTTTGTTTGTGCAAGTGTCTGAATAAGAGAGTAAGAGGACCAGAGCTGCTCTTTACAAAAGTGGATTGAAAGTACATAGTCCTTTCTTGAAGCAGAAAGTTAGATTAGATATAAATCTTTGATCTAAGACAGATATTCTCTAATTTGAAGAGTCTTAGGCTAGTGAAAAGGTAAACTGAAGCTTAATGTCAAGACAAAGATTGTCCAAGTATATTGAAGGAAATCTCAAAATGAAATAACCTCTAAATGAATTAACTCGTGTAATAAAACACACCATTCCAAAACTCAGTGGCTTAAAACATTAAGCACATATTATTGCTAATGGGTTTATCGGTCCATTTGTTCTAGATGGGCTAAGCTTGTCCATATGTAATAGGATGTGGATTGGGTAAGAGGCTCTACTCATAGACTCTACTGGAGCTCAACTGGTCTGAAAAGGCTTTTGCTTATACAAGTGGGCTCCTTACCTGGTGGTATGTCACCATTCACTAGAATGTTGTTGTTGTTACTAAGTGCTGTTGAGTTGGCTCGAACTCATAGCAACTCTATTTGAACATTGCAGTTTAAACTGAATTTGCAGTCGAGTACTTATCGTACACTGCTGTATCAGGACTCCCAAGCTTATTCTCATGGGAGTGACAGGCTCCAAGAGAGTAGAAATATGGAAGTTCTCTTGAGGTTATATTCAGAACTGACCTGCAATCACTTACATCACAATCTACTGATGTTTAGTTAGGACCATCATGAGACCAACCCAGATATAAGAATTAATGATATATACTATACATCTTTATGAGAACACATATTCACACAATAAAGAGCATGACAATGGGGACAGATGGAGAGCTAAGGTCGTTTTTAAAAAGAGTCTACCATAGCTTACAAGTTACCAAAACATTCTCAAGCACTTAGATAATGCTAGACACTGAGATTAAACCACCTATTATTAAGGTTGGTGCAATGTAATTGGTTTATAGTAATTTTAGAATTTGATTTGTAATTGCTAAAAATCATTGAAAACAGAGGAACTTTTTGCAGAATTTCCTAGTAACTAGACAGCTCTTTTATAAAATAATTGAGTTAGAAGACATATTATCAAGGATCACAAATGTGTACGATAGTATGTCATGTTGCTTATTTTGAATATGAGAAACTAGAGGCCCTGAGAGGTTAAAGAGAAGCCCAGGATCATGCTGGTGTGCCCTGGGAAGACTCAGGACTCAAATGCCCTGAATTGTTGAATTCCTTTTATGTGCTGTGCTCTCTCTCCGGCATCTATTTGGTATTTAAGAAGCTATATCGTAAGATGTATGTCTAGTGATCGCTGACAAACTGGCCACTATCTTATTGTTAAAGGTTTTCAAGGGACAGAGCATCTACATAACAAATTGTGTTTGTGTGAAAATATTTTCCAGTTAATACATCCTTTGAAAGATAAAAAAAAAAAAAAAAAAAAAAAAAATTGTAGCCATAGTTACTGTTTATATTTTCATTAAATAATTCTCATGTTCTCCAAGAGGTAGGTCAGACACTGCTTTATGAAGGGGTGACAATCAAAAGTTTGAAAAGTTCAGTCTTATGAATAAACACTATCCTGAAAAATGGTGAAGGAAAAGTTCTTAAGATTTTCATCTCTTTTTGTTAATCCAAAGAACTAAAAATAAGCCATACATGGCCACCAATCATCTGGCTGAGTTAGAAGTATTTCGTAATCTCCTTATCAGCCAAACAGCTGGAAGTCTAGATTAATCCAAGGTGTAAAGAGCCAGTATTAACTTGTTTCCAGATAATGCTGTTGTTGTTGTTAAGTGCTACGGAGTTGATTCTGACTCATAGTGACCTGGCACAGGGTTTCCAAGGTTATAAATATTTACAGGAGCAGAAAACCTCATCTATCTCCTGTGGAACTCCTGGTAGTTTTGAACTGCTGACTTTGAGATTAGCAGCTTGCTTCATAACCACTGTATATTACAAAAAAAAAAAAAATTAAAAATGGAGTTTATCATTAGGAATTAATTGGGGAATTTTGCCTCCATGTGCAAAACTCTCATTGCTGGTGGACTGATCACCCAATGAACCAACAGGAAACTTGATGTGTCATCAGCCAGGATGTGTCATCTCAGTGTGTGGTTTTCAAAGTGTTTTCTGTTCAGGAGTTTATCCAGATCTTCAAAAAGTAATACTACTATGTTTTGCTTTATGCAATAGATATGTCACTGCAAACTTGCCTGCAAATTAATTGTTTTCCCCTTTTGCAAATGGAAACCTAATTGGAATACACCAGGGGAGAATATGCTAGTTAAAGAAATCCTTGTATAGTGTGAAATTTGCCATTTCTCTTGAGAATAAGTATTCTGTAATATAAGGGGTTTTTTTGTTTTGTTTTGTTTTGTTTTATTTAAACATTTGTGCAGTGGGTTTCATATACCAGAGTCTTCTGCATATCTTATGGCACATGGGCAAATGCATTCATGTCACTTCAGTAATAAGTCTTTTGTGAATACCTTCCACATCCCAAACTCCATGAAAAGTTGGCAGCTTGTAAACATCTCACTTATTGTTGAACCTTATCTCATTCTTCAGGTAATCTGTGGCTCGTTGTGAGTTGAAACCCCTCCAATGAATCGTTCATATTCCTACCATAAGCCTGAAAGACATGAGATAGGCAGAAAATGTGTTAGAATAAAATGATATTATCAACTCATTGTGGTCATGTAAGTATTCATCAAACTCACACAGGTGTAGAGTACAGTCCTGAATAAGAGAATAATTTTAGGAGTTGAATAAAGCTGTGTACCACCACCCAGTTTTCACTTTGTTGTACTGTGCTAACTTGCATATGACTTAAGCTGCAAGCTTTGTCACAAGTATTTCAAATACTAGCAGAGACATCCATGGTGGACCAAGTTCAGTGGTCCTTCCAAACCAGGAAAAGAGAACTCGCGATAGACTTCCAAAAACTTGTTGTTAAGTGCCATAACGTCAGTTCCAGCTTACAGGAACCCTGAATAGGGTTTCTGAAGAGACGGTGGTGGATTCAAACTGACCTTGCAGTGTAGTGCATTATCCTACAATGTCACACCAGGACTCCACAAAAATTAGCCAATGAAAATCCTATGGAACAAACGAAATCATTGTCTGATATAGTGCTGGAAGATAAGGCTCTTAAGTTGGAAGACACTCCTAATATACATTGCATGCACCAGTGTTATTGAGCATACAATTGTGAAGATGGTGTAGGACTAGGCAACACTTTGTACTGTTGTAGAAAGAGTTACCATGAATATGGGTAAACTCAATGAGAACTCAGGACAAGAACAAGAATTGTATAACCTGAGACAAATCACAAACTCTTTGAACAACAGGCAAATCAAATGAAAAGGGTTTGGTATAGATCCTGGGGTAAAGTATATATTCAGAAATCAGGTGTTAATTGCCACTTTCCTTGAAGCCATTGCCCATACTCTTTTGGAGAGCCCTCTTTTCATTGTCTGTAGGTGTCAATGGCCAACCCTAGATTTGAAGTTAAAGGCAGGTTCTCCATCTCTTTACAATTTTCTCTATTCATGAATTCATTATTTCTCCTTGATCTTAAGTTGCTGGATTTTATTTTCTGGATTTATTTCATGATATCATTAGTTTTTGGGGTTTTTTGGTTGTTGTTGCAGTTGTCTTTTTGTCTAATAAATCTATAGTCATTCAGGCTATAAAAGGTAGGTTACCTGCTGATTTTCAGACCAGTAATGTAGAATCCTGATCCTTTCTTGTATTTAAATGCTGAGCATATAGAGTAAGACACTTTTCCATTTACTTATTCTCTGTGATTTGGAGTGAGTTATTAAGTTGGTCCAATCTTTCAAGTTCTAATTTTTGAAACAGTGTTTAAAAGGAAACTAGTCTTATAGTTGTTTGAAATATTAAATAAATTAGTATCAATAAAGCATCTAGGAGAGAGTCGGGCACATAAATGATAATAAAGTGAAATAATATTTAAAAAAAAAAAAAAGATTGCTTGTCTTCCCTTCCACAACCCAGATCCCAAGACTACTAATTAGATGGTGACTAATTGGGAAATTATAGAGATTCTGGTGTTCTATTGCTTTCATGTCACTTTTTCATCATCAAGTATTCAGAATAGTACACATATAAGCGTTCTTATTTTGCAGTGATTTTGAACTGTGCTTTCTACATATTTGGGTCCCCTTGAAACAGAAAGAGATATCTAAGATATCTAAGGCCATAGAGATATCTAAGGGGGCTTTCCCAAAGAGTTTGTGGAAAAAATCCATTAGCTTTTAATTACGTTGTTTCTTGTATTTAAAATGAAAATGGGGTATGCTATTCTTCCATCAAAGCTTCTATTGGACTCAAGGCTAATTTTGAACCTCTCCCTTCTTGCCTCTCTTTTCTCATAACCTGCATATTCTGTATCCCTGTTCAAGCTCAATGATGGGTATGGGATTCTCTAAACATATCTTCTGCTTTTAGACTCTGGCACTAACATTAAGTTTTTGCTTTGAATGTGTATCCCCACTTACTCTCTCAAGAACCTTCTTTAAAACATAGCATCTCCTCTTCTGTGAGCTTTCCCATGGCTCATGTTCACCATAACTGACCTCTTCTTGGAGCTCCCACTCCATCATTTACATATCTTTGTGGTTGTTAAGTGCCATCCAGTGGGCTCTGATTCATAGTGATCCTATTCAGGTTTTCAGAGTCTGTCGATTTTTGCTGGAGCAGAGAGTGTCATAGTTCTCCTATGGAAAAGCTGATGGACTTGAGTCATTGACCTTGCAATTTGCAGTCCAGTGCTTATCCTACAGAAACATTGCGCTCCCTTATGTATTTGTAGCCCTATTCCTATAGTGTTCAACTTGTAGCCCACCTCATTACAGTGTCATAAAAGTGTCTGGGCAAACACGGTTCTTGTTAATTCACTGTTCTCCTCCTTCTTTCCTCCTCTCCCTCTCTTTCTGCGTGTTTCTGTAAATACACACGCACACACACACACACACACACACACTTCCTTTTTAATAAAGAGAGAAGTTGTTCAATGTCATGTAGACATTTTCCCCCCTCTAACAGTTACCACACTCCAGGGTAAATACCACCTAATGTAAATAAATTAGAAGAGTTCTTGCTTTCCTATTTAGTTTTTGGACAGCTATTCCAAGGGAATAGATAGACACTGAAGCAGACATTTTCTCTAAATAGTACAATATGCATTCACAGCTGTAAAATCAATACACCATTTACTGAAAGAGAGTTAGCTTTATCTGTTGTGTGTGCTGTATTACCAATGACTTTATACAAATGTGATTGAGCCCGACCTTTCAATTTGTGAAAATTGTTCATTAAAATTATTTTTCATTCATACTAAGGAATAAAACCTTAATAAACTGCATAATTTTGAGATTTAGTTCAAGAAAGGATCTTTACAGAAATGCCTTAGTTTAGATTCCTGGGAATTTCAGGCAGTCATGCATGTATTGAAGATGAACATAGGTTATAATATTTAAATGAACACTTATTTCTAAGGCTGTTCAAAACTAATTAGTTCAAAATCATTTTGTAAGCTAGTTTTCTATGATAGTTATCAATTTGACTCTACAGCAAGCTACAAATTATATAATGATATAAAATACTCTTATAAATTTATCTTCATCCATAAAATATAAACAATAAGAAGTCATTTTAAACCTTGACCTCCTTAA
>NW_006408592.1:9707443-9709579 GCF_000296735.1 Chrysochloris asiatica
CCACAGGCCCACCTCCCCCGGCTGTCAGCAAACAGCTTCTCTCCCTCCCTGAGTCCCATGTCCCCAGCCACTCCATCTGTCCACGCCATCATTTCCATCTCCATACCTGGCCTCACTGCCTCTGTGAGTAGAGTCACAGCTTCTGCTCTTCTTATGATCTGCATGCATAGTCTAATGTTTTTGCGTATTCAATAAAACACAGAATAACATCATTCTGGTTAAGATTCATTATCAGCCATAATATCCCTAGATCCACGTGCTCTTCAGAATCTGACTTAAATTTCTATCTATAAATTGCTACTGCTATTTTTGAATTGTCTTCAACAAAATTTGTATGTGATATAATGATATCATTTGGTAATTTCCCCACTCTGTTTTACTAGCTTTCTTTGTAATGGGCACAAATAACGTTTTTCTTCCAGTCAGTTGGTCAGCTGTCTTTCACATTTCTTGGCATAAATGAGTAAGCACCTCTAGTGTTACATCAATCTGTAGAAACATTTCCATGTGTATTTTGTCCATTCCTGGAGCTTTGTTTTTCACCTTTGCCTTCAGTAAAGTCTATTGTATTTCTTCTTTCTATACCATAATTTCTTGTTTATATGCTACCTTCTAAGAGGGTTGAATGCCAACCAGTTCTTTTTGGTACACTGATTCTTTGAATCCTCCCCGCCCCAATTTATTTATTTATTTTTGTAGTCCTTTAAAATCTCTGAGCTTTTTTTTTTTTTTTATGCGCAAAACAGGAAAAACAGAACTTCCTTAGAGTGTTCATTTGATCAATTGAATAAGATTACACATATAGAATTCCTTGTATAGTGCCTGACCTATAGCTGTTGGTAGATGCTGTGAACTCAGATTTGATTGATGATAACCCAATGTACAACAGAATAAATGGTGCCCAATTTTGTGACATCTTCATGATCACTGGTATGTTCTAGTCCATTGTTGAAGTCGCTGTGTATTTTGAGTGCCTTTCACCTTTAGGGGATTATCTTCCAGTACTATGTCAGATAATATTCTGCTGTGCTCGATAGAGTTTTTGTGAGCTAATTTTCAAAAATTGATGACTAAGTCTTTTTTTTCTAGTCTGTTCTTAGTCTGGATATTGATGCTTCCTGTGTGATCCAATATTTTGCACATAGAATCCTTCAGTGGTCTGAATTGGAGTCTTGGATTTTTCATCAGTTCTTTTAGGTTGAGAAAAACTGAGTGTTTCCTTCTCAGATTACTAATTCAGGTCTTTGTACATTTCATTAGGGTGTTTTTCTTTGTGTTCCTGAGCTGCCATTGCTTTTCAGCTCTGTTACTTCATCATTTCTTTTAGTTTCTTTAGCTAGATTCTATGAATATTCTGTCTCCCATGTGTTTTCTATTTTATTATTTTTAGAATGCCAGTCCTTTTGTCTTATAGTTGAAACCCACCAACTGCTCCTTGGAAACCCTGTACAGAGTCACTATGAGTCAGAACTGACTCTCCAGCACTTAACGACAACAACAACTTATGCATGATGGGAGCCCTCATAGCCTGGTGCTTTGTGCATTGGACTGCTAACCACGAGGTTAGCCATTTGAATCCATTAGCAATCTATAAGAGAAAGATGATGCTTTCTGCTCCTGTACAGATTTACAGCCTCAGAAACACTATAGAGAGAGGATCACTAAGAGTCTGAAATGACTTGAAGGCATGTAGCAATCGCATATGCGTGGTATGACTTTTTTCAATCTTCTCTTCTCTAACTCCTTTACCTGTAACATTAGATGTTTCTTCCAGTTTATTTTTCATTCACCAACATTCTCTTGAATTGTGTTGAATCTATCGTTTAACCTCCAGGTTGTTTTCAAATTGTATTTATTTGATTACATTAAGCTCCACTTTATTTACTAGACAGCATATTTAATACTTTATCATTTGTATTTTTGAATACATATTTCTCATATTGAAATATTTCATAACTATCTTATTGCTATGTTCTATACACTATGTTTATATTGAAGCACTGAGGATGTAAATCCACTGATTGTTACTTGTGAAAGCTTTTTATCTTCTTGGATATTTGTTAAGTACTTATTGTGAACTCATCATTGACTATACTTAATATGCTCATGAAGTCTTGGTTTGGCACTTCAGGATAA
>NW_006408592.1:9709909-9712205 GCF_000296735.1 Chrysochloris asiatica
AGACACCTATATGCTGGTGTGGAGTCCTGGTGTGGCACTGTGGGTTAATGCGCCAGACTACAAAAGCAATTTGAACTGCAAGGTCGGCAGTTCAAGCTCACCAGATTCTCCTCAGAAACCCTATACAGGGTCACTATGGGTCAGAACCGACTCGATGGCACTTAACAACAACAACATATGCTGGTGTGGGAAGTGGTGACTGCATATAATAAGCACTGGACTATGAACCACAATTTCCAGAGTTCGAGTCTACCAGCCTCTCTATGGGAGAAAAATGAGGCTTAGTGCTTCTGCTAAGACTTAAAGCCTCAGAAACCCTCTACAGGGTCACTGTGAATAGGAACTGATTTGATGGCATTTAACAACAACAGTGTACTGTTGTGGAGTCCCAGCATGGTATTATAAGATAAGCACTGGACAACTAACCACAAGGGTGAGTTTCAAACCCACCAGTTGCTCCTAGGAAACCCTATACAGGTTCATTATGAGTCAGAAGTGACTCAAGGACACTACTCAACAACAACATAGATTCTCTGTGTCAAGGTTGGTAGTTCAAACCCACCAGCTGTTCCTTGGGAGAAAGCTGTGGCAATCAATATTGGTAAAGATTTACAGCCTTGGAAACCCTGTGGGGCATCACTACTCTGTCTTACAGAGTCGCTAGGAATTAGAATCCACTCCAGGAATGTGGGTAGGGTTTGATTTATTGACTCCCTGTTGAGTTGCTAACTACAAAGTCAGCAGTTCAAATCTACCAGTCACTCAGCAGGAGAAAAATGAGGCTTTCTGCTCCTTTAAAAATATACAGTCTCAGAAACCCCATACAGGGTCACTATGCATCAAAACTAACTGAAAGGCAATTGACAACAAGATGCATCAGAATCAACTCCATGGCACACAACAACCATCACCATACATAGGTTTTCCCATCCTAACTCATTCTTTTCTTAAAGGTTTTGACTTATATGGATGAAGTGGTGGGATCAGCTAGCCACTCCTCCAATGGTTTGGGAAGATTCAGGAGCCTAATATGCCCGGCAGGTGTTCACCAAAGCTACAGTGTTCTGGTTTTGGCAAAGGATTCAAGGTTGCTTGTTCTTCTTACCACATTGCTTTTAATTCTGCCTCATTTTATTCCTCTTTCTTCTCCTGCTCCTATCCTCCTCCCTCTTTCCCTTCCTCCTTTTCTTCTCCTGCATTTCTTTCTTTTTCTCTTCTCATTCTTTTTGACTGGACATCTTATCCTACTTCTTACAGCCCACTCAACCCCATAATCTTAGGACTTTTTTTAGGTTTATGTGTATGTTTGAGCTCAGAAATATGACTAAAAGTCTGTTTATTTTAATTATCAGGCATCTAGGTGTTCTACAAAGAAGGAGTCTTTCAAAATTAGTTTGTCTTCACAATTGCCTAGATATACATTTTCCAAATATCATTATCGTTGTTGCTAAGTATTATTGACTCATAACAACCATATATAGGGTTTCTGCAGGAGCAGAAAGCCTCATCTTTCTCTTAGAGTAGCTGGGTGGTTCGAACCACCAATCTCATGGTTTACAATCCAGTGTTTATCCTACAGAGTCACTACACTCCAACTTTTTATTATTAGATAAATAAAAGGTCTACTTTATAATTCCTTTATTTAGTAGCTCCAGATATATATTCAATATACCAAGTTAAGTTCAAACTCTTCATATCTGTGCTTTGTGCAATGAAATTGCTATTATAATTGCCCTTAATATTTTTCATGATTACATTTTAAGTTTAAGCCACCTTATTATTTTTTTTTTCTTTTTATGCTTTGCAGTAAGATAATATTAACTTCTGAGAATTTAGAGAGAGTTATGCTCCACTTTAAAATTTTTCCTTTGTTTCATAAGTGTTGGGTTCCACACCAACATAGTATACTGGTCTTTGGTTTTATTATCAGCTAGAAACTCTAATTTAATGGCTTCATTATAATATTTGTAAGGAGCTCTGATAGTGTAGTGCCATCCCGTGGGAGAAAGCAAAAGCTCCCAGAAAGATTTACAGCCTCGGAAACCCTATGCAGGGTCACTGTGAGTCAGAACCCAATGCTATTTGTGACCTTGTACTTTACTGGAATTGAACACTGGGACTTTCTCCTGTTTAGATGCTGAGACAATTGAATAGCTGACCTTTTAATTAGCAGCCAAACTCAACCGTTGGTCTACCGTGGCTCCTTATTTCATGGTGACATTAACAAATAGTCATTGAAATTTTCCAATGAGATGTGTGTGTATGTATACATATATAAATATATCAATATCAATAT
>NW_006408592.1:9713125-9715055 GCF_000296735.1 Chrysochloris asiatica
ATATTATATTTCAACATTTAATAAGATTAATGATGAGTTTATTTATATGCATTTTTAAAAAATAAGATCTCATTTAGAAAATTTGTATCATCAGTATAACTCAGGCTTCCTGGTGTGACACTGTAGGATAAGCATTGAACTATTGGTAGTTCAAACCTACAAGTACCTCCTTGGAAACCCTATACAGTGTTGCTATAAATCAGAACAGACTGAATAGCACTTAACAATATAACTCAACTTGGCAAAATATTTTGAATTTTTTGAACTACCTCGTATAAGCGAGCCCATTTGATCTTTACTATGACCCTCTAAGGGAGTATTATCTCCATTACATAAAGATAAAAATAAAGGTTATTGGAAGCATCATTGTGCTAATCTATGTAAGGAAGAGCTAGACTATATTGAGAGTTCCCAGATTAAGAAAGGTTTAGTTTCTCTTTTACTATTTAGATTAAAGGAATTGGCAGTCAGGAAATAAAAAATGACTGTCCTTTATAAGCCATGCTTTAGGACAATTTCCTTCTCTTAAACTCCCTGGAAGTGTCTCTTTGTATTAAACCAAATTCTTACTAACTCCCTATAAATTCTGTGCCACAGCCTGTGTTTACAGTTTAGCTCTGATTCCAATCACAAGGTTTCCATTCACAATTTGCTTTCTTGGAATTCAAGAAATATACATTAAAACCAACTACTCTTTGGCATAGTATCATCAAACACTTGACTATCAAATTATTCTGGGGATGGGTATTTTACAGGAATGCATTGTTTATGACACTGAGTTTTAACCTGGTAGTAAGTCTTTACACAAGGTTACATGTCTAGGTCACATCTTTCTCTCTACCCCCACAAAATTGCCTTAAGCGATTTCATTTTCCTTGGGTTACACTATAGGCCTGTGATTTAAGAAGCAATGATATAAGAAAGGCCTTCACATTTCTTATAAAACTGTCATCTAGGACAGTGCTTGTTACTTTGCAAACTGGTGCTCATCCCAGACCTTTGTAGCAAATGCTTCTCAGGACTCCAAGCTGGGAAATATTTGCCTTTTCTAATAAGCAGGTTTCCCTCCTTTGATTAGACATTTGAAACAATGTGTGATGGAAAGAAAATGTATGATAGAAAACTTTGTAACTTATGTGTGTGTTTGAATCCCATCTCTGCATGACTTTAGCCAAATTGTTAACTCTTTATATGTCTTAGATTTCTTCATATAAAATACAATTTGTTATTATTATTAACTTCCATCAAGTCACTTACAACTCATCATGACCCTTTATAAGGTTTCTGATGAGCGTCTTGTGGGTTTGAACTGCCAACCTTGCAATTAACCGTCCATTGTTTATCCTATAGTGCCAGGATTATTTTAAGGGATAAACATCACAATAAACTAATTAAAGAGTTACACAACAGTGGTTAGTTTTATTAAGTCTCTAATATGTGTCAGGGATTTCTGGTGTGGTGCTGTAGGCTAATGTGCTAGACTGCAAAGCCATTTGAACTGTGAGGTCAGTAGTTCAAGCCTATCAGCTGCTTCTCTGAAACCCTATACAGGGTTGCTATGGGTCGGAATCGACTCGATGGCACTTAACAACATCTATGTGTCAGAGTCCTGGTGTGGCGCTGTGGGTTAATGCACCAGACTGCAAAGCCCTTTGAACAGCAAGGTCAGCAGTTCAGGCTCATGAGTTGCTCCTCGGACACCCTATAGAGGGTCGCTATGGGTTGGAATCAAGTCGACGGCACATGTGTCAGGCACAATCTTAAGTACTTGTTTGCTAGCCCAAAAGGTGACAGTTCAAACCCAAGTCGTGGATCTTCAGGAGAAAAACACAGTAACCCACTTCCTTAAAGATGGCAGCTAAGAAAACCCTATGGGGACATTCTCTCTGTCACATGGGGTTGTTATGATTTGGATTCGATTCAGTGACAA
>NW_006408592.1:9715810-9720738 GCF_000296735.1 Chrysochloris asiatica
GACTCTATGGCACATAACAACAGCAACATAGTACTTAAAAACCATGACAAATTCAGTGACATCTAGTTGATTCTAGGGTTCCTGACGCTGTAAATCTTCCTTCCATTGAGCAGACAGATGGATTTGAACTGGCGACCTTGTAGTTAGCAATCTGGTGCCTATCCTATTGTATAACCTATGTAAAATCCTAGCTCCAACCTGTATTATTTGTGTGAATAGGATGCTTAAAGTCTCTAAGTCTCAATTTCTGATATGTAAATATCATCTGCTGTACTTTGAAAAACTATGGTTCGTCTAACCCAAGTCATGATATTTTCAATTGCCTCATATGCATGTGAAAGCTGGAAAATTAATAAGGAAGACAGAAGAAAAATGGATGTGTTGAAATTACAGTGTCGGCAAAGAATATTGAATATATCATGGATTGCCAAAAGAACTAACACAAGTGTCTTGGTAGAAGTACAGCCAGAACGGTCCTTAGGAGCAATGATGAGACCTCCTCTCACCTACTTTAAGCACGTTATCTGGAGGGATCAGTCCCTGGAGATAGACATCCTACTTGGTAAAGTGGACAAACAGAGAATAAGAGGAAGATCCTCAAGAAGACAGATTGACACAGTAGCTTCAATAATGAACTTAAACATTGCATTCAAAGAGTTGTGTGAATGGCTCAGGACCAGGTAGTATTTTGTTGTCTTATACATAGGATTACAATGAGTCTGAACCAACTAAATTGTACTACTACTAAAAACAACAATAAAAATCAATTACAGATATGCAAATATTATCAGATTCATAGATTAAAACCAATGTAAATGGTCTAATATAATGACAGTCACATACTAAACATTCAATAAATATCAGCAAGTATGATTATTATCTTATTATCTGAAATGTCTTTGGCCTCTTTCCCCTGTGCAGTTTTAGCATGATACCTGAAATCTACTCTGGAAGTAGAAGTAAATAAAATAAGATTTAATTTTTCAATTCTGTAAATTAAATAATTACAAAATGAGTCATTTGATTTAAAAATTATTGTAATTGGAACTGTTTGAAATGTAGCAGGAACGCTTTAAGACTCTCTTGATAACTGAAAGTTTCCACAAGCAATTAATTACTTGGAATGGCAGATTTAAGAGGCAGCAGAGTAAAGCAAATTTCCCCCAATATACTTTCTGAACAAATGGATAAAACTTTTGAAAGTGATGCCTCAAAACCACAGAAATACTTCTCAAACAATCATGAATGTTTGGCATCTCAAGATCAACTCCAAAGGATTCACTTGAATTTAAATGTTTGGGATTCTGCAAAAGTCAAATTAATTATATGAGAGCTCATTGCTTTCTTGAAGGAATGTTCACTGTCAAGCAGAACACGTCATGAGAATCCAAGTTCATGTTCAAGAGATGTGGACTCCAATTTTGTTTGCTCCTAATCAGTATTGTAACTTTGACTAAGGTTGGAAGTTTCTCTTTTTTTTAATTCTCCAGGCTCTCACTTGTAAAACGGAGCTTATATCTCACAGGTTTTATGGAGATCAAATCATATAATGGATGTGTTATTAAGTCCAGTTGATCAATAAGGCTTAAGAGTGATTATTCCCCTGTGGAATTAGGAAATTACTTTTTGCAAAGGACAGAGGTGTCAAATATTTCATGTCTGTACCTAAAATTAAACTTTGTGATAAGTATTTGAGGTTCCCTTACATTAAATAAAAGGAGATATCTGTTGCATTCCAAACAAATAAATAATAGGACAAACACTAAGTTTTCAGCATGGAGGATGGGAGTGGGAAGTGCGGTGGGAGAAGTCCTAGTATTGAACACCCCCAAAAGAAAATCTGCTACACAAGACCTTTTTAAAGTGTTGAAAAGCAAAGATGTCAGCTTGAGGAATAAGGTGCACCTGACCCAAGCAAAGGTATTTCAATAACCTTATGCATGTGAAAGTTGGACAGTAAATAAGGAAGAATGTAGAAGAATTGATGCTTTTGAGTTTTTGTGTTGGAAGAGAATCTTGAAAGTGCCATGAGCTGCCCATAGAACCAACAGATCTGTGTTGGAAGACGTGCAGCCAGAGTGTTCCTTGGAGACCAACATGGCCAAACTTTGTCTCTCATACTTTGGACATATTGTCAGGAGGGACCAGTCACTGGAGAAGGAGCTCATGTTTGTTAAGGTGGAGGGTCAGAGATGGATTGGCCAAGTGGCAGCATCAGTGGGTTCAAGTGTGGCAACAATAGTGAAGTTGGCCCAGGATCAGGCATTATTTTGTTCTGTTGTGCATAAAGTCGTTATGAGTCCACACTGACTCAATGGCACCTAACAACAAGAAAACAAAAGATAATTAGAAATTTTCCCACTGTGATCTGGACTTCTTGAGTATGAGGAATATTATGTCTCATATTATGTATAGGGGCACAGCGAACTGTAGGAAGAATTCAGTAAATTTTCCTGAGTTTTCTTTTTTCTCAAATATTCTAATGAAGAAATTCAGTATTTAAATAAACAAATGAATCCTGAGACAGAAAGCTATATTTTTATTTATTTATTTAGAAACTCTGAGCCTACAAAGAAATGTTCTAATTGTAGTGAGAAATTTGGTGTTACTCTGGAGAATTCTCCTGGGATTCTCGATTCATTTTTCTCTGACCTGAGGGCTACAATATGGAAGTAAGCCAATTGTGGTCTCAGCAAAGATTATTGGTTTTTTAATCAGCTTGGCAAGTTTAAGTCTTAGTTACACCCACTTGCTCATTTGTTGTTTTTAAGTGCCGTCGAGTCAGTTCTGACTCATAGTCAAGGAGCAGGTGGTAAGTTTGAACTTCCATTTTTGTAGTTCAAAGAGACTTTTTGGTCCAATGCTTATCCTATAGCACCACACCAGGATTCGTCATTAAATAAATGACACAACCTCTCATTACCTATTCTTCTATTGTTCACATAAAACCAGAGTATTAGTACCTGTTTTTAGAGTAGCAGTAAAAATTTAATTTGATAAAGGATATCAAATACTTGTCTCAAGGTTTATGAAAACACATTGTCATTATAATGTAGGAGAAACCTATTGCCTGGAAACTTACAGAACACTCTTCCCTCTAAGAGTCATGGAGTGAAAGTCTAAAGTTCTTTAGTTTGTTTTGTTTTACAAAATCTAACAGGATTAAGAGAAACAGCAAAGAAGGAGGGGAGTGATTAACTTTTCAGTCTAAGAGCGGAGGTCCCTAGGACCATCAAGGGAGAAGAGCAGAGAGTGGGACCCTACCCAGAGAAGCAGTGATGCCAGAAATGGAGACAGAGATGATGACATAGAGTGATGGAGCTGCTGGAGACTTTAGATCTAGAGAGGGAGAGCCATTGTGTACTGAAGACCTGGGGAGTACGGGGGAAGGATTGCATGGAGGAGATTTTAACCATGGCAATGAGACGATATCCGATAGAATGAATATAAAACTAATGTTCTCCCATGTAAACTATCACATAATTCACAATAAAACATATAAGAAAAAAATAAAAAGATAAGCAAAACAGAGTTGGAGAAAAATGCAGAGCAAAACTCACAGACTGGTCTGATGAAGTCTGATGGGACCCCAGAGTCTTATGGCCCTTAGTAACTCTTCAGGTCTAGAACTGAACTTTCTCTGATGACTCAATTTTCAGCCAAACATTAGAGAGTGTGGTGCTGAGAGTTAATGCGCTAGACTGCATAGTTGGTTTGAACTGCAAGGTTGGTGGTTCAAGCTCACCAGTTGCTTCTTGGAAACCCTCTACAGGGTCACTATGGGTTGGAACCAACTCAACAGCACTTAACAACAATAACAACATAAAATCTATAAGGTTATAATACTAGTGAAGTATGCAGACCTTAGAATCATGATCAAAAGGGCAGTGTTTACTCAAGGACTACATTCAGAAGGTCTAGGAAAGGAGGAAATGGAAACAGGTCACGTAGGGAGGAAATGAGATGAGTGATATTATACTGAAGAAACTGCAACCTTTTGAGATCAAGCAAAATGGGTGTGAATTGTTGAATGTAAAACTGATGATCTCCTCTGTGGACTTTCACCAATTCAAAATAAAAAGTCTATTAAAAAAAAAAAAAAGTAACAGTAAAGGACAGTGGCGTACTGTGAGAGACATCATTGCTATGCTTACACCTTAAGGGGTAGGAGGGAGGAAGGGGATTCACAGAAACCAGTGATCTCTGTAGCCCTGGAAGAGGATCAGTCATTATCTTCTATCCTTCCTCACTAAGACCATCGTAGTGAGGAAGGGAGAGCAAGTGGAATAAATACCCTAACGCTGTGAGCTTCTGCTGCTGTCTCCCATTGGCTGAGCCCAAATGGGAAGGCTGGAAGAAGATGATCAAAAGAAAGCTGGGGAATGCAATCTTTAGAGTTCAGGACACAGACTGGGGAAGGATCTGAAGGACAAAAAGGGAAGAACCACCACAAATTGTCAAATATCAAAATACCACATTGAAAAGTAAGACTGGCATATTAAATTCAAGTTCAGTAATTAGATAAGGTCATTTGCTTAAACATTTCAACTCTGTTTCACCATCAGTGAAAAGAGATATAATAATAATTTATTCAACAGTGGGCCATTTTGAAACTTATAAATACATATGTATTTAGCTTAGCACAGCATGAGAATTCCAGAGGCTTAATAAAAATTGGTGACAGCAATTTTTTCCCCCCAGTGAGGCTCAAGAGTCATATATAGTGCTGGCAACTAATTTGAGGTTATTTAAACTGATTTGTTCATTTGTTACACAGATATATATGGGGTGTCTATGGAGTCCTGATATGGCACTGTGGGCTAATGCATCAGACTTCAAAGTCATTTGAACTGTAAGGTTGGTGGTTCAAGCTTACCAGCTGCTCCTTGGAAACCATATACAGGGTTGCTATGGGTTGGAATTGACTA
>NW_006408592.1:9722434-9728905 GCF_000296735.1 Chrysochloris asiatica
ATATACGATAGACTGAATGTAAAACTAATGTTCTCCCATGTAGACTATCATATAATTCACATTGCTGTGAAGATTGCATATGATGTATATTAATTGTCTGTCACAGTCCCATTTATGTAGTAAATACAGAACAAATACCAGCTTCCTCTTATAAACCACACTGCTGGTTTCTTAGGGACAGATATTTATATTGTTCTTGTTTGCATCTGTCTAGGCTGCTAACATATAGTGCTGCATATAATCTTGCTGCAATATATCAAACCTTTTTGGAAAGAACATATGAAGTCAGACGGAAAAAGCCTAGCAGACATTTTTAACTTCTAAAATCTCAATTTGAATTTCTCTTGTTTCCTCTTTACAGTTAGATAACATGACTCCAAGGGTTCCTTAGAGGCTCCTTTGTGAATTGCTAAAGGCCATCTGAAATCCAATTTTCTTCTTGTTGTTGTTTTTGGAATGAAACATCATCCTGCACTTACAGAATTATCCTTTAAGAACTGCAAAGTGCTTTTCAAATGAAGATGCATGCTCCTGATGAACTCCAAGAGAAAATGAAGGAACTAGATGATTTATATGTCTGACAGCAATGGAGAGTGAATTGGCAAGGTGCGAAAGGATGAGAATACCAGTCAGTCTCCACCCGAGCCTATCCTCATTCTGTATTGTAAAAGTTAACTTTTTTTTGTTTTCAGAACTTCATGGAATTATATACTTTAAAAAAAGGTGGGGGGGGGAGGCAGGTGAATGTGCACACTCCCTCACAAAGATGTAAGGCAGACATGACTCTAGAAATCTGTACCCCATGATGTCCCCCTTTTTTTTTTAAGTTTTTATTGTGAATTGAGTGATAGTTTATGTGGGAGAACATCGATTTTACACTCAGTGTTTCATTGCGATTATTACAATCCCCTCTGTGTATCATCATTCAACAGTATTTGCTTCTACTACCTCTGTTTTTGTTTTGCTTTGTTTTGTCTTGTTTTTCTGTTTTGTTGGGGGAGTGGAGGATGTACAACAAAACACTCAGGAATATATAATAATTTAAGCAATCAAAGGCACATTCTACAACTCTGCCTCCTGGTCACCAGCACACAGGCTTTCTCTTTCCATGAATCTAGAGTCCTCAGCTGTTTTATCTCTCCATGCCCTTATCTCTGCTTCCATCTTTGGTATTGCTGCTTCTCTGGATAGAGTCCCACATTCTACTCATGCTCTTCTCTCATATGGTTCTAGGTTTGTCTGTTCCTGGAATGTAAGATTATCTACTCCCCCCTTTATATTACAAAACTTCTACCTTACAGCTGTAACAATCACAATTATTAATGATAACAGTTACTCACTATTGAATCATAAGAATCTTATCCCCATCTCCTTTCATCAGAACTGTCTAGACAAGATAAAAACTTTTCAAAGGGGATTTTCCCTTCCCCCACACATTCCAAAACTATACTTCCTCTTGAAAACTTGTAAGCCAGTCATTCCATGCCTTTATAGCCCCCATTTTAGGTAGCTGATATCCGGGTTGCCCATCTCTATCACATACAGAGGGTGATAAGATAAAGACTCTTTCCCTCTAATTTGGTATTTTGAGGTGCTACATGCATAAGTATAGGTCAAGTCTCCATAATGTCCTTGTAAAAGTCACTTACTTTTATATGAGCAGTATTTTCTTTGATGAGGATATTAAAGTTACCCTGTAAATTATGTCATCAAACTGAACATTTTTAAGCAGTTAAAAACCCATTCTCATAAATAATATATTGTACTGATTACAAATATATCACATAAGAAAGTAAATTCCATGGTGATTTGGATAAATACTAGAACAATATTCTGGAAGCCAGAAGAATGTTTTTCTGAACTCCATATACAGTTGTTATTACTGTGTGTCGTTAAGTAGGTTTTGACTCAGTAATCTTGTATAGGGTTTCTGAGAGAAGCTGGTAGATTTGAACTGCTGACTTTGTGGTGACTAGTCCTGTGTTTATCTTATAACACCACACAGTATAATACAGCAGTCTTAATTGCAATATTGAGGTATGATAGTAAAGCCAGTGTAATAGGATAAATTCAGGTAATCAAAACTTTTTGAAAACCACTAATTGTTCATAAACCACCAATTGTTCAAAAGGTCATTAAGAAGGTAAGAAAGAAAGAAAAGAATAAAATGGATGACAGACAAATCTCTGAAACTTGCTCTCCAGCATAAAGATGTTAAAGCAAATGAAAGAAATGAGGAGGTAAAAGAGATTAAATAGAAAATGCCAAAGGGCAAGATCTGGAGTTAGAAAACCAAAAGAGATGAGCATGCTCAGCATTTCTCAAGTGGAAAAAACTGAGGAAAAACTTCCAGCCTCGAGTTGAAATCTTGAAGGATTCTTTGGGTAATATATTGACTGATTCAAAAAGCATCCAAAGAAGATGGAAGGAATACAGATTCACTCTTCCAAAAACAAATGGTCGATGTTCAACTTTTTCAGGATTTTATGAACAATTTTTGTTGTTGTTGTTAGGTATCATTGATGTAAGTTGATATTGACTCAGTGATATTTTGCACAACAAAATGAAATATTGCCTAGTCCTGTACCTTCCTCACAATAGTTGTTAAGCTTTTGCCCATTACTGCTGACACAGTGCTCATCCATTTCGTTGGGGGGGTCTTATTGGTTTTTTGCTGATCATTCACTGTACCTAGCATGATGTCATTCTCCAGGAACTTGTCCCTCCTTCTATTGTGTTGTTGTTAGTTGCCCTCAGGTCTATTCTGATTCGTATGTTACAGTTTAGAACTATTCCTTAGAGTTTTCCTAGCTTTAATCTTAGTAGAGAAAGATTACTAGGACTTTTTATCCATAGTACCATTGTTGTTGTAGTTAAGTACCATGGAGTTGCTTCCAACTCATAGTGACCTTGAACAGGGTTTCCAAGGCTGTAAATCTTTATGGGAGCAGAAAGCCTCATCTTTCTTCTCTTGTGGAATGGCTGGTAGTTTTGAACTGCCGACCTTGAGGCTAGCAGCCTGATTCATAACCACTGCGCTACCAGAGTTTCTTGGGTGGGTTCAAACCATCAACTATTAGGATAGCAGTTGACCATAAACATTGGTAATATTGAGTCATTTAAATATTTTTGTAAGCATGAAATATAAATGTGGAAAACAGTCTTAGGCTAGGATTCGTTCAGTGGCAGTATAGGTTGGAAGTAATGGCTGAAGAATTTTCTACCACAGTGCTCTCATACACCACATAAATCAATTAATCAATCAACCAACAATGATTTATTTAGTGTCACTGTTGTGCTTAATCCCATTTTAGGTGCAGTGAAAGTTGACAGAAGAAAAATATCCCCTAAAAATAGAATTTGGCACATGATAGGTATTCACTAAATTGTCTGAATACACAAATGAATAAACTAGTGAAACACCTTATAATTCCACTGCTTCTCTGGAAAATGTTTGTACCTTTTTAAGAACGTCCATCTTGACTTTGCTTACTATATTAAACACTTCCTATTTCTTTGCATACCATACGTAATTATTTGCTGCCTTATGTAAATCTAATACCTGATACCTATATTTGCCTTATTAACATCATATTTCATTATATTTAAATGTGTACATGTTCTGTCTCCTCAGCCAGATTGTAGGACTCTGTGATGGTAAATGTGTTTTACTCATTCTACACATGAGCTTAGTGTAATAGCTGGAACTTTTTTGATACTTCATAAACATTTCATTTATAACTATATGTTGTTAAGTGCTGTCAAATTGGTACTCACTTTTAGTGACCTATATAGGATTTCTAAGGAGCTCTGGTAGCTTAGTGGTTACGTATCGGGTTGTGAACTGCAAGGTCAGCAGTTCAAAACTACCAGCGGTTCCGCAGGAGAAAGACGAGGCTTTCTGCTCCTGTAAAGACTTACAGTCTTGGAATCCCTGTACAGGGTCGCTATGAGTCGGAACCGACTCCACGGCACATAACAACAACAACAACAACATACAGGATTTCTAAGGAGCTCTGGTAGCGTAGTGGTTACGAATCGGGCTGTGAACCCAAGGTCAGCACTTCAAAACTACCAGCTGTTCCACAGGAGAAAGATGAGGCTTTCTGCTCCCATAAGCATTTACAGCCTCGGAAACCCTGTACAGGGTCGCTATGAGTCGGAGACGACTCCACGGTCCATAACAACAACAACAAATATAGGATTTCTGAGGATCAGCTGGTAGGTTTGAACTGCCATTTTGTGGTTCACTGTCCTGTGTTGATCCTGCACCTCCATACCATGTGTGTATTAATTGAGACTCTACTGGAGTCCTGGTGTGGCACTGTAGGATAAGCCCTGGACCACAAAGTAGGTTTGAACTGTGTAGTCAGTGGTTCAAATTCATTAGCTGCTAATCAGAAATCCTATGCAGGGTCTCTGTGGGTTGAAACCAACTCAACTGCCCTAAACAAAACAAAAAAAGATTTAACAAGATACCAATCACAGTTCTCAACACTCTATAGTTACTTAATATAGCTCTCTGATATGAATATGTTGTTGTTGTTGTTGTTAAGTGCCATCGAGTCGGTTCCGACCCATAGCGACCCTGTACAGGGTTTCCGAGGGTGTAAATCCTTACGGGAGTAGAAAGCCTCATCTTTCTCCCGCGGAGCAGCTGGTAGTTTCGAACCGCTGACCTTAAGGTTCGCAGCCCGATTCGTAACCACTACGCTACCAGAGCTCCTTTGATATGAATATAGTAAGTATTAATATAGTAAGTTATATCATCTTATGATTCTATTACACTCAAGTGGTGCTTACAGGATTTATTTCTAGGAACACACCTTAAAAACAATTTTGTTGTCAGTGAGTCTCTTCTAAGTCATTAATACTATAAGATAGAGTAGAACTCTGTCACAGGGTTTGAAGACTCTCTCTGGCAGAGATACCAGTGAGTTTGAACTCCTCACCTTTCAGTTAACAGCCCAGTGTTTAACTGCCTTGCCACCAGGGCTGTTTCTAGAAACAGAAGACATTATAAGATAGTTGTATAAAATGCTGGGAACATTTCAGAGATGATCTCTAAGATGGATGGCACAGGTTTGTGTGCCAGCCCCTGTTGTTGGACATGTTCCAACCCATCATGTGCTCTTCATTACTATGTTGTTGTTGTTAGGTGCCGTGGGGTTGGTTCCAACTCATAACAACCCTATACAGGGTTTCTGAGACTGTAAATCTTTACAGGAGCAGAAAGCCTCATCTTTCTCCCGTGGAACAGCTGGTAGTTTCGTACTGCTGACCTTATGGTTCGCAGCCCGATTCGTAACCGCTACGCTATAAAGGAAATATCAAAATCCACATTTTGTAGAAAAGGAAATTGAGAATTTGCAATGTTAAATCCCTTTCCTGGGAGCATGTGTTAAGCGGATATACAAGATTTGAGATTTCTGACTCCAGCATTCAAGCACTCTTCGCTGTATCGTTCTCTATAGCCCTGCAGTGCAAACTGTTTGATTCAACACCTGCTGGTTGTCATTACTGATGGGGTGAGTGCTCTGCTAACCTAATCTGAACTGTAGTTTCTCAGAAGGCCCTTGTGTATATTGATTGGGAAAGAGATACGGTGATAAATATTATAGTAATATAAGTGGTTGTTTGGATGGAGGAAAATAATAAATACACTTAAATTGTTTTAGGAAAAGAGATTCGTTAAATGCCTTCTCTGCAGCTATAAGGCAAATATCCAGTGAAGTATTATTCAAAGTACATTACCCCAGGAGAGGTAATTGATGGTGTCCTAAACAATCCATTTCTTAAGTAGAAAATATCACTAGTTTGTATTTACTATCATTAATCATATGTTATACACACAGGATTAAGGGCAATGGGCATGATCAATGAGATATAAGAACTAAATCTGGAAATTGAAACCTGATGTAGATAATCATCAAAGCTCAATAGAAAATGAAGTGAAGGCATTGCATATGTGAGCATATTCAGGCTTTCCAACCAAATCAATTTCAGTTTCATTTTATCTATTTTAAAAGGAACCAACTCATCTCTTTTCTTCCATTCAAGCAAGGATGTAGAGGAAGTTAATGAATTAATTTAAGAAAGCATTTATCCTACAGCCCCTTAAATAATAGCCTTTGTTAAGACTTGTACTTATTGGTCTTCCCACAAGGAGAGTTTTTCCTGGAAACCCTGATTAGACCAGGACCACCTACATTTTGTGTTTTTTCTTAGACAGTGTCTTAGTTATATTGTACTGCCATAACAGAAATACTACAAGTGGGTGGACTTAAACAGAAATTTGTCTTCTCAAAGCTTAGGAAGTGTATTGTTGTTAGGTATCACTGAGTTGCTGTGTGTATCAGAATGAAGCACTGTCCAGTTATGTGAAATCCTATAAATGTTACTATGTTTGAGTCCACTTTTCCAGTAACTGCATCAATCAACCTCATTGAGGGTCTTCTGTTTTGCTGACCA
>NW_006408592.1:9729570-9762681 GCF_000296735.1 Chrysochloris asiatica
TTCTGTTAGAATGCGTGTCTCTTAGTTTATGTACATGTTCTGCATGAGTACAATTAAATGTTCTGGAATTCCCATTCTTTGCAATGTTAGCTAAAGTTTTTTATGATGCACACAGTAAAATGCCTTTGTATAGTCAATTAAACACAAGCAAATATTTTGGTAGTATCTGCTTTCAGAAAAGGTTTATCTGATGCCAGCAATGGTATTCACATCCACTTCTGAATCCATCTGGAATTTCTCATAGTTTCCTGTCTTTGTACTTCTGTAACATTTTTAAAATTACATTCAACACACTTGTATATGATATTAATGATATTGTTCAATAATTTCTGCATTCTTTTGTGTAATATTTCTTTAGATTGGGCACAAATGTGGATCTTTTCCAGTCATTTGCCAGATAACTGTATTCCATATTTGTTGTCATGGGTGAGTTTGTGTTTCTCACATTGAATCCATTTGTTGAAACGTCTCTGTTGTTAGACAGTGTCTTGGTTACCTTGTACTGCCATAACAGTTTTCTGTATTGTTTTTCCATCAATCCCTGGAAGCGTTTTACCAATACCTTCAGTACCATCCATTGCTGATCATATGTTACCTTCTGAAATGGTTGAATGTTGACCAGATCATTTTAGTATATAGTGATTCTCTGTAATCCTGCCATCTTCTTTGATAATGCCTGGAATGTATAATATTTTGCCTATTAATTCTTCAATATTAATCACATGAGTCTTCCATTTTTCACTTCTGTTCATTCTGTTTGAAAAATGCTGAGTATGTTCTTCCCTTTTGTTTTTCTAATTCTAGGTCTTTGCACAGTTTAATACTTTGTCTTCTTGTGCTACTCTTTGAAATCTTCTATTTAGCTCTTTGATACTTCATCATTTCTTCCTTTCTTTTAACTATTCTACATTAAAGAACCAATTTCAGAGTCTCTTCTGACATGTATTTTTGGACTTTTCTTTCTTTACTATCCTTTCAAATAAACTTTTGGTTCTTCATAAATGATGTCTTTAATGTCCAAAAACTCATGTGTTCTTTGCTTGTTAGTGTTCTTGAGATAGTCTCAAAATTTATATTCAAGGTTGTATTTGGGTTTACATGGACTTTAAATTTTTTTTTCTGTAGCTTCAACTTGAACTTACGTAGTAGGGAACAATGGTCCATTCCTCAGTTTCTGGCCTCATTCTGACCTGTAATATGGAGCTTTTCCTTCATCTCTCTCCAGAAATGTAGTCAATTTGATTACTGTGTAGTCCATCCTGCAAGTCCACATTTATAGTTGCTATTTATGTTGCTGAATTAGGTATTTCCAATGAGTAGATCTTTGGTTTTACCAAATTGAATCATGCAATCTCTAGCATCATTTCTTTCATCATGTTTTTACAATTACCAATATAACTTATTTGTTTCCAACTTTCACATTCTAATCATCAGAAATTATTAATGTATCTTCATTGAATGATCAATTTTAGACTGTGGAAATTAGTAAAAATCCTTCCATTTCAACGTCTTTAATAGTGGTGTGTAAATTTGACTAATAAATATATTAACTGGTCTTTCATGTAAGTATATGGATATTATCTTGACACTGAAAGCCTTATATTTCTAGCTAGATCTTGAAATCTTCTTTTTTTATATAAGGAATACATTACCATTCCTTGTTTTTTTGTCTTTCCTGGAAAAACAGAATAGTATTTTGTACGTTTTATGTTCTGATAATTAATATAAATATTCAGCAATGCCACATTATCACAAAATTAAGATCCACAAAATTTCTTTAACCATGTCACTAAGATCAACTCCAGCTCTACCTCAGTCATATTTTAAATGACTTCCAAACTGAGAGGCTCATCTTTTGGCACTTTATCAGACAATGTTCTGCTGCTCTTCACAAGGTTTTTACTGGTCAACTTTTTCAGAAACTGAACATTTGGCACTTCTTCCCAGTTTACCTTAGTCTGTACATTCCACTGAAACCTGTCCAGCATGTGTGACTGTGCTGCTATCTGAAATATTAGTGACATAGCTTTCAGCATCATAGCAGTGTACAAGCCACTACAATATGATAAACTGACAGATGAATGGTGGCAGGGAGGCTAGAAGTTCCAACTCAGAGTTCAGATTCTAGCAGAAGGCTTTCTGTCTTTGTCAGCCTTTGAGAAAGGTCTTTATGTCTTCTGAGTTTTTTCTCCAAGACAATTGTTATGTGACTTTGCGTCTAGTTTCACCTTTCTTTGCTCACTAGCTGTGTTTAATTTCTTTTATATCTCAAACGACATTGACTTAAGATTCACTCTGAACTAATTTTGACTCATTGAGAAAGATAGCCCATACCCAAAATAGGGAGGCTACAAAGGCAAGAAGTGACTGGAGTACAAGCTTTCAAGAGGGACCCTAGATCAAGAGGGCACGGAGGAAGGTAGAATCTCCACTGAATAGTATCCAATCTGTCTGGGCTGGGAAAAATAAAGAAAGATAGCCCATTTGAAAATGGTACAATAAACACAGGCATAGGTTTAAAGACTTACAGCACATATTTAAGAGAAACAAACTTTAATCCATAACACACATGATGACAACTGCAAATTTATATTTTTATAACTCTTTGTTCAATGTCTCTGCCTCCCATCAACACCTGTCCTCCCTGACATAACTACTATGCATGTCTGGTGTACCACTGAGTTGCAGATTCATAGCACAAGGCTGAAAAAAGGTGACCAGAAGATATCTGTGAATGAATGAATTACACAATGAATAACTGAACGTTCAGGCACTCTATAGGGATTTATCATCTAAAAAGACAAGTAACTTGTATTCATATTGGGGAGACAAGTACACAAACAGTAAAGTTCCTTATTATAAAGTAATTGATGTAATGGGCATGTGTCCAAAGCATATTAGAAATATAGAGGAAGAAATGTCTAAAACTGTTTCTAACTCGAAAATCTTCAACGTTTATTAGTAATCCAGTATTTTTGGAACACCAACTTTTAAAAAAAGGAGCTTTTGTAGCATAGTGGTTATGAATCAGGCTGTGAATTTCATGGCCAGCAGTTCAAAACTACCAGCTGTTCCGTGGAAGAAAGATGAGGCTTTCTGCTTGTGCTGAAGATTTACAGCCTTGGAAATCTTGTACAGGGTCTCTATGAGTCAGAACAGACTTTACAGCACATAACAACAACTTTAAAAAGCATTGAAGTGTTAGCTGAAAAGACCTGAAATGTCATGCTAGTCAGCAAACCACAAGAGTTTTCTTATGTGTGTGTGTGTGTGTTTCTCTCTCAACTCTCCTGATTTGTGATCATCACAGCTTGTTGGATTCTAAAAGGAAGAAAATCTTGTTTTGTGCCCGGGTTTCCGGTATCTGGAATTGAAACCAAAGATGAGATCTAGAGAATGTATTTGAAAGCCAACTGGAAAAAAAAAAATAGAAATTGAAGTTTACTTCTGACTTTACAGTTTGAATGTTAGTTCTATGGTCTTGGTGTGGCCCTGTGAATTAATGTGTTGGACTGTAAGGTTGATTTGAACATCAAGGTCAGCAGTTCAAGTTCACCAGCACCTCCTCAGAAACTCTATTCAGGGTTGCTATGATTTGGAACTGACTCAGTGGTACTTAACAACAACAATGTCAAACACCTTAATATGTACAGAAGTTACACATTCAATACTCCATCAAGATGAGATCGTCAGTTCCCAATATTGAAAATTTTTATACTAGCTGCATTCAGTGGTTTCTTTGCAAATGTTTAAAGATTACTGTTTGGAATATCTCACAGAGAACTGGGGCATCATGTGTATATTGTACCCCAGTTGGTATGAAGCACATTAACTTCCTCTCATAATACAGGCAGTGTCTTAGGCCAGGTTTTCTAGTGAAACAAAACCAGTGAGACAGGGATTCGAAAAAGAACAAAGATGGCAGAGTGAGACACAACTTGGAGAGCCAGCTGGCTTTGGGGCCAGGGATGGTCGGCTCAGGCAGTCGACTTCCTCATCATAAGAACATTTTCCTTGGCCTTTAGGTGTTATTATATTTTCTTCATCTCAAAGAAAACAAAATTTTGAAGTTAGAACTTGGCAAACAGATGAATTTTAGCAGTGAGCTTTACAAATGTATCCAGAGTGAAGGGTTAAATCAGATTAGGATCTCACATTCAACTTGCCAATTTTTTTATATTTTAAATCTGAGCACACACAAATATTTTTAAAGGCATCTTAATTTAAGAGAGCAGTGTTTGAAGGATAAGCAGATAAGCACTGGACAGCAAACAACAAGGTTGGCAGTTAGAGATCACCAGCCACTCAGAGGGAGAAAGATGAGGCTTTGTGCCCCCTCAAAGATTACAGCTGTGGAAAAACCTATACAGGATCATTATGAGTTGGAACCAACTCAAAAGCACTTAACAACAGCAAAGAAGTCTAACCAACAGAATCTAACCAAAGGTAAGAATATGCTTGGCATTGCTCAAAATGAGATAATTATAGAAAAAAAACAAGCCTTGAGTTACAATATTGGAGAATTCTATACTGATGTGGCACTGTGGGCTAATGCATCAGACTGCAAAGTCATTTGAAATGCAAGGTTGGTGGTTCAAGCTTACCACCCACTCCTTGCAAACCCTATACAGGGTCATTATGGGTTGGAGTCATCTAAACGGCACTTAACAACAACAACATAGGCAAAATAATGAATGATGCAGGAAGCATCAAAAGAAAATAGAAGGAATTGATTGATGCTCAGCCACTTCAAGTGATAGCATGTAGTTGGAGGTCCAAGCTGCATTGAAGGCATTGGCATAAAACAAAACTCCAGAAATTCATGGAACACCAAGTGAAATGTTTCAACAAAATGATGTGGTGTTGGAGGCACTTACTTGTCAATGCCAAGAAATTTGGAAGGCAGCTACCTGATCAACCAATGGGAAAAGATTCCTATTTGTGCCCATGCCAAAGAAAGGTGAGCCAATGAAATCTAAAAATATTATTAATATCACATGTAACCAAATTTTGATGAAGATAATTTTGAAATGGTTGCACCAGTAAATTGACAAGGAGCTTCCAGAAATTCAGATTCAGAAGAGGACATTGTTGTTGTTGTTAGGTGCCATCGAGTCGATACTGACCCATAGCAACCTTATGCACAGCGGAATGAAACACTGCCTGATCCTGGGCCAACTTCACTACTTTTGCCATGCTTGAGTCCATCAATGATGACACTTGGCCAATCCATCTCATTGGGGATCTTCCTCTTTTTCTCTGACCCTCCACCTTACCAAACATGATATCCTTATTTACATCAGAAAGATCTTGCCTGAAAACAGAGACTATCAGAGAGATGTTTACTTGTGCTGCCTTGACTACACAAGGCATTTGACTGTGGATCATAAACTCTCCTAACATTGTGAATAATTGGGATTTCAGAACCTAGACCAAAAGGCAGCTGTTCAAACAGGTCAAGAGGACACTGAATTGTTCAAAGTCAGAAAAGGTGTGTGCTAGGCTTGTATCCTTTCACCCCACATATTCCATCTGTGTCCTGAGCAAATAATCTGAGACACTGGATTACATAAATACTATGACATCAAGATTGGAGAAAGAATCAATAACAACCTGAAATATGCAGAAAATACAACTTTACTTGCTGGAAGTGAAAAGAATTTGAAGTACCTACTGATGAAGACCAGTATGGATTATAACTTATTGTAAAGAAAACAAAAATCCTCACAATGTGACCAATAAATAACATCAAATGATTTAAATGAAGAAAAGGTTGAAGCTATCAAAGACTTGATTTTGTTTGGATCCACAATCAACACTTATGGAAGCAGCAGTCAAGAAATCAAACGATGTATTTCACTAGGCAAATCTGCTGTAAAAGATCTCTTTAAAGTATCAGGGACATCATGCTTGAGAAAGTGAGGGAAAAAGAGGAAGGTCCTCAATGAAATGGAGTGACACAGGACTACAACTATGGCTCAAACATAACAACGGTGAGAATGAAGGAAGACCTGGGCAGTGTTACATTCTGCTTTGCAGACTTGCTATGAGTTGGATTCAACTCAATGGTAATTAACAACAAAGAATTTAAATGTATTACTGAGAAACCTTATCTAAAGTCATCCACTGATCACAAAAGCATGTTTAAACAAGTTTGGTTTGGAATCAACCCATGCTTGCATCTACTGGAAAACAATAACAAAACATATACATGAGAGAGAGAGAGAGAGAAGTTTATTATCAAGGAAGTGGCTTACAATTGCAGAGTCCCACAAACCCATCAGAAGAGAGAGAGGGAGCCTTTCCCATGTCTCCATTATACTGGAAGCCAGCCACATCCTCAAAGAGGAATCCATTCAATTGATTGGCTGCTCATAGCCACTCACCTTAGAGCTAACTAAGCCTGTGTTAGGTTTCATTAAATGAGAATTAGTACATCTTAACTGCTAAAGTCTTGGTATGATGCTGTGGGTTAATGTGACAGAATGCAAAGCTGTTTGAACTGCCAAGATCTGTGGTTCTAGCTTACCAGTGGCTCCTTGGAAACCGTATACAGGGTCACTATGAGTCAGAACCAATTCGACGGCACTTAACAACAACAACAACAACTGCTAAATATCTGGAAATCCTGACCTCGTCAAGTTGACACTAAACCCTAACCATTACAGGCAGTCAGGGAATTAGAGTGAGATTAGTGTCTAAGAGAGTTTGTAGGTAAATTGGACGAGTTGCATAGGGTTCTTACTTAGCTTTCCTTTAGAGAATGGAAAGGAGTCCTAGTAGCATAATGTCGGGCTACTAACCACCAGATAGGTGGTTCAAGCCCAATAGCAGCTCCACTGGAGAAAGTTGAAGCTGTCTTCCCTTCCTTTTGTGTCACTATGAATTGGAATCGCTTTGATGCCAGTGGGCAAATGCAGGAAAAGGCACCTGGTGGTGCAATGATTAAAGCACTTGGCTTTTAACCAAAAGTCAGTGAGTTTTTGAAGAGAAAGAGGCGCCTGACAGTCTGCTTCCATAAAGATTCACAACCCTGGAAACGCTATAGGACAGCTCTATTCTGTTGGAACAGACTTGATGGCAGTGAGTTTAGATTTTGTTTCTTTAGGACAAGACAAGCCTAAAAAACAGCTTATGTTGAGATTTAAAAGCTGCAAGTGGAGCAAGCAGAGATGATTGTGATGAAGAATGTGTTGCAAATAGAGATTGATTTGTACATAACATCAAAGGGCTTGTAAAAGTCCTGATGTGGTTCTTAGGGTAAGTGATGGACTGATAGCCACAAGACAGATGGTTACAACCCTAGCTGCTCCTGGAAAACCCTATATAGGCTTGCTGTGAGTCAGAACCAACTCGACAGCACATAACAACAGCAAGCGTTATCTACAAATTGGAAGTTTGTAACCTGAGGGTTGCCTGTACACACCATCTCAACAAAAGTTATGTTGTCCACAATGAGGCAAAAAATGCTTCTTGGAGGTGAAAGAATCATCAGACTACAGTATATAAGCAGATAAACTGTGGCATTAAAATGTCATGGAAGCTTAGATATTTAAGAGAAAAGCAAGTTGGAAATCTTGAGTATCCTGTTTGCTTCGCTACCTCCAGATCCTAGATCAATATCTGACATGTGATGAGTGTTCCATAACTTGAAATCCATGAGTGGAGCAAGGACTGCATGATGAATAGGTAGGTAGTTGCCAGTTCTGTGAGCAGAAACTATTCCTCGCTATGTCCCTCGTGTGTCTAGGAGCCATCAAAGCACAGTATATTCAGGTTACTCTTCAGATAAACAGAAAACTAATAAAGATTGGAGTCCTGGTATGATGCTGCAGCATAATGTACTGGACAGCACGATCAGTTTGAACCGTGAACTCAGTGGTTCAAACCTACCAGCTGCTCCTCAGAAGCCCTATACAGTCTTTATAGTCAGAATACACTTGACAGCAAGCACTTAACTACAATAACGACAACAAAATTAACTCTGACCTTTGCCAAATGTCCTATCTTCTGATGCTGCTCCTTTGATATCAGCAATGAACCAGGCCAGACTCAGAACGGGAAAGACTGTATACTGACCTAACACAACAAACAAAACTAATGAAAATATGATTTATTTGTGTTTTGAAGGCAGATAATATATAAAACTCTATAAATACAAGCTTATCTCTTGATGTTGAGTCCTGGTGTAGTCCTGTAGGATAAGTGTTAGTTTGCTCAACTGCAAGGTCAGTGGTGCAAACCCACCAGCTGCTCCTCAGAAACTCTACTATGCGTTTGAACCGACTTGATGACACTTAACAACCTCTAAATGTGATTTGAATACTAAATGTTAAATTAGTTAAGGTTATGCTTCTACTTTGCCTCTAAAATATAGCTCAGAGCTCAGCATAACTCTGAGAAAAATATTTGGAACAATTTTCTCTGTACATTCATAAACAACAACAAGAAAAACAACATAAGTGGGGAGCTGCTAATAAACAAACAGAAATGCATCAGGAAAATCAAAACATTTGAGACATTAGGCCCTATTTCTAATATGACACGTGGTTAAACACTAGACTACTAACCAAAAGTTTGATAGTTCTCACCCATCCTGCATCTTGGTGGAAGAAAGGCTTATTGATTTGCTCCAATAAAGAATACAACCTAGGAAACCCTGTAGGACACTTCCACTGTGTTCTATAGGGTCCATGAGTTGAAATCAACTCTGTCACAATGGGTTGTGTGTGTGTGTGTGTGTGTGTGTGTGTGTGCCATCAAGTCAGTTCTGACCCATAGTGACACTGTACAGGGTTTCCTAGGAGAGCTCTTGAGTTTGAATCGTCGACCTTGAGGTTCGAACTGACTTTGCAGTCTAGCGCATTAACCCACAGTACCATACTTTTTTGTTTGTTTTGGTTTATGGGATAGGATAAAAGAATGAAAGTTTTTTCATTGACAAAGGGAAAAGAATGAGTTATTTTAGCCTTTATGGTAAGGCTAATGAAAGTTAAATAGAAAAATAAGGCAATTTTGCCTCGCTTCACACCAACAAATGAAAAGCACACATAGACAATCAAACCAAAATAAATGCTTTGTTTTAAGTAACCACAGAAACTTGAGTGAAAAGCAATTCTTTATGCTTTCCTCTGTGTGAAATTATCTATCTCATTCAAGTAGAATTGATTTTGTTACCATTATCAAGATACTTAAGTAACAATGGTTTTTATTTGCAGGAGAAAAGTGGGTTTGTTCTTATTTGTGTGTTGGTTGTTTAGTTGGTTGGTTGACTGTTATGAGAGAGCAGGTGTGAAGGCTGCCTAGATAATTGTCCCAATCAATTCCTTTCTCTGGTGTGTAGAGGTGCCTTAAGTAAGGATAGTAGTGTGGAAGTGGCTGGGGTTGCCTCCTTTCTCAGTAATAGCAAACTGCAATTGTGACAAATGGGCACAAGTGTCTCACTCAAACTTCACCAACATGAATGGTGTTCTTGTAGTTTATTGGATGTTTTACATTTACAAATGAGCTAGGATTTGAGCATAGCTTTGAATTATTAAATGGAGATTTACTTTCATATCAGGTGAAACATGTTTACCAACAAGATGTACTGTCAAATATGGAAGATGCAGACTTGAACATAGCAAAACGATCCTGTGATAAGCAAGGGAAATTTTACTTTTTTGGTATAGCCCTGATATGTATGAAAATGTAATGAATGCATTAGCTGTGTTGATTAATACACATTTGAAATCTAAATAAAACAAAAGCACACAAAAAATATGTGTTGTAAATTGCAGGGACCTAGGACTTCACTGGTTGATCTGGGTACAAAAGTCTGACATGAACTGCAAGGGGACAAAGCGGACAGAACTTTGGTGCTGGAGGAGAATAGATTCCAACTGTTTATGTTGATGGAAGCTACAGAAACAACGAGAGAAGCGGTGCACAAGCAGGATATGGAGTTTATTGGGGACCTAACCACCCACAAAATGTAAGTGAGAGGTTTTCTGGAAGACAGACAAACCAAATGGCAGAACTGAAGGTAGCTCACAAAGCAATTGAACAATCAAAGAGCCAAAATATAGATAAGCTCACCACTGAAACTAACAGCAAATTTGTCGTTAAAGGCATGGCAGAATGCATTAGTAACTGGAAAGGAAATGGATGGAAAACAGCCTCTGGAAGTGATGTTGTCAACATAAATGATTTTGAGAAGATTGGTCAAGCTTCCCGAGGCATGGATATTCAGTGGAAGTGTGTTCCTGGTCATTGAGGCATCAAAGGCAATGAAGAAGCTGATGGACTGGCCACAGAGCTAGCTAGAAAAGAAGACTTGGTTTTCATTGCTACCATCTCTCGGTGTTAGATTTGCTGTGGCAACTTCCAGAGTTTTCTTCCCTTTTTCTCATGGGCATCTCCTTATAAAACTGGTTTCTCCATTTTATTCTTTACCTTTTTCTACCATTAATAATAACCTCTTTGTTAATTAAAAAAAAAAACAAAAAAAAAAAAACGGGACTTTCTGCTTAAAAAATGTAAAAAGGTGTTATGTATGTGATTAGCCATTTGTACAAATGTCATAAGAAAACAGTAAAGACTGAAGGTAAATACATCCATATTAACAGGGCTAGTTTCTGAGGTATGTAATTATGACTTATATATATACTTTAACACCTTGAGTTTTCAATAAGAAGGAGTTATGTTTATAATTAGTTATGACTACATGTTTGAGAGTAAGCTCATTTTCTCCATATGACAAATAAATGGAGCTTGGCTCAACCTGAGCTAAACTCTGTTTTGACTTTGAACTTACATCAATCTGTTTATTTCATTTATATGAAACATACATGATGTGTCCTAGGTTCTCAATAAAACAAATGGAATCACTTTTATTTAACTTAACTTGCTCTTAACTCAGTAAAGCAGAGAGAAAAATAATTTTCATTGTGAAAGGCATGATTATTCATTTCACAAATGTTTATTGAGAATCTATTGGTGGTGGTGGTTGTGTACCTTCAAATGAATTCTGACTCACAGAAATCCTGTATAGGGTTTCTGAGGTTATTAATCTTTATGAGAGCAAAAAGCCTCATCTTTCTCTCATGGAGCAGTTAGCAACCCAACTCTTAACCCACTACCCTAACAGGTCTTCTTTGAAAAGCTATTATATGCCAAGAATTATGCTAGGTGTAGAAAGAAAAGGAGCTAAATAGGAAATTACAAAGGGCAGCTCAAAAAGACAAAGTATTACAATAAAATGTGCAAAAACCAGGAGTCAGAAAACCCATAGGGGAGAAAATGCTCAATATTTCTCTAGTTGAAATAGTTGAAGAAATAATTCCAGCCTCAACTTGAAATATTGAAGGATTCTATGGGCAAAATTTGAATGACTCTGGAAGCATAAAAAGATGGAAGGAATGCACAACATATACCAAAAATGTTGGTGATAGTCAACTATTTCAATAGGTTGTATATAATCAGGAGTCAGTGACACTGAAGGAAGACATCCGAGCTGTGCTGGAGGCATTGGTGAAAGACAGGGAATAAGGAATTGACAGAATATAAATCGAAATGTTTCAGTAAACTTATGAAATGCTGGAGGCACTCACTTGTCTATGCAAAGAGAATTGGAAGACTTCTACCTGGTCAAGAAATTGGAAGAGTTCCATGCTTGTGCCCATTCCAAAGAAACATTACCCATTAATATCACATGCAAGTTAAACTTTTGATGAAAATAATTCAAAACCAGGTGCTGCCATATTTGAAGATATGGAAGTAGGGATATCATTGCTGATATCATATGAATCATGGGTCAAAGCAGAGAATACTAGAAAGATGTGTACTTGTACTTTGTTGACTACGCAAAAGCATTTGACTATGTGTATCATGACAAATTTGGGAGTATTCCAGAACACTGTATTGTGCTCATGGGATGCCTATACAAAGACTAAGAGGCAGTGTTTTGAACATAACAAGAGATAATGAATGGTTTAAAATCAGGAAAGATGTGTGTCAAGGCTGTATCCTTTCACCATACTTATTCTATCTGTATGCTGAACAAATAATCTGAGAAGCTGGATTGTAAGAAGAAGAATGTGGTATCAGAGTTGGAGGAAGACTAACAACCTACTTTATGCAAATGACAAAACCTTGCTTTCTGGAAGCAAAGAGGACTTGAAATACTTACTGACAAAGATCAAAGCATTTAGTATGAATTGCAACTTAATGTGAAAACAAAAACACACACACAAAAATGAAAATCCTTATTATTAGAGGAGAAAGCAGTAGGTGATGAAGTCAGAGATAATCTGGGGTCAGATTTGGAGCTCTTGAAGTTTATTTTTGGAATATTGAATTTTATTCTGGTTAGAGGAGTAACATAATGGAACATAAGACTTTAAATCATTCTGGCAGCTTTGTGGAAAATATACTATAGGAAATTAAAGGTAGAAGATAGGAGATTCATTAGGAATCTATTGAAATTTTACAGATAAGCAGTTATGATGGCTTTGACACGGATGCTAGCAGAAAAAGCAGTGGTGAGATTCTGGATACATTTTGAAAACAGAGCCAAAATCATTTCAGGAGTGGAGATCAATTTGGAAAGGGAGAGAAAAAGAGGTTTTGAGAATGGTAATAAAGTTTTTAGTCTAACCACCTGGCGAATGGAGTTTCCATTACCTGAGATGGATAGACAATGTGTATAATACCTTTTATTCCTTTGGAGGCTCAGAGGTATTCCATTGGGGACATTGAGTTGGCATTGACTATAAATGTGTAGAATTCAAAAAAGGTTTTCACTGGAAATCTAATTTTGGCAATTGTTGACATAATTGTTGTTAAGGCCATCAAGTCATTTCCAACTTATAGAAACCATGTATAGGATTTCCAAGGAGTGGGTGATGAGTTTGAACAGCCCACCATGCATTTATCAGCCCAGTTCTTATCCTATAGAACCATACAAGGAGTTTTAATGCCTAAGGATAGGATTGAAGAATAAGTGTGGGTATACCAGAATTTTGAGCACAAACAGATACTAAAAACCTGTAAAGAGAATTGAGAAGAAATAACCAGGAAAGTAGGTGCCCTAGTAGAATGGAAGCTAGGGAGCTGACTACAAACCAAAAGGTTGACAGTTCAAAATTCAGAAGCTTCTCCAGAAGAAAGCCTTGGCATTCTGCCCCTGTAAACATTTACAACTTAGACATTTCTATGGCATAGTTTCAATTTATAGTAAATTGAAATCAAGTAGTCCATAGGTAAAAAGAATATTAGAACTGAAAAGGAGGAGGAAATGATTAAATATACCAGTCATTTAGGTAGGCTGAATAAGATGACTTAAAATTAACCATTAATTCATAAATATGGAGGCCACTGATGATCTTGATCAGAGTAGTATTCAGTGGATAGTGACAAAAATCTAACTATATACAGTTCAATAAAAAATATAAGAGAAATAATTGCAGCCAGAAATTAGACACAGTTCCTTTAAACTCATCAAAATGTTTTATATCCAAAATAGATCATTGGACATAGTAAAAATTAAAAACTTTTGTGCATCAAAATATTTCACCAAAAAAGTAAAAAGAGAGTCCACAGAATGGGGAAAAAAATATTCTGCAAAAATCTCCCAAATCTACAGGAAACTACAAGACCTTGAAAAGAAAAAGAAAAAGAAAAAGAGCCCAATTAAAAAATGGGCACACGACATGAACACATACTTCACCAAGGAAGACATTCAGGCAACCAACAAACATGAACAAATGTTCACGATCATTAGTCATTAGAGAAGTGCAAATCAAAGCAAGAATGAGATATCATTTCATACCAGCAATAATGGTGAAGTTCAAAAAAGCAGAGGACAATAAATGATGGCAAGAATGCTGAGAAACTGGGACACTCCTACATAGCTGATGGCAATGCAAAATGGTCCAGCCACTCTGGAAAACAGTATGGTGCTTCTTCAGAAAGTTGGAAATAGAGATAGATACCTTATGATCCAGCAATTCCTCTGCTTGCTATATAACCACAAAAAATACGAGCCAGTACATGAGTAAATACAAGCACTCCAATGTTTACTGCAGCACTATTCACAATAGCAAAAAGATGGAGACAGTCTATGTGCCCATAAATGGAAGAATGGATAAACAAACGTTGGCACATACACACAATAGAATATTATGCTACTTTGAAGAATAACATGGAAGCTGCAAGCTACCACATAACATGGCTGAACATTTCTATGATTGTATATTCCTGAGTGTTTTAGTGAACATCTATCCCTTCTTCCCCCCGCCAAAAAAAAAAAAAAAAAGCAGAGGGAATAGAATACTGTTGAATGATGATACACGGAGGGGATTGAATCATTGCAGTGAAACAATGAGTGTAAAACCAATGTTTTCCCATGTAAACTATCACTCAATGCATAATATAAACTTAAAAAAAAAAAGTTTTATATACATTGCTGTTGTTACGTGCCATTGAGTCTGTTCTGATTGATAGCAATCCTGTATAGGGCTTCTGAGCAGCAGTTGGTGAGGTTCAACTGCTGACTATGTGACTCAAACTCATCTTGTAGTCCAGTGTTTATCCTACAGCATGAGAATGCAGTAAAAATATTTTTGCTTGCTTTGTTGTTGTTAAGGGCTGTTGAGTCAGTTCCAACTCGTAGTGACACTGTATAGGGCTTTTAAGGAGCAGACGGTGGATTTAACTAACAACATCGTGTTTTGCAGTCCATTGCTGATTCTACAGTGCCATACCAGATAAATAATATTTGTTTGTATTATTTATATATTTATCCTTGGGAATGATCTATTACAGAAGGAAAATAAATGATGAAGAGAGGCAGAGAAATCATGGCGTTGCATGGTAATGCACTGGACTGCAATGTCGGTTTGAACTGCAAAGTCAGCAGTTTAAACTCACCAGCCACTCCTTGGAAACCCTATACAAGGTCGCTGTGAGTCACAACTGACTTGATAGCACTTAACAACAAGTCCTTGCCTGAGAGAAAGTAGAGCATTGGGAACAGATTCATGTAGGTTGGTAAAGTTGGAACAGGTAGAAATTCACTTAAGATCTCGACAACATTCTCAGTGAAGAAAGATGTTACTCTTCAGACTGAAATTAAACACACATAGCATGTTTTCTATTTCAGATTCTATGCTAGGCTTTGAGGTGACTGTAACATGAAAGCCCCTTCCTTCATGGAACTTGTACCCTAGCAAGAAAGCCAATTGAACCGAAGAAATTATGAATTTTGGGTTGAGATATAAAATGTGATGGAATTACCCATCTGAGGTGGGTGATAGCAGAGAAAACTTTCCTGAGTAAGTATCTTTAAGTTGAAATGTAAAGACTATTGTGAGATAAGACTGTAGGAACTGTGAAGATTACTTAAGGGAAAAGGAACGGTATATTAAAAGGGCAGAATATGAAAGATAATGTGGTTATGTGCTGTGGAGTCGATTCCAACTTACAGCGACCTTGTATAGGGTTCCTGAGGCTGTAAATCCTTACAGGAACAAAAAGCCTTTTTCTTTGTCCTGAGGAGCACCTGATAAATTCAAACTGCTGAACTTGCAGTTAGCAGCCCAACTCATAATACAGCATTTAAAAAAATATCTTTAATGGCAGGAGGGAAGGCTGAAGTTGAAGAGGTTTTAGAGGAAAGATGAGTCATTCATGTTGAAGAGTTTGAAAATGTCTCCTTTAAATATTGTGAAGGGATTTTAAACAGGGGGCTTTATATGAGAAGATTTATATTTTACATTATAGAAAGGATATTGGTTAAAATATTAAGAATACAATAGAGTGAATTACATAAAAGTCAGACAGCAGGCCTAAAGCCTATTCCATCAGTCAAAACGAGAAGCAATTAGATGGATCTGTATAGCAGCAATGTTGTTAGTGTGAAATGGATCCACTGGAGAATAGTTTGGAAGAGGATTCAGTTGGGTTTAAGTAATGACTTGATGTGAGTGATTCAGATGAAGGAAATCAAAGAGGCAATGGTAGGGAATACATTGTTGTTGTTGTTGCTAAGTGCCATACCATGGAGTCAATTTCTAACTTTAGTGACCCTGTATAGGGTTTCCAAGGAGTGGCTGGTGAGCTTGAACCACTGATCTTGCAGTTCAAATGGCACTGCAGTCTGACACATTAGCCTACAGTGCCACACCAGGAGTCCAGGGAATACGTTAGTGGTAACTTAATATGAAATAGAGATGGAGGCAATATTATGTAACACACAAATGGAATTTTGAAAAAGATAATTAAGAGTAAGAATCTAGAATTCTTTATAACTCTTTAGTTGTTTCATTGAAATTTAAGCCTTAAGGCCATCAGCATAGAAATTACTTAACTTCCAACTACATACAAAAAAAAAAAAACCTTCAAAGAACAACTAAGCTAATAAGTTGATATTAAGAACACTATGAATTCTTCCTATTATTAAGTTGCATCCGTTGTCCTTTATTTAGATTTTTCTTTTGTTCTTTAGATGGTGAGTTTTGACATTTCTTCTGTTTTCATATAAAATTCTCACACCTTGTAAAGTAAAAGGTATATAGTTGTCATGATTGTCCTTGTCAATATTATTTTTCTTCAGATAAAGTGTATGTCAAAATAAAGCATATCTAAATGGGTAATGTTGATTATATTCTCTTCCCACTAATTTTACATAAAATTTTGCTTAAGGCGAAGAAAGAAACATCCAACAGGAATAAGGATGGATTATGAGGGTTGGAAATGCAAAGGTGGAAGTTTTGTAACAAGGAAGGGAGTGATTAATTCTCTAGGATAGGAGCGGAGGCCTCTGGGACCATCAACAGAGAAAAGCCGAGAGCGGGACCCTGCCCAGAGAAACAGAGATGCCTGAGATGGAGACAGTGATGATGACTTGGAGTGATGAAGCGACTGGGGACTTTGGACCCAGAGAGGGAGAGGGACTGTGGGCCAAAAACTGGGGGGAGAAGGGGGAAGTGTAGGGGGCGGGTTTCTGGGATATACCCTTTGGGTGGTTGATGATGCATAGAGGGGATTGGAACCATGGCAGTGAGATGATATACGATGGAATGAATGTAAAACTAAAGTTCTCCAATGTAAACTATCATATAATTCACAATAAAACATTAAAAAAAAAAAAGGAAAATGATTTTTATTAGTATTGGGCCAACCTGAACTAGATTGATCATGCACAGGAAATCATTTACTGTTGCTATGGACACTGCTACAGAGACTTTCTTCATAGTGAGCAATCCCTGTGAAAGGGTAATAGCCCAGTTTAGCAGGAAAATGCAGCCCAAAAAATAATAGGCATGATGAGAACAATGTCTTTTGTATTATTGTTTTAGTTAGTCTAGGCGCGGTTGAGTAGGTTCTGACTCATGGAAACCTTAGGTACAACAGAAAGAAACACTGCCTGGTCCTGCCCCAACCTCACAATCATTGTTAAGCTTGAGCTCATTGCTGAAAATCTATCTCATTGAGGATCTCCCACTTTTTTGCTGACCCTCCACTTTACCAAGCATGATGTCCATCTCCAGAGACTGGTTCTTCATGTTAGTAAATCTGAAGCATGAGAAACGAAGTCTGCCCATCTTGGTTTATAAGGAGTATTCTGGTTGTACTTCTTCAAATACAGATTTTCTTGTTCTTCTGGCAGTCTGTGGTACCTTCAATATTCTCATCCAACACCATAACTCAAATGCATCAAATCTTCTATAATCTTCCTTATTCATTATCCAACTTCCACATGCGTATGAAGCTATTGAAAATACTATGACTTGAGTCAGGCACACCTTAATCTTCAAACTTACATAGTTGCTCTTGAACAATTTAAAGAGGTCTTGTGCAGAAAATTTGCCTAATACAATACATAGTTTGATTTTTTGACTGCTGCTTCCATCATTGTGGATAGTAGATCCAAGCAAAGTGAAGTTTTTGAAAGTTTCAATTCTTTCTCCATTTATCGCGATGCTATTTATTGGTCCAACAGTGAGGATTTTTGTTTTATTGGCATTGAAGTGTAACCCATACTGAAGGCTGCAGTCTTTAATCTTCATCAGTAAGTATTTTAAGTCCTTTTCACATTCATCAAGCAAAGTTGTATCATCTGCAATTTTCAGGTTATTAATGAATCTTCCTCCAATCCTGATGCCACATTTGTCTTCACATAATCCAGTTTCCCATATTGTTTGCTCAGCATACAGACTGAATAAGTATGGTGAAAGAATATAACCCTTTCCTGATGTTAAATTGTCCCATTATTACATTTGGAAAACTGCCTCTTGATCTATGTACAAATTCCTCATTAGGACAGTTAATAATAAATACTCATTCTCTGCAATGTTGTCCTTAGCTAGTTGTGATCCACACAGTCAAAAGATTTTGCATAGTCAATAAAACACAGGTAAACATCTTTCAGGTATTTTCTGATTTCAGTCAAGATCTGTCTGACATCGGCAATGATGTACCATGGTCAACATCCTTGTCTGAATCAGGCTTGAATATCTGGCAGCTCCCTTCCAATGTGCTGTTGCAACCATGTTCTACCTATCTTTAACAAAAGTTTAGTTGCATGTGACATATTAAAGATATGTTCTGATAATTTCCATATTTTATTGAGTCATCTCTTTGGAATGGGCACAAATATGGATCTTTTCTAGTCAGTTGGTCAGGTAGCTCTCTTCCAAATTTGTTGGTATAGATGAGTGAGTGCCTCCAGTGCTGCGTCAGTTTATTGAAAGATCTTAATTTGTACTCCATCAATTCCCAGAGCTTTATTGTTTGTCAATGCCTTCAGTGCACCTTCAACTTCTTTCAGTATATATTACCTCTTGAAATGGTTGAACAATGGTCATTTCTTTTTGGTACAGTGACTCGTGTGTATTCTTTCCATCTTCTTTTAATGTTTTTACATAATTCAATATTTGCCTCAAAGAATCTATCAATCTTGCAAGTAGAGGCTTGAATTTTTTCCTCAATTCTTTCAGTTTGAGAAATGCTGGGCATGTTCTTCCCTTTTCGTTCTCTCACTCCAAGTCTTTCATTATGGTATTTGACTTTGTCTTTTCAACCTGGCTTTGCAAATTTCTATTTAGCTATTTTACTTCCTCATTTCTTCTGTTTGCTTTAGCATCTCTACACTGAAGAGCAAGTTTCAGAGTTTCTTCTGACATGAATTTTGGTCTCTTTCTTCCTTCTTGTCTTCTTAATGACTTTTTTTCCCCCCTGAATTCTGTTCTTGATGTCATCTCAGTTCTTCTGGTTTTCGGTCACTATTGTCTAATGCATTAAATCTGTTCTTGATATCTCTAAGATCAGGTAGGATATGCTCAATGTCATATTTGGCTCTCATGGACTTATTTTTATTTTCTTCAGCTTCAGCCTAAACTTGTTTATGAGCAATTGATGGTCTATTCCATAGTCTACCACTGGTCTTATTTTAGCAGATGATATAGAGCTTTTCCATTGTGTTATTTCATAGATGTAGTCAATTTCATTTCTGTGTATGCCATCTGGTGAGGTCCACATGTACAGTCATCATTTATGCTGTTTAAAAAAGGTATTTGCAATGAAAAAGTCATTACTCTTGCAAATACCTATCATGCGATCTTCAGCATCATTTCTGTCATCAAGACCATATTGTCCAACTACTTATTCTTCCTCTTTGTTGCCAACTATTGCATTCCAGTCACCAGTAATTATCAATACATCATGATTGCATGCTTCATCAATTTTAGACTGAAGAACTTGATAGAATTCTTTAATTTCATGATCACTGGCTTTAGTAGTAAATTTGAATAATAGTGATATTAGCTGGTCTGCTTTGTAGGTGTATGGATATTATCCTATCACAGACAGTATTATATTTCAAGGTAGATCTTCAAATGTTCTTTTTGATGATGAGTGTCACACCATTCCTCTTCAGTTTTCATTCCCATCATAGTTAACTATGTGATTTTCAGATTGAAAATGGCCAATAACAGTTCATTTCAGCTCACTAATGCCCAGGATATTGATCTTTATGCCTTCATTTTCATTTCTGACAATTTCTAATTATTCTAGACTCATGCTTCATGCATACCATGTTCCATTTATTAATGGATGTTTTCAGCTCTTTCTCCTCCTCACTTTGAGTTGTGTCCCATTAGCAAATGAAGGTCCCTAAAGCTTTACTCCATTCACTTCATCAAGGTCAACTCAACTTTGAGGAGGCAGATCTTCCCCCATTGTATTTTGTATTCCTTCCAGTCTGAGAGTCTTATTTTCTGGCACTATATATGAGAGTATCCTGGTGCTATTCAACATGTTTCAGTATTCAGCATTGTGGTTATGACTGTGTCACACTGCTTCTCATAAGGTTTTCAGTGGCTAAACATTTAGAAGTAGTCCACTTCTCCATCTCGTTAGTCTGTGTTAGTCTGGAAGTTCAGCTGAAGCTTGACTATCATGGATGACCCTGTCATCACTCAAATTACCAGTGGCATAGCTTTCAGTATCACAGAAACATGCAATATATCAGCACCGTATGGCAAACTGACAGATGACTTGTGGTATTTTATAATTTTATCATTCTTTATTTATAATAATATACATGCTTCTCAGGAGTATTTATTTTTAAGTCTAGACTTCAAAGATTCGAGCTTAAAATAAATACTATGTATTTATCGTGTGTCATGCATTATCCTGGAGTCCTGGTATGCTGTTGTAGGATAAACAGTGGACTGCTAACCAGAGGTATTTGGTTCAAAATCACCAGCTGCTTTTTGGAAACTATATATGGTTGCTATGAGTGATGACCAACCTGATGCTACTTAATAGCAGACACATACATTCTTCTAGAGTTTTAGATCCTTAAGCTTATTTTAGCTTTTCAATCATAGTATTCAACTGATATTGAAATTTCTAATGTGAATGAAGAAAATGGTTACCTGATGGGACAAGTCATTTTTCAGAGTAATTTTCTTTTCAATAAAACAAATTGGATTTAATTGACAAGCTGTTTCTATTATAGTGTACTATTTGTCCAAGTCCAAAGAGCAAACAAAATTGTAACATATTGTGGATAAATAATATCTATTCCAGGGAGGTTTGGATGCTTACTGTATATAAGCTAAGGTCCTTCAAAAGAGGCTTTGTGTGGAAAGAACACCCAGAAGTCTCCTTCTGTCCTTTTGTACATTATTGTTGTGTTCATTTCCCTGATGCTTTAGGAAGAATTAGGAGTCTTTACAATGAAAGATGAGACCTTTATTGTGACAGAACAGCAATCTAATTTATCTCTGACAAGTTTTTCCCCTTCACCCAGAATAAATCGTGTGCCAGCTTAATGATGTCATTCCTTATAATGTATAATATAAAACAAGGAAGAAGTCATTTGGGGCCTGATCTGGGGAGAACACTGAGCAATGATTTTTAGTTTCCTGTGAGTACCACTATGAAGCTTCCTAAATTTATCCCCAGGGTTCTCAAAAGTAGAAATTGAGTACTACACAGCACTACTGATATTGGCCACACAGGATCATCGTAAGGATAAAATAATTTGAGTAATGAGACCTGCATAGAGGCCAGTACTTAATACGTTCTAATTTTTTTGTTTCTCTCTTTTCTTAAGGTTGATTACTTAAGAATGAAATAATGGATTTGAATTTCACGAATAATTCTTTGTCTTGGCAATTTATTCTTAAAACTTTGCTCTCTAAACTGAATGGAAACAAATGGTATAATTTTCTAGTTTCAGGGTTCTATACACTGACATCTAATTTTATCTAGACATGGAGGGAATAAAATAAATTTACAAGTCTGTTGAGGTAAAAGTATTGAAGCATTTATGCTAAAAGTGATGAATAATAATCTCAACAACCATAATATTCTAATGGAATATTATAAATTTAAAAATAAATTTATTTAAAGCACAGAGGGAATGGAGGCAAAGCCAGAGCTAATTCTCTACAGTGATGCTATCTGATCAGATATTTTTAAGGATTTCTGAAATCTTCATGAATGTATAGAAAACATAGGTAGATAGATAGATACATACATACATACACATGCATAGCCACACATATATATAGATCTAGAGATAGCTATTTTTAATAAAGGTTTTATTATGAATTGAGTGATAGTTTACATGGCAGAGCATCAATTTTGAATTCAACCAATTGTATTTTGTTTCACTGTAATGATTACTATTTCCTCTATACACCATCTGTTAACAGTATTTGCCTCTATTCTTGCTTTGTTTTATGGTATGCAGGAATATATAATCATTTAAACCGCCAAGGGGCACAATTTTCAAACCAGTCTCCTGCCCCCCAGCAAACAGCCTTTCTCTTTCCATGAGTCTAGAGTCCTCAGCTGCTCTATCTCTCCATGCCTTCACCTCTACGTCCTTCTCTGGTGTTATTGCTTGTCTGGTTAGGATCCATTGCTCTGTTCAAGCTTTTCGCTCTTGAGGGTCCTTGGATGTTTTGTTCCTGGAATTTAAGATTAACTACTCCTCCCTTTTGTTATGCAACTTGTACCTTTACAGTTGTGACAATCCCAGTTAATCATGATAATAATTACTCACTGCTGAATCAAAAGAATCCTATCCCTATCTTCTTCCACAATACTCATCTAGGCAAGATACTCATCAAACAATTCAGTGGGGATTCTGTTTTCCCTCCTTCTCCCTGACATTAAACTCCCTCTTGAAAACTTGTAAGTCAGCCACTTGTGTCTTCATAGCCTTCCCCCACCACCACCATTGTAACCAATGTATCAGCTGCCTGTCCCTCTCTACCCTGTGCACTGAGGGGATAGACTTGATCCCTGATGTGAAGACTCCTTCCCTCTTGGTTGGTGTTTTGAGCTACTATATCCGTAAGTGAAGGGCAAGTTCATTAAACTGTAGCAATATACTTGCTTCCTGTATAAAATTTCTTTATCTTCCTCTAGTCAAACAGGTACCATCTGAAAAGTTGAGTGTTCCTGAGCACCTCCCCACACTTCATATCAGCTAGACACTTCACCCTCAACTTGAGTCCCCAGTGGCCAAGTCAGTGTTCTGGGCTCAGGAGTTAACAGGTTTACCCAAATTTTGGACCAACCAACTCTTCCTCTTTTCACTCTCATTTCAAGGTCAACGGGAGTCTATGGCACCTGGTCAAGCTCAGCCCATGTCGCCATTACTATTTTCCTCCCAATTCCACTCAAGTAGACCAATGCAGTCTCCAGCAGACTTACAAGCCTGCTGGTGTGTTCTCCTTGAGTTTCAATCTTGGTAAGGGGTTTCTCCTGAAGGGACTTGATGGTTTGCCTTAATGGTTTCCAGGCAAAAAGCTTGCTTGTTCTTGTGATAGATAGCTATTGTTTTTGTTGCTAAGTGCCATTGAGTCAGTTCTGACTCATTGTGACCCTGTATAAGATTTCCAAGTAGTGACTGGTGAGTTTGAACTACCAACCTTGTAGTTAGTGTTGATTCTACAGTGCCACACCAGGTCTGATCCTATAGTACATCCAGTGTGGATTCTAAATCACTACACTAGGTCTCCTAAATAGCTATATCCAGGAAAGGGGGTAAAGCTTGAGTAGATGCATAAGGGACAAGTACGTGTTTGGAGAACTACATAATTTGGCAATGGTGAAGTAAAAAAGCAAAAATACATAAATGAGATTAGTTCCAGACTGAATATTGCCTTCTGAGCTATGAACTGAATGTTATCCTCAAAACAAAAAGAAGCTATTATAGAGCTCCAAGAATGCCAACATCTGATTTGAATATAAGGATTAATTCTGGAATTGCTTAAATTAGAAGAGGTAATTATTGAAGCCTTTCTTCCTCTCACAACTTCCCCATATCCACTGAACAGGACAATCTGTGCATTTTGTCCTTTAAAAATCGCTTGAGCCTGTTCCCTTTTCTCTGTTCCTTCCAACACCCACCTGTTGGAGCCACCATTGCATTGCACCTGGATTATTACTTAACCAGTTTCCTAATTGGTCTCTCAACAAACATTTATTCCCAGGTCCAATCTATGCTGTGTACATATAAATATAAAACCAGAGGGATTAAAATACAAATTTGGCTTAAAACTCTTCAATCATTCTTATAACACTTAAAAATATTCAAATGACTTTTAGGACCCTGAACAACATAGACATATTCTACTTTTCCAGGTGCCACCAAACCCCTAACTTCTCAAACTCCAACTCTACTAGACTTTGCTCATTCTTTGGTTCAAGTCACATTATTCTGCCTCAGTCTTCCACTGGTGTTCTTCCTCTGCCTGGAATACTCTTCCCCCTCCCCCTAAACTAAACATAGTTTAGCAACATCCACTTTTCCTTCCCTCTAACTTCAGGTGTATCCCACTCATCATACCTGTAATTACCTGTTCACCCTGGTCGGATTGTGAAGCTATGGGACTTGTCTTTCTTATTTGCAGGTGGCACTCAAGTGCCTAGCATGGCACCTGGTACATTGTGTGCATTTAATGCACATTGCCAAATGAAATTTCTGAATAAACAAAATTGTGTATTAGCACTATGTTGTTGTTGTTGTTAAGTGCTGTCTAGTCAGTTCTGTCTCATAGCAACCTGTATAAGGTTTTCTAAGAAGCTTCTGGTGAGCTTGAACCACCGACCTCATGGTTAAAACCAACCTTGCAGTCCAGCGCATTAACCCACAGCATCACTTTATTGCTATAAAATCCCATTAAAACCACTGCTGTTGAGTTGATTCCACTTATGTTGTTATTAAATGCCCTTGATTTGGTTCTGACTCATAACAACACTGCATAGGGTTTCTGAGGAGAGGCTGGTGGGTTTGAACTCCTGACCTTACAGTTAGTAAGTACTTATTCTATAATGCAACATGAGAACCCTGATTCTGACTCACAGAACTCCTGTATAGGATTTTTGAGACTGTAAATCTTTATGGGAGGAGAAAGCCTCATCTATCTCCCTTAAAGTGGTCGGAGGGTATTAACAGCTGACCTTGCAGTTAGCAGTCCAGTGTTTATCATACATTGCTAGTAGGGCTCCTGTATTTTATTGCAATCTATTCAGTACATGCACAACTATACATATATGGATATATACACATATGCTAACAATAAATGATATATACTTTAATATTCATAACACAATTGTTGTTGTTGGTAAGGGCCATCTAGTCATTCAGACTCATAGCAACTCTGTATAGTATTTTCAAGGAGTGGCTGTTGTGTTTAAAGTGCTGACTTTGCTTATTCTATAGAACCACACCAGGGCAACATACATTAGACTTCTTCATATTTTTGAAGGTTTTGGCTTAAGAAGTTCTCAAATACTCAAAGGTAAATATTGCTACAGAAAAAAGAAATATGATCTCAGTGCTCAGGCATCTTACAGTCTATCAGATGTGACAGAATCATGAGCAAAGTATAATAATCTGTGTGGCTCTGCAGCTAATGCACTGGACTGCAAAGTTGGTTTGAACCATAAGGTCAAACAAGCAGTTCAAGCTCAACAGGTGCTCCTTGGAAAAACCATACAGGGTCACTATGGGTTAGAACAGACTTGACGTCAATTAACAATAACAACAATGATGGTTGAACACTCAGCTGTTAACTGAAAGGTCACGATCTGTGGTTCAAACTCATCAGCAACTGCACAGGAGAAAGATGTGGCAATATGCTTCCATCAAGATTGTTGTTGTTGTTGTTGTTAAGTGCTGTCGAGTTGATTCCAACCCATAGGGTTTCCAAGGAGCAGCTGGTGAGCTTGAACCACTGACCTTCCAGTTCAAATGACTTTGCAGTCTGACGTATTAGCACACAGCACCACACCAGGACTCCAAGATTATAGTCTGAGGAACCCTATGGTGCAGTATGAGTCAGAATCAACTCAACCACAATTGGGCTAGCCAGGGACAATGATAATATAAGGTTATGAGTGCAAAAGACATCTTTGTTGGAGAAGTGATATTTAAAGTACCTCTGAGAGTAGGACTTGAAGAGAGTTTAGCCAGGCTTTTACAGCCGCAAAGAGGAGAAGAGGCAAGGATGCATGCAATTTAAAACATGTAGTGGATCATTAGGTCCATGGATCCAGTCATCACAGATTTCAGCATTTGACAGTGACCCTGAAAAGTACTGACAGCAATACTCAACTGAAGTTTCCTGAGCAGAAATGTGAATTATCTTGTGCAGGGCTCACTTATTTCCTAGTAAGTGAAACCAGTTGCCTACTCAACATTCTCATCACTTAACAGCTTCATGATTTTAAAAGGTTTTGCCCTGCATACAACAATAATTCAGTTCACTACATTTTATGTGTTACCTATGCTGCATACGTACTGTTGAGGATTTGTGAACATCTTGAGGCAAAACCCTCATAATTATGAAGAAGTCTAGTAGTGTGATTATTACAGTATAGATCATGTCTACCTCTTATATGTGTATATGTCCATATACATATAGCCATGCCTGCATTGAATAGGTGTGAGTCAGACCGATTCTATGTCATTAACAACAACACTTAACCTACCAAGTCTTCATGTGTAGGGTTTCTAAGGCTGCACATCTTTGCTGGAGCAGAAAGCCTAATCTTTCTCTCCTGGAGCAGCTGGTGTGCTCTAACTGCCAACCATGTAGTTGGCAGTCAAGTGTTTATCACACAGAGCCATCGTAAGTTATCTTGTACTGTAACTAGTAAGATTCAGGATTTGAATTTAGGTTTTCCAGCTCACAATTTATGCCAAAAACCAATATGACATGGAGTCATGTGCCTCATAGCATCCATTTCAGCAGCGTCCATAGTCCCATAAACATATGGGATTCATAGTCCCATAAACATATCATGTTTTTGTTGTTAAGTACCATTGAATCGATTCAGACTCATAGCAACCATGTTTCCAAGGAGCAGTTGGTAGGTTTGAATCACTGACTTAGTGATTCGTAGTCCAGTGCTGATCCTATAGGTTCCTGCAGGCATCCCATGTGTATCATGTTCCTTGTATACAAATCAATTGTTTCTGCAAGGTATGTAATGGCACATTGCATGCATGAGAATAATACAAGTGTTTTGATAGTCATAACAAATATCTATGTTACTGGCTTATATATACACTCTGTGGTGCTTTCCATTTAAACTGTTCTCTGTGTCCTTCACCTCCAAGGCTACATCACCCAGTCTCCGGTATCTTGAATACTGTAGCTTTAGCACTTTGTTTCATTTTCTTTGAGAGCATTGCTTTGAAGTTCATCATGACTCAGAACCACGACAAAACAAGTGTGAGTGGTAGCAGCTGCAAGAGGCAAAGGAAAAGTATTTATGTGGAAGTGAAACAAAAGGTTATTAAACAACACAAAGGTGAAAAATAATAATTGCTTGTTCTATATGCATGTCTTACTTGACAATCATGACGATCCTCAAAACCAGAGAAAAATTTATCCAGTCTCTTAAAGGATCTGTTTCACTGAAAGCTTCAAGGCTAATGAACATGAAAGAGAAACCTATATTACATATGAAGAAATTATTAATAGCTTGGATTAAAGACCAAAGACAAAGGCAAATCCCTTTCAGCTTGTTGGCAATCACTGTTAAGGCATGAAACTTGCCCAAGTTTCTTTCAGAAAATTAAAATGTGATGACGATACGATGCTCATATAATGTCCAAATCACATAATATCCTGTTTCACAAATCATATCATCGATGTTAAGCAATACCAGACTGTACTGTCAAAATATGTATAACTCATATCTCATTAAGACCAGTTGGGACTGAGTTGATCCTAACTCAAGATGAACCCGTGTGTCTCAGAGTAGGACTGAACTTCTTGGAGTTTTCTATGGCTGTTTTTTTTGTTTGTTTGTTTGTTTTTGAACCTTTTATTGTGAATTAAGTGAAAGTTTGCCAACAAAATCATCAGTTTTACATTCAAGAAATCATACACTTTGTTTCATCTCAACACCATTGACTGATTTTTCAGAAGTAGATCACCAGTTTTTTCTCTAAGAAGCCTGTTGTTGTTGTTAAGTGCTGTTGAGTTGGTTCTGACCCATAGCGACCCTCTGTAGGGTTTCCAAGGAGCAGCTGGTGAGCTTGAATTGCCAACCTTGCAGTTCAAACAGCTGCAGTCTGGCACATTAAAGGTGGACTCAAGTCTCCAACCTTTTAGCTTGCAGAGTCCCTGGGTATGTATAACCCAGGGACTCCTCTATTATTCCTCAGAAGTGAGAGAAAGTATTAAGCTTTTTGAATGCAATAAATGAGAGAGGAAACTTTATTATGACATTTTTATGGCAGACAGAGATAATGGTCCTTAAGCTTCAAAGGCAACCTCCTGTACATGTGCAAAGTTTGTTGGTTTTCCTTTTGGCAATAAACACAGCCTCTATGACTAAGCTTTCCCTCTGCTGTGGGATTAATTGGAAGCATCAGAGGTGTACTGGTGTGCACTGATGGCTGGGTCCAATGCTCCTGGAGGCACACCTCATTCCTCATGCCATAATAAGACTTCTCTCTTGCCCTTCCATGTGTAAACTAAATTAAGCTTACTTGGTATTATCTAATAAAATACATTACAAAGGGAGTCAGATCATTCTGGGTGCAGATTTGCATATTCTTTCAATGTTTGAAGGTTTATCTATTTTATTTTAAAATCTTAAAACACTGTGTCTGTCTGATTTCTGGCCCTTTCTATGTCTTGATTCATCTTTACGTATCAGTGAAGCAGCATATGCACAGATGCCCTTGCTCCAAGATTTGTCCAATCAGCTTCCTGGTTTCCTCCTAGTATGTTTGTTCTTTGACTTTATTCATGTCTATATTAATGGACCCACCTGATTGCTCTCCTTTGCTAGATACATTGAAAATTCTAGTTAAGGTCTTTCTTACAGAGCTCCTCTAGACCTAGCCAGACCACCCTTCCGAACACTCTCCATCAGGTCGGGAGATAAAACAGTCACTCAATATTTCTAAGCTTAATACTAGGAATTGTGGAAATAAATGAAGAACATTCAAATGATAACAAGTAGAGGCTTGACCCCTATCCAGATCCTGCTGTAGCAAGGGAGTTAATTAGCAACCATCACCTGTGTTTGGCAGAGACTCAAAGGCACTCAGAAATATCTTCATAGTCTAAAATAAAGGGAAGACTTCAGGTATATGCTGATTGGGGGCTGTTGGCATGGTGAACTTGGAGGTGTTCTAACTAGAAGTAAGGCATCCTGTGCTATTGGTTTGGGGCTTTCTCAGATTGATCCCAAATTGGAAGCCAGGGCAAAGACAAAGGAAGCTGACAGTTATTGATCAAGTCCTGATTGTTCTGCCATAGTTGCTGAAGTGATTGTGATTTGGCTTCCTGAATTGGTTGCTGCAGAGTTCTATTTTCATACGTGGTCCATTTGGATATTCAGTTTCACAGAATGTCCAGCTGGATAAGATATGTTCCTTGCCTTCATTGTCCTCAGAAGGTAGCAAGGAAAGCTGAAATAAATATAAGCATATTATAGTTAAAAGTGTAATATGTAACAATAGATACAGGTACAAGCTGCCGAGATGATATTGGCTGAAAGAGGGATCTTTATGGGAGAATTCAGAAGAATGAAGTCTATGCTACAATGAAAGATAAATAAGATTTTGCCAAAGACCCAAATAAGGAAGAAAAATCACAGAGAGACTTCATTGTCATTAAGTCAGTTTTAACTCATAGTGAACCTGTATCACATTTCTGAGGAGTGGCTGGTGGGTTTGAACTACTGACCTTGTGGTTAGCAGTTCAGTGCTTATCTATAAGCACACTAGGAATCCAGAAGAGGAGATAGCATGGGGAAAAGACCCCCAATCCCACTACTTTTGAGTCCATTACAACTCATAGTGACAGTATAGAGTTGAATACAGCTGCTCCATAGGGTTTTCAAGGCTATACACCTTTATGGAAGCAGAAAGACTAATCTTCTTTTCCATGGAGCAGTTGGCTTTGTGGGCAGTAGCCTAGTGGTGAACTCACTATGCCACCAGGCTCCTTAAACATGTTGAAGGGGGAAACTATATTTTACAATTGTGAAACCCAATACTATGATGAGTTTTTAAAATATGATTGCAGTCAAATTCCATAGAACTTACCTGCAGGGCTAAGGAGTTCAATTTACCTTGAAATTGAACTCTTATTGATCCTGGATTGTAAAGTAGGTTTGGGGGACGGTAATGGAGGAGACAGGAACTGCTATGAAATGAGGCCATATAGAAAACGGGTCATCCTTGATTCGACTTCTCTGTCCCTTCCCCTATAGATCAATTGAATCTATTCCCTGAAGGTCTCCAATATTCTTCAATGTCTTCCTAATCCCCTATTACTCTTCAAAATCACAACTATCTCTCAGCTGTGCCATTGTAGCAGACTCATACTTCCTATTACTGGTTAGTCACTGCTGTCCTTTTAATTTGATAATGCAACTTTCCTAATTCATTCTCTGGCATAATTCCCTATTATTCTTTGATGATTTCCAAATGCTTCAGTATGATCAAAAAGATCCTGAAGAACTAACTTATGTTTTCGTTCTATGCTTTTAAATAATGCCCAGTCAGGGGTATTAACCTTTATGACTCCTACATTACATCTCTGGTTAGATATCACATCTATTGGATAGACTTCCTGAGTTCAGTCCCTTTCCTATCTTCAGGTTGAATGTCTTGTTCTGAGTCTCCTTGATGTTCTATCCTACAGCAGACTGTAGCAGATGTCTTTGTAAAATGCCTCAGACTTTGATAACACAAACTGTACCTGTTGCCAATGCCTCGCCAGTGGCTATATTCTGAATGAATGAACAAAGCTCCCATTTAAAAATTCCTACTATTTTTAAGCTGTTGTTGTTGTTAAGTGCCGTGGAGTCGGTTCTGACCTATAGCGACCCTGCACAGGGTTTCCGAGGCTGTAAATCTTTACGGGAGCAGACCGCCTCATCTTTCTCCCGCGGAACTGCTGGTAGTTTCGAACTGCTGACCTTGCGGCTCACAGCCCAATTCGTAACCACTACGCTACCAGAGCATATTGGTTACGAATCGGGCTGCGAACCGCAAGGTCAGCAGTTTGAAACTACCAGCTGCTCCGCGGGAGAAAGATGAGGCTTTCTGCTCCCGTAAAGATTTACAGCCTCAGAAACCCTGTGCAGGGTCGCTATGGGTCGGAACCGACTCGACGGCACTTAACAACAACAACAACAACAACTATTTTTAAGGCACATATATCATATCTAAACCATACCACTGAAGAAATCAGATATTATTTCTATATTATAAATGTAGAAGAGAAAATGGCCTAGTGACTCTCTTGTGTGCTCTTAGATGAAAACAGCTGCATAGACCTTGCTACTTCCTACTTTCTACTGAAGCTATTAATATTTTACAGCCTAAATTTAAGCTGTTGCAATTATCCCTTACAAATGAAAATATATATGTTTGAGTTTAGTTTTCCAGTTGTAGAGGAATTTTTGAATCCTAATTGTTACTTATAAAAGCTTTGCATAAACTATATACTTAATGTTCCAAAGTCTTCATCCAAGGAAACTGTTGATTTTTAAGCAAGATTAAGTGCATGTATTAGAAGGGAGCAGTATTCAGAGAGTTATGGGGACTCTTTAAATTTTAATTTAATCAGAAATTTGGATATGATGACAATTTTATAGTCTATAAAATCCATCTGAAATGTTTCTTTCTTGCCCACATGAATGTCATGAGACTTATTTGGTGATGGAAATCAAAATAGTATTACAATAATACTCTATCACAATACTAGACTTAGCATTATAAAAAATATAATGCTTTAGTCAAAACAATTGATAATGATTTGATGGGCTTTGAAATTTATTTATTTAGGTCAACACATGCTTGTACCTCATGATCACATTTTTTCCTATAAATAAGGAGAATATCATTTGAATAAACCAATACCTCTCTGTTTCTTCTGTGCCTTGTACTATAATAATTTACAATGACTTCTTGTTGTTGTTGTTAAGTGCTGTTAAGTCAGTTCTGACCTATAGTTACCCTGTATAGGGTTTCCAAAGGGCATCCGGTGAGTTTGAACCATTGAACTTGCAGTTCAAACTGACTTTGCAGTACAGCTCAGTAACCCACAATGCCACAACCAGTGACTTTAGAGAGGCAATTAAAGTTTTACAAATGCATTCAAGCAAAAGAATCAAGTGTGCATTAGTTTGCTTTCTTAAACTATAAATGCCTTTGTCCCCTTTAGGGTATTTTGTTTCCTTTTATGTTGCATTAATCCAAAGCAGATACTGTTGGTCCCCACCCTACCTCCACTGTCATCAAGTCACGTCTGATTCATAACAACCCTATTGCTTGCCCATATTCCCTGAACGTACATTTCCTATATATGACAGAGAATTGCTACTGCAAGCACTTGTATATCTCTCCCCATTTCTCTGACTATGGATACAACTTAACCTCACATAAGAAAAGTTGGAGGTGCTAGAGAGTTGGTATGTTTCAACCAAGACTATTAGGGTTGGTAGCCATCTTCTTTGTCCTTCGGTTGGGACCACTCAGATGCATCCTTTACTGTATCCTACAGGTCCCTCCCTAATGGACTTGAGCTCCAGTTGCCCACTGTGGTAACTTGTGTACTGTTTCCTTTCCTTACCTTTCCTTCTTACTTCTAATGCTTGAGATTTGTTCCCAAGCAAATTTCCAGTTTCAAAGTTTGTTTCTGGATGAACCTACTCTAATATATTAACTATCAAATTATATGATGATTATAAATTTCAGACTCTGCTCTGCAAGCATTAGTCCTTTTAATCAGACTTTTCTCTTCTTACTTCACATGCCTATGAGTGAGGAAAAGAGACACGCAGACTGAGAGATAGAAAGGGAGAGAAAAAAGATATACCCAGTCTCCTTTTTTTATTCACCCCAAGGTATGATTTAACCTGTCATGAATTTAGACTATTTTCTATTACTCACATTTGAAAACATTGATTGTTGATGTACACACAGGACTAGCAAAGTTGCAAGTTTTGTGGGGTCTCTAGTCTTACCAAACAGGATTGGAGAGACTTCTGGTTTGGGATGGGGGAAGCAAAGGGACTCGGGAAAGTCTCTTCAGTGGAAGCATGGAAAGGCCAGAAAAAAAA
>NW_006408592.1:9763665-9765324 GCF_000296735.1 Chrysochloris asiatica
TTTTTTTTTTTTTTCTTGGGGTGGAAGCTTTTGCTCCCTACATTACCAAAAAAGAGACAGCAACTATGGCCATATAACCAAACTACAAGCATACCCTACAATATCCAATCATCCATGCAGAAGTCAACACCAGCTGGTACACATTATATATATAGCCAACACTTGCTAAGATTACTCTAAATTGAGTAATAAGAGATGTGAAAAGGGAAGTATATCTCCAGAACACATTCACAAGGAGACACTCAGAAAGCTTAATAATACAGCAACACACATTCATTTAATCATTGAAAACACATCTAACTATTTAAAATGTCCAAGAAACAACAAAAGATCTAGGCACATATCCACAAACAGAAGAGAGTAACTGAGACAAATGAATGGAAGTTAGGTACAGACTTCCCATTAGAAGAAGAGCAGACTTTGGATCTGCCTTAGAAGGAATTCAGGAAAATGATATTGAGGCAAATCCAAAAATTTCACAGAGGGGTGGAAGAAAATAAGGAAGAAGTCAGGGAAGTGCTACAGGACCAATCAAATAAGATAGATATAGCATTGGAAACAATTCAAAACCTGGAAAAATAGGTCCAAATGGTTAATAATAATATATCAGAAATGGACAATACACTGAAAGAGGAAAGGAGAAGAATTGAAGAGATAGAAGCTAGAACCAGCAAGCTGGAAGACAAAACTCTCAATACTGTTAAGATGGAAGAGCAAACAGAAAAAAAGTTAAAAAATCTGGAGAGTCTAGGATTCATGCTGGACAACATGAGGAGGAATAAATTAAGAATTACTGGCATTCCAGAACAGGAAGAATCATGCAAGTCCACAGAGAAGATAGTTGAAGAAAATTTCCCTAACATCTTGAAGGATGAAACGATAAGTATTCAAGAATCTGAACACATCCTAGGAGGGATAAACCATAAAAGCATATAATCAAGACATATCATAATCAAGCTTTCCAAAATCAAAGACAAGAAGAGAATCCTAACAGCAGCCAGGGGAAAGAGACATGTTACTTTAAAAGGCAAAGAAATCAGATTAAACTCTGATCTCTCAGCAGAAACCATGCAGGCAAGAAGGCAATGGGAGACATGTATAAAACCCTAAAAGAAAAACAAAACAAAACAAAAAACGGTCAACCATGAATCAGCTACCCAGCAAAGATGTCAATAAAATATGATGGTGTATTCAAAACATTCCAGGATAAACAGAAGCTAGGAGACTTTGTCAAAGCCAACCCAGTGCTTCAAAACATACTAAAGAGAGTTCTTTGGACTGAAAACCAACATGAACATGAACAGACAACAACCAGAGATTGACACACATGGCAACACCACCTGGAACCCACTCAACAGAATAATCCAAAATAGAACAAAATTATTATAACAACAAATTAAGAGAACCTGGGAGGTGAGTCAAAGAGCAAAATAATGACAATGTTAAAGAAGGGGAAAAATATAGGAACAAAGATCCATGTGGTGAGGAGGTTAGGTAGATTGTAGGGTAAAATAGATTGTCTCACATGGAGGAAAAAGTTAGTAAATCATAGGATAACCTCAAAGAAAATACTTTACAGCATACCAAGAAAATTAAGATCCAAGGATAACATTGAAACATTAAAACTAAGAAGAAACTGAAAAGAAAAATAAAAAAACA
>NW_006408592.1:9769814-9772377 GCF_000296735.1 Chrysochloris asiatica
GGCGGTGGGGATAGGCCAGCAGGGCATGCCATTTGGCTGTTGGAATGATTGTGTATTCCTGAGCATTTTGGTGCACAACCAAAAAGAATAAAAGAGGGAATAGAAACAAATACTGTTGATGATGAAGTATGCAGGGGTTTGTAATCATTACAATGAAACGAATACACTTGTAATCATTGAAATAAAACGAATATGATAGGATGAGTGCAAAATTGATAATGATGTCCCCCATATAAACTATCACTCAATTCACAATAAAAACTTTAAAAAACAAACAAAACAAGCAAAACCAAGAGGATAGGATAAGGTGTCCTGCAAGTGTCATAGTAAAACACATAAAAAGTCCCAAGGAAATGTTTACAGCTTTCTGAAATCATTCACCTAGAATCCTTTTTTCAAAGCTGATTCTTGTTTAACCCAGGGTGCTGCTAACAAAGATAAATGGTGCCCTGACAGTTTCCAATACATCAGAGACAAACGGCCATCCGTTCTGAAAGTTGGTCGGCAGTTTCTTTCTCTCTCCCTCATCAGACTAAATATGGCAGCAATGCTGGGTATGTGATTTATACAACTCTGTAGTGCACTTTAGACAGATCCTTCTTTTGAAGGAAAATGATGAATAACTCCTGTGACAGATACCTTCTACTCAAGAATCAGAATCACCTGGTGATTTAAACAAGAGTGTAAAGGGGAGTGTCTGGTCTTTTCTTGTCAGACAGATAAAAAATAGGAAAGATTTTATTGGAAACATTATGTACTGTACAACGGTGGTAATGAACTCTGTTCAGCTTTAGAGAGAAGGGAAGGAATGCTTATTGGTTGTGTGACATGTGAGGGATGGCTTCAGTTTCTTGCTTCTGTTAGATTCTGTCAGAGGCAGAATGATGACATGAAAAGAGCATGGTCTTTGGAGTAAGACAGTCCAGGGCTAGAATATTGATTCTGCCATTTTTTGCTGGGCCACATTTGGCTAGTTTTCTTGCTTGTATGAGTCTGGTTGTAAAAAGCAGTCTTAGTAACTACAATACAATGTTACTGTATGACTAACCCTTATGATTACAGAATATTTATAGTCATGAAGATTTACATGAGTTGGCCATGTTGTAAGAAGTCAATCATTTCTGGTTGAATTACTTTCACAATAGTCTATTACTGATTGATAATCTCCTACATGTGCTGACAATGTGAAGTGGAAGGCGAGTAGAACATGATTCAGCATGTAGAGAGCTCACATTTGAGCTTGGTGAGGAGATGCACAATTTAGGTCATGGGCACATGTATCTCTTCTGCTAAACAGGAGACCTGGTGGTACAGTGTTTAAGTACTTGAGTATTAACTGAAAAGTCTACTGTTTGAACCCACTCAAGTGCTCCACAGGAGAAAGATGTGGCAGTCTGTTGCTGTAAACATGTACAGAAATCCTATAGAAGGTTGTACTTTTTCCTGTAGGTTGATACAAATAAAAATTGACTCAGGAGCAGTGTATTAGTGGCTAAACACTTAGTTTTCTTTCCTTTGCTAATTTTTGTCTAACAGAAGATTAAATTCTACTTATTGACAATATTGACTATCTTCTGTTTTGCCTTCCATGCCACTTGTTGACACATGCTAATCTGTTGGGCACTTGGCAAAATATCTTAACCAAAACCCTGCTAAGGTAATGTGGTAACTTTGTAATCTTTTATCAGATAGTAATCTAATATATTTTCTTTGACAGGCATCTTAAATATAGTCCATTGGGGCATTGCCTATAGTATATTCTCATTTAATCATATGACTTGATGCCTTAATTTTAATGGTGATAAGTTGAGCAGAAATCACTTTGAGGTATATTGGGGTGTCAGCATAACAAGATATTAAATGGAAAAGGAGGCTATGATAGGAATAAAAATAATAATAAAGGCAAGGAAGAGTGACTCAGTGATGTTACCAGTCCTAAGGAAATTCAGTGGAGTTGGGCTTGGTTCAGACTAGAACCGATAGTCAAGATTTGTGAGACAGGGAGAAATGAACCGCATGTGACACTAAATCTCAATGGCAGTGGACAACAGACTTGTGTTTACAAGTGGTTTATCTTGTTTAAAGACAAATTCTAACCTCTGAGTGAGTAGGTACTAAAAATGTTCCATGTTCTCTGGAGTATAGTCGGAAGATGTTGCTACGGTGGTTCTTAAATTTGTCTATACTGTATAATAAGCTGAAAAGTTGAGTTTTTATTTTATTTATTTTCTTTTTTACAGTTTTTATTGTGAACTGAATGATAGTTCACATGGGAGAACATCGGCTTTACACCAGCGTTTCATTGCAATGTACAGTCTTCTCCGTGCATCATCATTCCAAAGTATTTGCTTCCATTCCCTGTTTTTTGTTTTGTTTTGATTTTTGGGGAGGAATGAGGATGTACACAGAAACACTCAGGAATATATAATAATTTAAATAACCAAAGGGCACATTCTGCATGCCTGCCTCCTGGCTGCCAGCACCCACTCCCTCTCTTTCCATGAATCCAGAGTCATCAGCTGCTCCCTCTCTCTATGTCCTCATCTCTGCCTCCATCTCTGGT
>NW_006408592.1:9773334-9796551 GCF_000296735.1 Chrysochloris asiatica
CCTGCTGATCTTTCTTTTAAGATGTATCTTGTATTGTCCTAGCTGTTTCAGGCTGGTTTGCCGGTCCTTTAAAGTGGGAATGTCCCACCTCAGAAGGTTCTGGCTGGGGCTCAGAATTCCAACTAAGGTCCTATACACTGCAAAGGCTCTGTAAGAAGCCTATTTGACTAAGCAAGTTCTTTTATTTTATTTTTTAATAAGATGTCTTTTACTACCATAAAACCAATAAAATCACAATATCTAGGGTGGGACTATTTTGTTATGAAAATATATAAGCATATACAATTTTAAAATATTTTACACTCAACATGCATATATAACCCTATACATTTTATACTTGGTTGTAATTGCTTTATCACACCTTCATCCATACTCACTCATTCTTCATTCATTCATTAATTTTTAGTTTTGTATTAAATTGCATACCTTATCACCAAAACCAAACTAAACCTGCCATCAAACACTTTCATACTCATAGCCACCCTACAGGGCATAATAGATCTACCTCTTAGGATTTCCAAGGCTGTAATCTTTATGGATGCAGATTGCCATATGTTTTTCTCATAGAGTGGCCAGAGTTTGAACTGCTGATCTTTCCTTTCGTACCTGAGCACTTAACCACTGCAGTACCAGGGCTTCTTAGACATTAGCACATTTCCACCTCCTTATGTCACCTTGCATATCATGAGCAAGAGTTTTAACAAATGCACATACTATGGATCACACACTTCTAATAACATACACGGTGATATTTTTTTCAGTTCAAAAAATTTCCTCATCACCCCAAACACAATAAATCCCCAAATCCCGTAAATATTCTGTCCTTGCTATCAAGAGCATTCATTGCTCTGAATTTTTTCCCACCACGCATTAGTTTTGTCTTTTCTAATATTTCATGCAAATGACATTATATAGCATGTATTCTTCTATAAATCATCTTTATTCACATAATGTTTTTGAGACTTATCCCTGTTGTTCCTTGTATTAGTCATTTGTTTCTGTTCTATTAAATAAAGTAGTATTCTGTTGCACAACTATACCACAATCTCTTTTTTCATTATTCTTTTGATGAACACTTTGGCTGTTTCTAATTTGGGGCTATTATAATTAGCTCAGTTTGAGCATTCCTATATAAAAACTTTGTCAACATAGTCAACATACAAGATGACTTCAAAAACTTCATGGAAAAGTGAATTAAAAGATAATGGAATTTTCCCACTAACTTACTGAAGAGCTCTCCTGTATTTTTATTTTGCTTTTGAGTAAATACTTAGGAGTGTAATCCCTGTGTTATAAAGCAAGCTTATGTTAAACTTTTTAAGAAACTGCCAGGAGTTTTTCCTAAGGGGTTATATAATTTTGTATTTTCACCAATAATTTAAGAGAGTTTTAATTGCTACTCAACTTTACCAACTTTTTATGTTTTCAGTCTTCTAAAAATTTTTGCTGCTCTAGAAAATATAGAGTAGAATTGTCATGGTGATAAAAATTATATTTCACACATTCATATAATTATTTCAATTAATACATCTTTTGTGAAGTATCTTTTCAAATACTTTATCCATTTTATATTATGTTGTTTTAACTATTAAGTTGTAAGAATTCTGTACATATTCTGGACACTAGTTTTGTTTTTTGTGTTTTTCTTGGTCAAATATATACTTTTTGTATATTTTGCCCCAATCTGTGTCTTGACTATTTATTTTCTAAATGCTGGCTTTCAATGATAAAAGTATTGAATTCTGTTGAAGTCTAAATTACTTTTTTTTTGGAGGGGTGTGTGTTTTTTTTTTTAGTTATTGCTTTCTGAGTCCTAGCTAAGGATAAAAAATATCTTCTTTCATACCTTGCCAGTTTATTCTAACATGCAGTCAAGATTTAGAACCACTGGGTTACAGTGACTTAGTGAACTGTTCAGGCAAACTACAGAAATAATCAGAATACAAAGGCAGTGTGTTTGGGAGAAATCATTACATTTGAGAGAAAAGCTGGCCTTGAGAGACTTGGATACCCAAGCTTTGCTCCAGGGCAATGATATTTTGGAGGGTAATAACTCTAGACACTCTTAGAGACAAATATACTGTTTTTTTACATGCTTCACGTCTTGATTATAATTATTTTCGATACCAGGAAAGATAGCAATTTCAAATAGGAGACAACTTTGTGTATAGCTGAGAAAAAAATGAGAATCAGGGATTAAATTTTTCAGCATATAAGGCTTTAAGTATTACATCCCTCTCAGGACCAAATTCATTATATTAGATCATATAATTTTCTGTACTATTCTTTGAAGGCACTTCACAACAACTCTTATAACACCTGTTATAGGTAACATAAATATTAAACCTGCAAAATACTACTGCTTATGTTGACTTCATTTGAATTTAATTTGGACTAAAACAACAACAACAAAAAAACCCAAACTCACTTCTCTGGAGTCAGTTCTGACCCGTAGTAACCTCTGTAGGGCAGACTAGAGCTGCTCCCCAAGCTTTCCAAGGATGTAACTCATTATATGAACAGGCTGCCTTGTCTCCCTCCTGCACAGCAGCTAGTGAATTGCAGTGTGGAGCTTTAAAGTAACAGTTCAATGGTTAACCTACTACATTATAAGGACTTCTTTAATTTGGACCAGGATGACAAAATCAAAATGTAAAGTAGGAAAATCATGTTGAGTTCATAGTAGTGTTGTTATTTGGGGCCACTGAATTGGTTTTAACTCAGCAACACTTTACACAACACAACTGAACACTGCCCTATCCTTGTAATTGTTGTTATTCCTGAGCTCACTGCTACTGTCACTGTGAAAATCCATCTGTTTGGGAATATTCTTCTTTTTCTCTGACTTTACTAAGCATGATGTCTTTCTCCAGGAACTTATTCCTCCTGGTAATATGTTAGAAGTATCACTATCCTGGCTTTTAAGGAACATTCTGTCTGTACTTCTTCCAGTGTAGACATGTTTGTTTGGTAGCCCATGATACTTTCAATCGTTTCTCATTTATTCAGTGCTTAATATACAGAGTCTCTGAACACTGCCCCCGCCAAAAAATTGCTTGATTTTCAATCACTTCAAGAAGTACCATATGATCAAGAACAAATTGTAATGAAGGGAGAAGTCTAAGCTGTACTAAAGGCACTGGCAAAAATAAGCCTCCAGGAATTGAAGGAATGCAAATTGAAATGTTTCAACAAACTAAAACAGCAATGGAGGCATTCACTCATTTATGTCAGTAAATTTGTAAGACTGCTAACTGACCAACCAGTTGGAATTGTTCCATATTTGTGCCCATTCCAAAGAAAGGTGAATCAACAGAATGCAGAAATAATCAAACAATAAATATTACTATTACATGCAAGAAAAATTTTGCAGAAAATAATTAAAAACTGATTGCAGCAGTAGATCAACAGGAAACTGCCATAAATTCACATCCGATTTAGAAAAGAATGTGGGATGACAGATATCATTGTTGACTTCAGATTGATCTTGCTTCACAGCAGAGAATACCGTAACACTGTTTACTTGTGGAGTCCTGGTATGGCACAGTGGGCTAATGTGTCAGACTGCAAAGTTGTTTGAACTACAAGTTCGGTGGTTCAAGCTCATCAGCTGCTCCTTGGAAACTCTATACACGGTCACTGTGGGTCAGAAGTGACTCAACAGCACTTAACAACAACAATATTGACTATGCAATGGCATTCAACTATGTGGATCATAGCAAACTATGGATAACATTGTGAAGGATAGGTATTGTTGTTGTTAAGTGCTGTCAAGTCAGTTCCAACCCATATCGACCCTGTATAGGGTTTCTGAGAAGCAGCTGGTGAGCTTGAACTGCCGACCTTGCAGTTCAAATGGCTTTTGCAGTCTGACGCATTAACCCACAGTGCCACACCAGGTTGCAGTTATTAAGTGCTATCAAGTAGCTTCTGACTCATAGACCCTGATTTTAAACAATTCAGCATATTTCAAAGACAATTTACAGCAATTGTCTTTAAAATAATATGCTGAATTTAAGACAATTCAGCGTATTTCAGGACAATTGTGTTCGTATTTCTCATGAACACCAATTGTTCTGAACTACTAAGAGTCCTGGTGTGGCGCTGTGAGACAAAGCATTGTACCACAAGGTCCCTTTGAACCACAAGGTCAGTGGTTCAAAATCACCATTTGTTTCTTGGAAACCCTATGGAGGACCTGTACAATTCAGGACCAACTCTATGGAGTTGAACTACAACAACGGCAACATGCAGAGAAAAGATTGATGTTTTCAAAGACTTCATTTTTCTTTGATCCACTATCAACAGTCATGGAAGCAGCCATCAAGAAATCAAACTACATATTGCATTAGGCAAACCTGTTGCACACGAGCTCTTTAAAATGTTCAAGAGCAAAGATATCACTTTGAGTACTGAAGTGTACTTGAACTAAGCCATGGTATTCTCAATAGCCTCATATTCATATGAAAGTTGGACCATGAATAAGGAAGACCATAGAAATATTGATGCATTTAAATTTGGTGTTGGAGAAGAATATTGAAAGTACCTTGGGCTTCCAGGAGAACAAACAAACTTGTGTTGAAAGAAATACAGCCAGAATGTTCCTTAGAAGCAAAGATGGCCAGACTTCATCTTTCATCTCTCATACCTCATACAGATTATCAGGAGGGATCAGTCTATCGAGAAGTTCACTCTGCTTGGTAAAGGGGAAGGTCAGGGAAAAAGAGGAAGGCCCCCCAATGAGATGAATTGATACCATGGTAGTAGCAATGAGCTCAATTGAGAGGGTGGCAAAATGTTTCCTTCTATGGTAGACAAGGTCTCAGAGTTGGAGCAGCCTCAACAGCACCTAACAAACACAAAGTGTTCAAGAGGAAAGATGCCAGTTTAAGGAGCAAGGTATGTATAACCCAAGCCATATTTTCAGTAGTCTCACATGAAAAGAATTGATGCATTTTAATTACCTATTAGCATAGAATAATGAAAGTACATTGGACTATCATTCTGAATTGTGCCCTATCAGTAAATGAAGGTCCTGAAAGATTTACTTTATTCACACCATCATGGTCAACTCTACTTTGGGGAGGCAGCTCTTCCCCAGTCACGTTATGAGTGCCTTCCAACTTCCTGGCACTATATCAGATAATATTATGGTGCACAACTCAAAATGAGGATAAACAGCTGTAAATATCAATGAATAATCAGAATATGAAATGTACAAACTATGCATCTAAGAAAATTGAAAGCTGTCAAAAATTAAATGGAAAACATGAAGATCAATATCCCAGGCATTAATGAACTGAAATTGACTTGTATCAGCCATTTTTAAACTGATAATCATATGGTTTAGTATGTCAGGATTGAAAAAATTGAAGAGAAATCATGTAACATTTGTCTTCAAAAAAGAACATTTCAAGAGCTATCTTGAAGTTTTGAACGGCTTTGGGGGAGTCGCAGATCCAGCTCTGCGTGGTCACCTGGATTGACAGTCGCGATGACCGTCCACTCCCTGCAGGACATGGAACACCTTTAAGTATAGTGATCTGCAGAACTTGGCCAAGAGCCTGGGCCTCCGGGCTAACCTGGGGGCTGATAAATTGTTAAAAGCCTTAAAAGCTCACCTTCAACAGGAAGCAAGAAAAGAAAAGGAGAATCAGACTTAAAAGTCAAACTTCTTCATCCTCTTGTGATGAGAGTGAGATACAAAATAGAGATCAGGAACAAACAGAGAGGAAAAAGGTCAGCCACACCACCAAAACATGGAGAAGGCAGACGATAATTGTCATTCCATCTCCAGACAAGGGAAGAGCAACGAAAGAAACATGAGCAAGGACAAAAGGAGAAGACAGCAAAGGTTTTGGGAGAAGGCAGACGACAATTGTCATTCCATCTCCAGACAAGGGAAGAGCAACGGAAGAAACATGAGCAAGGACAAAAGGAGAAGAAAGCAAAGGTTTTGGGAGTTCGGAGAGGCCTCACTATAGCAGCAAATTAATGTTTTCTTAATGTTCTGTTATTCTAAACCATTTTGTCTTTGCTTCTGTAAATATTTTTATGCTGTCCTCACTTTCATCAAGACCTCTTCCTATTCCTGTGTTTATATGTAGTGTCTGTGGCCTCCACCTACTGTAGCTCTTTAAAGATTCTGTCACTATAAAGCTGAAAATAACAAGTTAACAATAGGGATGCTGGGATGAAGAGGTGTCACATCTTCAATGTCTAATAGAGAGAATCCAGTAATGAAATGATGGGCCATATGGTTTGGTTATGACATCAATATTTTACCCATGTGAAAAATGTTTGTGTCTAAGCTTATATAAGTACCTTTGTCTATGCTCATATATAAAATCACGTCATGTAACTGCCATGCATCACTCATTATATTCTTAAGACTCTACCTAATTGTAGCTTGCTTATTTTAACAAAAAAGGTACAGAGCCATATGGAAATTTGAAGATTACTGCCTTAAGTATTACTATGTTTTGTAGAGCTAGGTTCTTATTCAATTTATGGAAAGGACTAGAGTTGCTTAGCATTATATCCACGTGTGTGTGTGTGTGTGTGTTGCACATAAGTGGAGCTTTTCTGAGTTTTGTACTGCTTAAGATTTTCATAAATAAATTTTTTCTCATTTAAAAAAAACTATCTTGAAGTATAATGTTGTCTGTGATAGGATAATATACATATATATACAAGGAATATCAGTTAACACCACTGCCATTCAAATTTATACAACAACCACTAAAGCCAGTGATGATGAAATTGAAGATTTCTACCAACTTCTTTAGTCTGAAAATGATCAGACACACCATCAAGATGTATTTACAATTACTGGTGATTGGAATGCAGAGATTGGAAACAAAGAGGAAGAATCTATAGTTGGAAAACATGGATTGGTGATAAATAGAAGACTGCATGATAGAATTTTGCAAGACCAATGACTTATCAATTGAAAATGCTTTTTCTGAAACAACTTAAAGACCACTATACATGTAGACTTCACCAGATAGAATACACAGAAATTAAATTAACTACATCTTTGGGAAGAGATGCTGGAAATGTTTCTTACCATCAGTCAAATTAAAGCCAGCAGCAGACTGTGGAACAGACCATCAATTGCCCATATACAAGTTCAGGCTGAAGCTGAAGAAAATGAAATAAGTCCATAAAAGACAAAATATAAACTTGAATGTATCCCAACTGAGTTTAGAGACCATCTCAAAAATAGATTTGATGTGTTAGATACTAATGACTGAAGACCAGAAGAGTTGTGAGATGGCATAAAAAACATCATTCAAGAAGAAAACAAAATATCATTAAGAAGACAAAACAGAAAGAAATGACAATAATGATATCAGAAGTGACTCTGAAACGTTCTCTAACATAGAGATACTAAATTCAATGGAAGGCATAAGGAGTTAAAGTGTATAATGCAATGTGCAAAGACCTTGAGTTAGAAAACCAAAAGGGAAAACTCACGCAGCAATTCTCAGACTGAAAGAATTGAGGAAAATATTCAAGCTTTGACTTGAAAAAAGCAAAGGATTCTATGGGCAAAATGTTGAATCATGCAGACAGTATCAAAAGAAGATGGAGGAAATAGAGTCACTGTACCAAAAAGAAATGACCACTCTTCAACCATTTTAAGAGGTAGCATATGATCAAGAGCCAGTGGTACTGAAGAAAAAAGCCTAAGGTGCACTGTAGGAACTGGCAAAAAACAAAAACAAAAACAAAAAAAAACCAGGACTCCAGAAAATGATGGAATACAAAATGAAATATTTCAAAAAACGGATGTGACATTGGAGACGCTAACTCATCTATAACAAGTAATTCAGAAGACAACTACTTGGCCAACTGATTGGGAGAGATTCATATTTGTGCCTATTCCAAAGAGAGGTGACCCAATGGAATATGGAAATCATCAGACAATATCATTAATATCACATGCAAGTAAAATTTTACTAAAGATAATTGAAAAACGGCTAAAACAGTACACTGACTAGGACCTGCCAGAGGTTCAAGCCAGATTCAGACGGGGCCGTGGAATAAGACATATCATTTGCTGACATCAGATGGATATTAACTGTAAGAAGATAATACCAGAAAATTGTTTACCTGTGCTTTATTGACTATGCAAAGGCTTTCACTTGTATGGATCATGACAAACTATGAATAACATTGCAAAGAAGGAGCAATCCATAACATTTAATTGTGCTCTGAGGAACCTGTACATAGACCAAAAGTCAGTCATTAGACCAGAACAAGGGAATGTTGAATGGTTTAATAACAGAAATTTTGTGGGTTACATTTGTATTCTTTCACCATAATTATTTAGTCTGTATGATAAGCAAATAATCTGAGAAGCTGTATTTTATAAAGAAGAACATGGCATTAAGCTTGGAGGAAGACTCATTAACCTGCAATATTCACGTGATACAATTTTACTTGATGAATATGAAGAGAACTTAAAATACTGATGAAGATCAGAGATGACAGCCTTTGATACATAAGAGTACATAAATAAGATAAAATAATTAATTGCATTATTTAACAATCTTGTTATCTATTAGATATTGGAAAACAAAGCTGATTGATAAGATAAATGGTGATGGAGGAACGGGCAGTATGTCTGCTGTACATTAAGTTGCTATGAGTCAGAACAGACTCTAGGTCCATTAATTAAACTGGCGATGAACAAAGTGTGAACTATATTATCAATTCCCTTTTGGCAACAATGTGATAGGACATATATATGTGACAGCTTAATATGAAACACAAATATACCAGAATCATAAATCATATTCAGAGTAGGAAGACCCTCTGGATAAATGATGCATGTGTATGTATGGGGGGGTGGTGTGGGAATAACATTTGAACTAGTCCTTCTAGAAATAGATAAAACTTGTGTTTGGAACATTTTAGGCAAGAAAATTAGTGCAAGTTTAAGTAACATGCTACAAAATAGAGTTCAGTATAAGTTACTAAAAATAAGATAGAAAAGGTCAGTGTTAGACCCATGAAAGTCTTGAATTTATGGTTAAAAAGTTACAATTGAAAGTTTTCACCTAGGATGACCAACCCTTTTGATTTGAATGGAAACAAAAGATACTTGAGATGTGAGACTTTTCAGTTAAAATCAGTACAGTATTAGGCAGACTGAGATGGTTAGTTATGCTATTTACATCTTCTCCCCAAACACTTATACATGCTTCTAGAATAAGTTATGTTGCTTAAGTTGTTGCTGGGTCCTAGCCAATCAATTCGTATTCATGTGACAGAATGAAATGCCCCACAGTGCTTTACTTACTGGGGTTGTTGTGGAAGCAGATTGCCAGGTCTTACTCCTTCAGAGCTTCTTGATGGATTCAAACCACAAATCTTTCAGACAGCTGCAAACAGCAGGTCGCATATGTTTATCAACAAATAGTACATAGCTATAACATATGTTCATAAACAAATAGTACATAGCTATAACCCTTTCTCATTCCTATGTGGTTTTGTCTTTTAAAGTGATTATGAGAAAAGAAGGAGTGAATTGATTCAACTCTAATGCACTTGAGAAGCATGCAAGAATTAGCTAGTGATTCATTATCAATGCAGTTTCACTTTGGTAGATCTCAGATTACTGATTTTCAGAATGAGAACTACAGAAAAGTACTCAGGCTAGAGAGGTTAATTATTAAAATACCCTTCTCTGTGGGAAAAGAAAAAAAAAGCAACAAATAATCAGGCAATCTCCTATGTGAATTGGTTTTAGATACAGTTTTTAAATTAAAATCATCTCATTTTTTTGTTCTATGTTAATAGATTTTTAAATTGTGACTAACATATTGGGCATTATAAATTTTGATTACTTAAGGGCACTTGATGCGAAATAACATTTGGTTTATTCATTTTTTGCTAATTTATTCATTCACTCAAGGAGAGATTTTTGAGAGTGTACTAATGAATAAGACAAATGTCCTTCCTTCAAGAAGCTCAGGATCCCCCATAATAAGCACTACATGAACAAAATAAAGAGGCGGGGAAGGTAATGAACATATGTCAGGCATTGTGGGGAAAAATAAGTATTTCTACTTTGTATGCGCTGTATAGAAAAGGCTCAAAATGGAAGAATTAATGTAAGGGAGGAGTCAAGATGGATGTTTAGACAGTTGCTGTCATCCAAGTTTTGTGTATAGAGGAATAAATACATACAATAGGGGACTTAGATAGTGGAGTCTGTGTTGAACTAGAAAGTAAGCAGCTGGGGCCTGATGGAACAGGTAAGGCATTTGCTGAGAAAGTGGAGAAAGATGGTTGATGACTATGGGATGGCTATAGATCACAGAGAAAGGGTTGTGGATGTCAGAGCTAAAAAGGCATTGCCTGTGGATTGAGCCATACAAGTCACAGATTGAGTGATCTGAAATTGGGAGTAAGAAGAAATTTAAGAAGGGCATTTATAGTACATGCAGAAAAATTACAAAGTTCGCAAGTTCCAAGTGCCAGTAGAGAAGATGGTAGACTTGAGAGCAAGCAGACACTACTTAAGAAAAGTAATGATTTGCAGGGGTAGAATCCTCATCTACTATGTAAGAGATCCAGGTTTGAGTTGCAGCCATGTGCTGTCAATGGAGGATGGCACTGTAGGATAAGTACTTGACTATAAGGTCATTTCAAACTGCAAGGCTAGTGGTTCAAACTCACTGCTCATCAGGAACCCTACACAGGGTTGCTATGAGTCAGAATCGAGTCGGTGGCACTTAACAATAGCAACATGATGATGCTAAGTAGTTTTCAGTAGATTTTCCCAGACTAAGAGTAGAAAGACAAGCTTCGCACTTTACTTGAAAATGAACCAATTAAACTCTTATAAATTGTAACTGTTCAGTCTACAACCAGTCATGAGATGGGTTAGAACTGAACAGCATTTTGTGCAGTTGGTCAGAGGACAACATGGTGGAATCTAACAACAGCCATGCAAAGGTTTGTCCATGCTATGATTTAGACCTTATACTTCTAGATATACATTCCAAGTCAACTATTGAAAACACCCATAATGAGGATTGTATAAGGATGTTCATTTTACTATATGGATGCAGGAATTTGAACATAGCATGGACATCCATCCAAGAGAGAGTAGATGGTTAGACTGTGGGGGACTTAAATGCAGTAATTATAAACCATATATAATAACTTAGAAGAATCAGAAAACAGAGTTTAGGGTCAAAATGAATGGCAGAGAATAGAACATATAAAACAATTTTATTTCCATAAATTAAATATGTTGTTAGTGCCACTGAGTTGGTTCTAACTCTTAGCAGGCTTATGTATGCACAACAGAAAGAAACAGTGGCCAGTTCTATAATGTAATCATAGTCGTTGCTATGTGTGAGTCCATTTTTGCTGCCACTATGTCATTTCCTCTCATTGGGACTCATTCTCTCTTTTGATCATCTTCCACTTTCCCCACCATGATGTCCTTCTCTAGGGACTAGTCCCTCTTGACAACATGTACAAAGTGCTATTAAATATAAAGTGAATTAAATACATATGCTGACAAAACAGCAGTAAGTCAGTTCTGCATAATGCTACATATGTGTTCCTAAAAACATTCTTGCTATGTAACATTACACAATTTGAAAAACCATAGAAGATTCAGAGGGTGTGAAGGAAGGTAAAATCTCCACTGAGTAGTATCCAATCTCTCTAGGTGGGTGTAATGAAATGAAATGTGGATAGGTCTCTTGTGATACAATAGTGAATAATTGTTATCAGGACTCCTTGGAAGGGTTGGAAATGTAAAGGTAGACATTTTGTAGCAAGGAGGGGAGTGATTAACTTTTCAGCCTAGGAGCGGAGGTTCCTGGGACCATCAAGGGAGAAGAGCAGAGAGCGGGACCGTACCCAGTGAAGTAGTGATGCCTGAGATGGAGGCAGAGACCATGATGTGGAGAGATGGAGCTGTTGGGGACTTTAGACACAGAGAGGGAGAGAGGCTGTGTGTTGATGACCGGAGGGCATGCTTGTAGTGTATACCCTTTGGTTGGTTGATGATGCATGGAGGGATTTGTAAACATAGCAATGAAATGATATTTGATAGGATGAATGTAAAACTAATGTTCTCCCATGTAAACTATCACATAATTCACAATAAAACATTAAAAAATCAACATAGAACTTTTGATGAAATGGGGCTAGGAATACAATCCCACTCTACTATGATCAAGTTGATTCCAACTCACAGCAACCCTTTATATAACAGAGAAGTACTGCTCCTTAGGGTTTCTGAGACTAAATCTTTGCAGAGCAGACAGCTCCATAGTTCTCCATGGAACAGCTGATGGGTTTGAACAGTCAGCCCTCTGCTAGAAGCCTAATGCCCACAGCTTTACCAGGATTTCTTAGGGTTACAGTATAATACTAAAAAACCTCATCAGAGACATGTAAAAAATAGGAATCCAAAAATCTAGCACATATTAAATGATTAAGAAATACATTCATTCTACAATAAACTGTTTGACCTTGAAATAGACCTGATGTTTTCTTGTAAAAGTGGGCATGATAAGAATAGCAGTTTGTGATTTATTATGAAGTGGTGGAAGTAGATTTATCTGAAATCGGATAGAAAGTTGTAATATTAGATTTGAATGTGTAAGGCTCATAACATATTTGGTAGATTGAGGTAACTGATAGATATTTGATGAGCATGACTTGGTACTTTTTGTGTATTCCTATGAAACTCCGATCAGCTTGGTGTTGTTTTCTGAATTGACCCAGATTTCTTCCTGAACAAATCACATAAGATAAAAAATGTGTTTTGTGCTTAAATTGGTCCCTATGTCACTGGCACTGGAACAAATTTACAATTACAAAACGAGCCTCATAGCAGAAACGACAGTACCTGTTTTTATAAGAGCACATGCAGACAAATGAGAACAAGCCATTGGGAAAAGAGAAAACACATGAATGTGTAAAATAAGGGAGAGTCTATTTATGAACCAGTTATGATAACTAAAAATTCATACAAAATTGAAGACTATAATTAGCTAATTCACTACTACCTTTAGACAAAAAAAATAAATAAAAGGGTGGCCAGGAAGACTAGGAGGAATGTATTCTATGTCCACAGTGAATATTTCAGGGGAGAGTTTATGAGAAATTTCAGATTGAGACTTTTTTTTTTTTTTTTGGTCTATACGTAGAACTAATCCAATCAATTTTAAAAAGAGAAAAGAGATCTGAAGAGGACCCCAGATCTTGATATTGACAATAGAGCATGGTATTAGAAATGGAAGAGCAGCATTACAATGGTACAGGAAGTAAAACAGCATGTTTGAATGGAAAAAGGGGCGGGGGGGCAAGAAGATGAAGGGAAAATCAACACAGATAATGGCTGACAATAAACAACAAGTTGATCTCTGAATCAGCCAGATACATTAGTCCGAATGAGCTCCCTTGCATTGTGAGCTTTTTGAGTACTAATGCCCATATATCCTTCCCAACACATGACTTACTGAAAAGAGTTAGCAGATTATATAGTCAGAAATCATCGAAGCTGGGAAGCTGCAGAGAATACCCAATAATTTAGTAACTGCTGCTCAGTTTGATCACGTAACACAGAGGGATGGTTATGGAGGAACACGGAAACTGTAAAAGGAGATGTGAAAAGTAGTCTGCAGAGGAAATAAAATCTGCAGATCCAAGGACAAAGATGAGAAACCAGTCTCTGGATGGTAATGAACAATAAGGCAGTTGATGGTAAAAGTGAAAGGTAATAATGAATCATTTTTATACAGATGAATATTCATTGGGATGAAATGGCTTAACAGGGGAAAAAAAGAAGGTATGTTCTGGAGATGAAAAGATACTGCATTTGGAAATGACAAGCTAATATTTCCCCTTTGGAATGATGGGGGCTGGGCTACAACATAGAAACATGCATTCCAATGTAAAAGCAAAGTTTTGGGTTGTTTTATTTTTTAGACTAGATATAAAGTCAAAAGAGTACAAAAGGTAGAGGGAGAGAATAAAGGGAGGCAAGAGGGATGATAACTATTAAGGGACAGGTAACGCAAGATGGATTGGCTAAGTGGTAGCATCAGTGGACTCAAGCGTGGCAACAGTAGTGAGGTTGGCCCAGGATCAGGCAGTGTTTCATTCTGCTGTGCATAAGGTCGCTATGAGTTGGTACCAACTTGATGGCACCTAACAACAACAATGCAAGGCCAAAGTTAAGTCATTGACAGCTAGTTTAATATTATTAACTTTAAGTAACTCAGAATTCAGTTGGAAATCTTAACTTTCCAAATCTAGATAGTATTTGGTTTAGCTCCCCTTCCAGACAACTTGTGATCCTGCAGACAAATAATACTAAAGAAACCAAACCTCACTGCTGCTGACTCAATTCTGTCTCACAGTGACCCTGTACGAATGGAACAGTATAGAATTATCTCCACTGCGTTTCCAAGGCTGTGACTATGGGAGCAAGTTGACACACCTTTCTCATATGGAGAGAGCAGCTGATGTGTTTGAGCCACCATCTACCTTTTGGTTAGCAGCAGAGCACTTTATGCACTGAGCCATCAGAACTCCCTCAGTCATTACTTCCCCCAGTATAGCTGAAGTTTTGTTTTCAGGGTTGCCCAAGTTTCTGGGTACTTGATCTTTTGAATACTACTTCAGTCCTGGACCATCTTTGTTGACTTCCATGAGGAACTAAGTCTCCTTATTTTCCACAGAATCAACAATCCTAGCAAACATCTCTGAATCAATTAGACTGCCCTTAAGATGTAATGGTTCAACAGAGGAAGGTGTATATATCATGCAACAGAAACAACTTTAAACCGAACCTTAAGAAAACTTGCTCTGGAAGAGGCTTGAAGCCCTCCCCACCACTGTATATCTTCATGAATCTGCAACCCTTGTTGATTTTAGTGACTCCCCATCCTATCTTCACTGAACTGTCTTCATCTTTTCTCTTCTCAGTGCTTTTGTCTCTTATTCTATTTCCAGTTCCATTGCTCCACTTAAAACTTTTTTGTCCTTTTTCCTTGATGCTACAGAACCAACCAGCTAACACCAGAACTTATTAAGAGTTGTTTTGTTTTTTTTTAACATACAAACAAATTCTGTGCCCTAATTGGAATTCTGAATGTCAAGATGATGTATTCTTTCACTTCTTCACACTCATTTTTATGGGGGACAGGTAAGGTTCACTGATTTTAAATGACATACACGAGATCACAAAGCTGTTCAGAAAGATCAGCCATTAGTCAAAAGCTGTTTTTTAACAATTCTTAGACTTTAGGTAAGTTTAGGTTTATATAAAAATTACAGAGTTTCCAAATATTCCACCAATACAATATTATTAACTAAAGTCCGTAGGAGGAAACCTAGTGACACCGTAGTAGTTAAGTGCTCGGCTGCTAACAGAAAAATTGATCGTTTTAACCCACTAGAACTCCACTGAAGAAAAAACCTGGCAATCCTCTTCTAGAAAAATCACAGTCTAGAAAACTCTAGGGGATGGTTCTATTGTCATATAGGATCCTTAGGGTAGGAATCAACTCGATGATACACAACACACATATATACACAAAGTCCATATTTTGTATTAGGGTTCCCTCAGTGTTGTACAGTTCTGTGGGTTTTGACAAGTTCTTAATGTCACATATTTGCTTTTACAGGATCATACCTTAAAAATGTCCTGTGTGCCTCCTATTCATTCCTCTATCCTCTCACTAAACCCATGACAACCATTTTCCTGTCTCTACAGAGTTTTCCGTTTCCAGGTTATAATTAGAATAATTATAGTTTGTAACTTTGTCAAGCTGGTTTCTTTCACTTAGCAATATAAATTTATGGTTCCTCCATTTTTTTTTTTTTTTTTTTTTTTCTGTAGCCTGAGAGCTCACATCCTTTCATCACCAAGTGATACTCTATTATATTGATGCCTCACAATCTGTTTATCCATGAAGGCTGTTTTTATTAGTTAAAAAAAAAAAGAGAGAGAGAGGCATATTCAAGTGTTCCATAAGAAACAGGTGTATTCTAAGTGCTTCCATTATTTAACTAGAGTTCCTGATTTGAGGTCAGATTTGTTCATTTTACAGATAAGGAGATGGGTACTCAAAGATACAGGGTACTTTTTCAAGATCAAGCAGCTAATACTTGGCAGATTTCTATTTCCTGAGTAGTGGAAGCAAGTATGAAGGAGGAGAAACACAATAATAACAAAACAAGTAGCTGGGAAGGGGAATCTACTGTTGAGAGCAAATGGGAATTTCATTTGAGCTGGATATTTTGCTCTGAGAGCTTACAGAGTCCTGTCTTCATTTTTCTTGTTTGTAGTTCTTGAAATTGATTCTTTTTTTTTTTTTTTTTTTTTGTCTTCTCTCTCTCTCTGTTTTCCCAGTTCCCTGGCAATCTAGAAGCCTAGTTATTTTTGGACTGTCGATGGTAGCAACAAAGAAGCAATACTATCCCGAGTTTGACGGCTATTACTAGCTGGGCAGTTTGGGACTTGCCTATCAGAAAGGGTCCTTGTATCTGTCCCTTCTCAGCATCTGAAGAAGTAGGATGATAAACGGGACTATTTGCAAAACCTGTTTTTAAGGTGATATCGAGAACCCCTTTTGGAGAGATGAGCACTACTGGGAGGTCTGCGATGGGCCTGGCTGAGCTGAAAGTGAAATGTGATTAGGTTAGCCCAGCCTCATGTAGACCTTTGCACTGTATTTCTGACCTTAACAGATTCTTCGTATCCTCCTTTATTTCTGAGCCTAAAGTGATGGCATTAATGATGTTCTATTTTTCTGCACTTTCTCAGGACTAGGGAACAAAACAGAACATCTAGATCCTCTCTTTCCTGGCTTCCCCCATAGACCAGCTCACAGGATCTTTTTCTTTAAAGGATTTGCTTCTGTCAGCAGGAAGAGCTGATTTCAGATCCCAACTCTGCCTCTTTCTATTATGTGAATCTGGGAAAGTTACTTAAATCACCTCTTTCTCAGTTTCCTCATCTGTAAAATTGAGGTGCTGATGGCAGTAATGATTTAGTAAGATTAATGTGAAAATAAATCAGTCAATATTTCTAACATGCTTATTAATGTTGTTGTTGTTGTTGTTAAGTGCCATCAAGTCGGTTCCGACTCATAGCGACCCTGTACAGGGTTTCCGAGGGTGTAAATCTTTACGGGAGTAGAAAGCCTCATCTTTCTCCCGCGGAGCGGCTGGTAGTTTCGAACTGCTGACCTTCAGGTTCGCAGCCCGATTCATAACCACTACACTACCAGAGCTCCTTACATATTGCTTTTGTTGTTAGGTGCCATCTAGTCAATTCCAACCGATAGCAACCTCATGTACAACAGAACCAAACACAACCAGGACCTGTGCTGTGCTTATAATTGTTGTTATATTTGAGCTCACTATTGTAGCCACTGTGTCAGTAAATCTGATTGAGGTGGCTCTTCTCTTTTGATGTCCCTCTACCTAATGCAATGTTCTCTAGGAATGGGTCCTTCCTGATAATATGTCCAAAGCAGGGAAGATGAAATCTCACCAGTCTTTCTTCTAAGAAGCATTCTAGCTATACTTCTATGACAGACATAGCAAGTGCTATGTACGCATCTGTTAGATCAAAAATAGGATATATAATTTCTGTGGAAAAGGAGACATAGGCAATTATCCACAGGAAGTCTTTGGCCCATCCTTTGCCCCTTTAATTCTTCCAGAGTGCTTCTTTTTCTTGTATGTTGTTGTTGTTAAGTGCCATTGAGTCAGTTCTGACCTATAGCAACCCTGTCTAGGGTTTCTGAGGAGCAGCTGATGAGCTTGAACTGCAGACCTTGCAGTTCAAATGGCTTTGCAGTCTGGCACATTAACCTACAACGCCACACCAGGGCTCCATGGATCTCATGTTATTGAAACTATGGTTGGTTGGTTGGTTGGTTGGTTGGTTGGCTATGTGCCATGGAATCATTTCCAACTCATAGCTAGCCTGTATAGGGTTTCTGAGTCTGTAATTCTTTACTGGAGCAGAAAGACTCCTCTTTTTCCCACAGAACAGTTGGTAGTTTTTCAAACTGCTGACCTTGAGGTTAGCAGCTCAACTCGTAACTACTATGCTACCAGAGCTTCTTTATTGAAACTATACCCTCTTTATTGAAATGATACCTATGCTTAATGATATGATTCCTAATTGAATAACTCTTTTTCACTTATTTTATTCCCACCTCCTAGCACTGGGCAGTTAACTAAAATCCTTATGATTGTGATGTATTGTTTTCACTGCAGATTCAGTTCTGGGAAGGTACATGAAAGACGTACTGAGGGCTGGCCTCTGCATTTTCATATCTAATCTCTTCTAATAAAATGCCAGGGAAATACCTTACCCTGCAGAATCCTTCCCCCTATTGTGAATAAAGAAGCCATCTAGTAAGAAGGAATAAACTTGAGGCCTTCCATACTGGACTTGGACCAACTTCCTCAGGATCTGTCTTGCTTAGGAATAATCTCCTCTTAGCTTTTCCTTCTGTTGTTAGCTGTGGTGATTTCAAGTTAGGATGGATGAAGGGCATTTGAAAAGCTTGCACAACTTTCCCAGGGACCCGTGAGGTGGAACTGAAGAGTTTGGAAAAGGCCCAGATTATTTTGAGGGAATTTAGGGTCAAAAGATCTGAGCTGCTTAGAGCCGCCTAATTTCCCCAAGGAATCTCCTGGCAAGTGTTGCGCCATGGGTAAAACCAAATAGCTAAGGCAATTTGGCATAGCTCATCTTCATGTCCAAGAAGAAATGTGCTTAACAGGAGATAAACTCATTGCCAGAATCATTCACACCGGAAAAATAAAATGGAGCTTTACAGTAAACAACTTTGTGCATAACTGGCCACAGGCAGATGTAAAATGGAAAGTGAAAAATCAATCTGATCAACAAAAATTAGGAGTATAGCTTCTAAAGATGAAGAGCAGATCTTCACAGAATAAATGCAGAATATTTTATTTACAGGTACTTGAGGAATTTGTGTATGCATGTATACAAACACACAAATGTACATATTTGTATGAATATATATTTCAATATATAGAAAAGTCATTTAAATTCAGACTCAGGCACACTATTGAGTTCAATCATAGGTTCTCTTCTTCGAAGCTCTCCATGACTATTTGTCTCATGGTGCTTTGATTCCAGAATATTCCAAGAGTTCTGTGAAAAGAGCATAGTTAGGCTTCAGTAAGTCACACAGTTATGCATTATGCACAGATATGCATATCAAATACTAGCCCCTTATTTGCTTGAAGTCTGATCTGAGATCAGTTAATCAGCATATTAAACCTCATATTTTCAGACATAGTGAAATCAGCCTGCTACAGTAATTGAAATAAACAAATAAGACATCACTTAAAACATATACCTCAATAGATCCAATAAAGATCTAATATAGTATTTGATTTATTTCTAATTCATGCTGCAGTAAGGGCCCTGGAACATTGGCAATTGCTTGAGTGTTCTTGTTCAGAATAGTGAAAATCTGGAATGTTCTTCTTTCATTTAGCTCTATGATCTATAGTAGTGTGACTTTGTAACCCAAAGAGGAGAGTAGCGACAAAACAAGTGAACTTCCTTAACGTCTGTTACCACAGCTGTGTTAGGTTTTATTTCACAAAGTCCTTTCATATAGCAGAAATTCAATAAATATTTGTGGGATAGATTAATTAAAAACTAACAAATTAAAAATTAAGTTATTGTTTTTCCTTACACTCCACTAAGGAGGAAATACAACAACAGCAAATAATGACAAGCTATTATTGGTATTTAAGAGAATTTAATTGTGCATGAACATAGACATTTACTTCCGTAGGTGTGTTCTGTGTTTTACAGTAGTCAAAGATTCAATAAACACAAATATCCTGTTTATTCTATATTGTTGTTGTTAAGTGCCGTTGAGTTGATTCCCACCCATAGCGACCCTGTATAGAGTTTCCAAGGAGCGGCTGGTGCACTTGAACCACTGACCTTGTAGTTCAAATGACTGTGTTTATTTATTCTTTATGTATATATTTATTGTTGTTGTTGTTGTTGTTTGGTGCCATTAAGAAAATTTCAACTCACAGCAGCCCTATGCACAAGAGAAAAAAAAAAAAAAAAACTACCTGGTCTTGGGTTTGCCTTATAATTGTTGTGATGTTTCAGCCCATGGTTGTAGCAACTGTGTGAATCCATTTCTTTGAAGGTCTTCCTATTTTCCTCTGATTCTCTGTATTACCAAGCATGCTGTCCATCTTTAGGAACTAATCCTTCCTGATAACATGTCTAAAGTACATGAGACGAAGTCTTGCCATTCTCCTTTCTAAGAAGTATCCTGGCTGTACTTCTTCCAAGACAGATTTGTTTGTTATTCTAGCAGTCCATGGTACATTCAATAGTATTCTACATTATTCAAAGGCATCTATTCAACTGTAGATTATGAGAATCCATCTGCAGAAAAATGGCTTTTATACTCAATCAGTATATAAATGACTCAATCATTATAAATACTTCTATTGGTGTAGGAAGAAATTCTCAAAAGGAAGACCGAAGAAATATTGCATTGTTACTCATACATCTAAAATCTGGCCCAGCAGTTAGCTGTGTGAACTTGGATATGTTATTTTCCCTCTCTGAGCCAATTTTCTCTTTGATAAAGAGAAGATATGAGACTTAATAAGCTATAAAGTATTTCATACCACAACAATATTTATAATGCTACAGCCTGAAATTTGATTAAGATGATTTAAAAAGACATGCATGACTCTGTTGTAGCAGTTGGTACCATACACAGACATAATGTACTTATATAGTAGCACGCCCCAGTAAACTGTGAGCCTCTTATGGCATTAATTTTGCTGTAGCTTAGGGCCTACAGAATACTTTTTAAAGGATTTAATGATTTTCATTAATTACACTGTTCAACTATATCCTGCAATTTTTAAATTTGAGTTTTTACTTAGTCTATTTTTTTGAAATGTTTTATTGTGAATTATGTGATAGTTTACATGGGAGAACATTTGTTTTACATTCATCCTGTCATATATATTGTTTCATTGCCATGGTTACAATCCCCTCCATGCATCAGCACACAGCTCCTCTCCCTCTCTGGGTCTAGAGTCCCTGGCCACTCCATCTCTCCACATCATTGTCTCTTCCTTCTGTCTCTGGCCTCACTGCTTCTCTGGGTAGGGTCTTGCACTCCACTCTTTGCTCTTCTCCCTTGATGGTTCCAGGGGCTTCTGCTCCTGGATTGCAAAGTCAATCACTCCCCTCCTTTTGCTACAAAACATCCACCTTTACATTTCCAACATTTGCAGTAAGTCCTGATAACAATTATTCAGCATCGTACCACAAAGGACCTATACCCATCTCCTTTCATTAGCCCTGCCCAGACAGATTGGGTACTACTCAGTGGAGAGTCTACCTTCCTCCATACCATCTGGATCTAGACTCCCTCTTGAAAGCTTGTAAGACAGTCATTTCTTGCCTTTGTAGCCCCTCCACCCCCCATTTTGGGTAGCCAATGTTCAAGTTGCCCATCCCTGTCTACTCTGTGTTTGGAGAGTGTGGGAATGATCCTCGATCTAAAGATTTATTCCTTCTTTTGAGCTACTGCATCCATAGGTGTAGGTCAAGTTCATCAAATTGTATCAGATTACTCTTTTTCTCCTCTTCTTTCTTCTAGTTGAGCTCTGATCATCCAGTCATTGAGGCCAGGTCAAGTGGGTATTATCTGCAAGTATGGATGTTCTTATGCATATGGCCTCTCTTCTTATCAGCTGGATGCTTCATTCTCCACTCTAGTCTTCTGTGGCTATGTCACTGACTCTGGGCTCATGAGTCCCCAGGTCTGGCCGACCAGGTCTCCACCCGGCTTCATAGGAGTCTATTGAATGTTGTAGAGGTTAGCTCGCAGCTTAATTGCTGTTTCTCCCTCACTTATTGGTGATGAAACATGGTCACCAATCAGAGTGTGGATTCCCACTGAGTCTTAGTCTTGGAAGGGGGTTTGCCCTGAGGGGACCCAATCACTTGCCTTGATGTCTGCTAGCTGAACAACTTGCTTGTTCTTGTAGTAATCAGTCGGACTGCCTATATTGTTTTTTTTTTTTTTTTTTTTTTTTTTAATTTTCCTGTTGGTCTTTCTCTAAAGAAGTATCTTCTGTTCTAGCCACACCAGGCTGGTGTGCTTGTCCTTTCAAGTGCAAATTTCCCACCTCAGAAGATACTGAATGAGGTTCAGGATTCCACCTATGGTCTTATGTAATACAGAGACTCCACAGGAACCCTCTTTCATTGGGCACGTTGTAGCCCCGTTTTAGGTTTCCAAACAGTTATAGGCAGAAGATGGACTTACAAGCTTTCTATGGTGATATTTCTGGCTATTCCTTTCTCTCCCACTCAAGTGTCTATTTTGTAATGTTATGCCAGGGAAACCAAGACTCAAAAGACAGCCAAACATCTTAACATTATTTCAACACCTTTCCCCCATTCTTACCATATCTCAATCCTTGTTTCCCAGAGCCCTGTCGTTCCAAGATTGTACATACATCATTCTTTAGCTGTGTCCCACTTAGCCCATGCAAACCTGACTAATTGTTTTCCCATCTGATTTGTTCTTCCATTCTCCTCCCCCTTCTTGTGTATAACCCCTCTCCCTAATAACCAAACTATCCTGTGTCTATTCCCTACTCTGTGTTCCATTTTTACCTTCCTCCCCTCACCCAACCCCCCACTTCCCCGTAACCAGCAAAGAATTCCTCCCCTCTTTAGTATGGGTTCTTTCCCTTAGTCTTTTACAATAGTGGTCCTATGCAGTATTTCTCCTTTTGTGACTGAATAATTTCACTCAACACAATGTCCTCAAGTTTCATCCATGTTATGTGGAAGCTTGCAGCTTCCTTGTTATTCTTCAAGTTAGCTTAATATTCCATTGTGTGCATGTACCACAGTTTGTTTATCCGTTCTTCAGTTGATGGACACTTAGGATGTCCCCATATTTTTGCTATTGTAAATAATGCTGCTATGAGCATTGGTATGCATATATCTACTCATGTTATGGATTGTATTTCTTGTGGGTAAATACCAAGTAGCGGAATTGCTGGATCATAAAGTATTTCTATTTCCAGCCTTCTGAGGAAGCACCATATTTCTTTCCAGAGAGGTTGGACCATTTTGCAGTCCCACCAACAATGCAGGAG
>NW_006408592.1:9797672-9804410 GCF_000296735.1 Chrysochloris asiatica
CTTTGTATAAGTCCTTTGTTTCTCTGGTTACATTTATTCCTAGATATTTCATCCTTTGGGTGGCTATTGTAAATGGTATTGCTTTCCTAATGTCCTTTACAGGACTGTCATTTTTGGTATAGAGCAATGCAACTGATATTTGTACATCAATCTTTTATCCTGCCACTTTGCTGAATCTTCCAATGAGGTCTAGTAGCATTTTACTGAGTCTTTGGGGTTTTATACATATAGGATCATATCATCTGCAAATAGAGATTTACTTCCTCTTTGCAAATTTGGATGCCTTTAATTTCCTTGTCTTACCCTATAGTTCTTGCTAAGACTTCTAGCACAATATTGAATAGGAGTAGTGACAAAGGGCATCCTTGTTTGTTTCCTGTTTGCAGAGGGAAGGCTTTCAGTTTCTCTCTATTGAGAATAATGTTGGCTGTTGGTTTTGTATATATGCTCTTAATTATGTCGAGGAATTTCCCTTCAATTCCTGCTTTGTTGAGTGTTTTTATCAGGAATGGATGTTGGATTTTGTCAAATGCCTATACTGCATCAATTGATATGATCATGTGGTTCTTTTCTTTTTTCTTATTTATATGGGGGATCACAATGATTGTTTCTCTAATGTTGAACCATCCTTGCATCCCTGATATGAATCCCACTTGAAAATGATGGGTTATCTTTTTGATGTGTTGTTGGATTCTGTTGGCTAGCATTTTGTTGAGAATTTTTGCCTCTGTGTTCATGAGGGATATTGTTCTATAATTTTCTTTCTTAGTGATATCCTTCCCGGGTTTTGGTATGAGGGTTATGCTTGCCTCATAAAATGTATTAGGAAGTTTTCCATCCTCCTCTATCTTCTGGAATAATTTGAGTAGAATTGGTGATAGCTCTTCCCTTAATGTTTGGTAGAACTCACCAGTGAAGTCATCTGGGCCTGGACTTTTTTTCTTTGACTTCTTCCTTATTTTTCTCAACTCTATTGTAAAGTGTTTTGAAACGTTTTAAATTCCTCGTCAGGCATTTACAAAACCTGCCCTCCTTCCAAAATATAGTCCAGATCTACCTCTAGGTCTTTTGTCTCAGACATTTTATCTTGCTTCTAGGTATGTGCTGATATGTTCATCTGCTTTTGCTTCTTGGACATGTTTATTGTTCGTCTGTGGCCTTAATACTTAGTTGAGTATGTGTTTTGGCATTTCTTATGCCTTCTGATTGCTTCCAGGTAGATGTGATCAGAATGTGGGCATCCCTTTTCACTCTTCTTATTGCTTAACTGAGAGTAACTTTTACAGGTGTTGTCTGCCTCCCTGGTATATGGCAGTTGGTATTGATTTTTGCCTGGGTTTTGGTGTTTTATAGAGTTTGATTGTAGCTTGACTACATGGCAGCAGTTTCTGTCTCTTCTTGGGTAATATAGGGAGAGAAAGAGTCCCCCAAAGGTAGAAGGCGGAGCATAAAACAGCAACAGAAAAAAAAAAACAAAAAAAAACAGCATAACAACAACAATAACAAAAAACTAGACTGGATACTGTAATCTATAATAGCATAAAAGGGAGAGAAGGGAGAGAAAAAAAAAAAATCTGTAACCTAATATGAGTATGATTTTAATGCCCTATTTCACCTTCTTGCCTTCAGAGCTGCCTTAGAGATTTCAAGATGCCATTGTTGGTTGTTATGCTGTACCTCAAGATTTAATTTAATTTTTGGCTGTCTTGTTTTTAAACTCTATTTCACTCTCCACACCCCTTGTTCTGGCTTTTCTGTATTAAAAAAGAAAAATAGTTCAGTGCTGGATCTTGAGCTGAGTGTATCTGTGTGCATGCGTGGCAGAAGAACCCACCAGTGGTGAGTGTGGGGGGTCACTTAGGCACCACCTCTATTTACCAGAATGGAGGTGCGCAAACAGTGGGGGGCCAATGAGCAGATACCAAAAACAAAGAAAATCAGAACAAAGCAAAACTGACAACGCATATTGTCCACCTTTGCTCACAGGTCCCGCAGCATTTTTCTGTGGTTTGTCAGCTCCCCGGGTTGGTCTTGCCATTTGGTCTCATCCAAGTTGTCGGCTCTAGGCAGCCGCCGTGCCCAGCAGATTCATAAGTACGCAATTTCTTACTTTTGGTGCAAGTTCCACTAGCTAAAACTCTTCAAACCTTTTAAATATTCATATCTGTGTGGTTCTCAGTTTTGGAGCTCTGCCCCAAATATGCTTTGCCTGGTATTCTGTGGTATTGTTGATGGCGAACCTCACTGAACCTCCACCCTAGCTGCCATCAAGCTCCACCTCGTCTATGTTTTTTAAAAGTGACATCTAAGGACAATTTTCAAATGGTTTTAGTTCCTACATCTCTAAATGCATTTCAAGGGAATATAGTGACCAGAGGGTTAATTGTTGTTGTTGTTGTTGTTATGTGCCGTGGGTGGAGTCGATTCCGACTCAAAGCGACCCTATACAGGGTTTCCGAGGCCGTAAATCTTTACGGGAGCAGAAAGCGTCATCTTTCTCCTGCGGAACAGCTGGTAGTTTCAAACTGCTGACCCTCAGGTTAGCAGCCAGATTCGTAGAGGGTTAATATGAAATGATTAAAACTAGCTCAGTGTTTTCAAAGTGCATAGTTGTTGTTGTTGTTAAGTTCTGTGGAGTCGGTTCCGACTCATAGCGACCCTGCACAGGGTTTCCGAGGCTGTAAATCTTTACGGGAGCAGAGCACCTCCTCTTTCTCCTGCGGAACCGCTGGTAGTTTCGAAAAGTGCATAGTAGACACTGCTAAAAGCATTTCTTTTCACCTGATTTTGTGTGATGTGCAGCATATGTGTCTCTGCTTTGAACTTGCTGCACTCAGCATTTCTTTATCTATGACTTAGTTGAAGATAGAGTGGACAGCTCATCAAATGCATAGCAATACGTATCTGGGAAGAGACCAAAAATAGTTTGTGAATGAATAATGATCCAAAAATTTTAAGAGGCTAAATGATAAGTCAAATTAATTCTCACAAAACACAGTTGTACAAGGATACGTGATCTACCAAGTGATTTGGGGAAAACATAACCAACAACAGGTATGTTTGGAAAGGGTGAGGGAAATATAGCATAGTGGTTGTAAATAAATGGATATCTTAAATACTCTAAAATAATTATAATAATTAACATAACAGTAATAACAACAACATTAGCAATCATCATAGATTGAACATTTATGATGTGCCAAATTCTACCAGATGCTTTGTCTCTGAGTTCCAAGACCAGTACCTCTTCAATATACCATGTAAATTGTGCATTAAGGATAAAGAGTGATGTTGCTGTTGTTATGTGCTGTAGAATCAGTTCTGACTCATAGTGACCCTGTACAGGGTTTCCGAGGCTGTGAATCTTTACTGGAGCAGAAAGCCTCATCTTTCTCCTGCAGAACAGCTGGTAGTTTCAAACTGCTGACCTTGAGGTTTGCAACCCGATTCATAACCACTGTGCTACCAGAGCTCCTGTACTTTTAGAAAAAAAGATAAGAAATTAAACAGAGTTGTCTTTTTCTTGCCCATACTAGATGTGGTTGTGATTGGTATTAAGAGGTAAATGCCTCAGCTTGCAAGTATGCTGCAATGTATGATGAGGAGCTATGTGAAGTTATTTTCTGAGAATTTGTTCATAATAACTAAGCATCATTGTTGTTGTTAAGTGTCGTTGAGTAGGTTCCAACCCATAGCAACCCTATTTAGGATTTCCGAGGAGCAGCTGATTACTTGAACTACCAAACTTGTAGTTCAAATGACTTTGCATTCTGGCTCATTAACCCACAGTGCCACACCAGGACTCCAGTAAATAAGCTTAGTAACCTAGAAAAGTGGAGGGGAGAGATAATAAGTATTACTAAATATTGAATAACAGGCTTGATGGCACTTAACAACAAAATTCACTAAAAATATGTGTGAAAACTATCAGAAAGTTATGCACTACCTTTATTAAGAGTAATTTTAAAACAATGAGTTATAGATGGTTTTATTCTACGTTTAGGTCTCTGGGTTCCTCAGTGGTTTACACTAGACTGATGTGGTACTGTGGGTTAATGCACTGGACTGTAAGGTTGGTTTGAACTGCAGGTCAATGGTTCAAGCTCACCACCTGCTCCTTGGAAACCTTACACAGGGTCACTATGAGTTCAACTGACTAAATAGCACTTAACAGCACCAACCACAAGGACTAACATAATGGTTTGTGGTTTCAGTCCACTCAGTGGCATCAATGAAGAGAGTCTTGATGATCTGCTTCCATGGAAACCCTAAAGAGAATGTGCTATACTTTGTAACACATGCAACCACCATGAGTCAGAATCAACTTGATGTCAAAGGAGTTTTTGAAATGAAGCGGTGAGCTAAGCCCATCAATGTTCAATAGACTCTTGTGAACCCAGGTGGCGACCTGGTTGGCCAGCACTGTGGCAAGACCTGGGGACTCTTGGACCCAGAGTCAGTGACATAGCCACAGAGGACTAGAGAGGAGAGTGAAGCGTCCAGCTGATAAGAAGAGAGGGCATATGCATAAGAACACCCACACTTGCAGATAATACCCACTTATCCTGGCTTCAATGACAAGAAGAAAGAAGAGGAAAGAAAGAATAATCTGATACAATTTGATGAACTTGACCTATACCTATGGATGCAATAGCTCAAAGGAGGGAACAAATCTTTACAGCAAGGATAATTCCCACCCTCTCCACACACAGAGTAGACAGAGATGGACAACTTGGACAGTGGATATACAAAATGGGGTGGAGGGGCCTACAAAGGCAAGAAGTAACTTGCTTACAAGCTTTCAAGAGGGAACCTAGATCCAGAAAGCATGGAAGAAGGTAGAATCTCCATTGAGTAGTATCCAATCTGTCTAGGTGGAACTGATGAAAGGAAATGTGGATAGGTCTCTTGTGAATAATTGTTATCAGGACTGATTGTGAGGGTTGTATATGTAAAGGTAGACATTTTGAAGCGAGGAGGGAAGTGATTAACTTTGCAGGCTAGGAGTGGAAGTCCCTGGGACCATTAAGGGAGAAGAACGGAAAACAGGACCCTACCCAGAGAAGCAGTGATCCCTGAGATGGAGGCTGAGACAATGACATGGAGAGATGGAGCAGTTGGGGACTTTAGACCCAGAGAAGGAAAGGGGCTGTGTGCTGATGACCAGAGGAGGGCGGAGAGGAACAGTCTTGTAAGATATAGCCTTTGGTTGGTTGGTGATGCATAGAGGGTATTACAACCATGGCAGTGAAACAATATACAATAGGATAAATGTAAAACTAATGTTCTCCCATGTAAATTATCACATCATTCACAATAAAACATTTAAAACAAAACAAAACAAAAATGTTTTATTGTTAATTATGTGATAGTTTACATGGGAGAACATTAGCTTTACATTCATCTTATTGTATATCATTTCATTGACACGGTTACAGTCCCCTCCATGCATCATCAACCAAACAAAGGGTATACCCCACAAGCCTGCCCTCTGGTCATCAGCACCCAGCCCCTCTCCCTCTCTGGGTTTAGCATCCCAAGCTGTTTCATCTCTCCACATCATTCTCTCTGCCTCCAGCTCTGACATCACTCTTTCTCTGGGTAGGGTCCCGCACTCCCCTCTTTACCCTTGATGGTCCCAGGAACCTCCTCTCTTAGAATGCAAAGTCAATCACTACCCTACTTTTGCTACAATTTACATTTCCAACCCTCACAGTCAGTACTGATAGCAGTTATTCACTATTGTGCCACAGGAGTGCTATCCCATCTCCTTTCATCAGCCCTGCCCAGACAGATTGGATACTACTCAGTGGAGAGTCTACCTTCCTTTGCACCCTCTGGATCTAGGTTCCCTCTTGAAAGTTTGTAAGCCAGTCACGTCTTGCCTTTGAAGCACCCCCATTTTGGGTAGCCAGTGTCCAAGTTGCCCATCCCTGTCTACTCTGTGTATTGAGGGGGTGGGAATGATCCTCGCTTTAAAGATTTGTTCCCTCTTTTGAGTTACTGCATCCATAAGTGTAGGTGAAGTTCATCAAATTGTATCATATTACTCTTTTTCTCTTCTTCCTTCTTCTTCTAGTTGAGCTCTGATCATGCAGTTATTGAAGCCAGGTCAAGTGGGTATCATCTGCAAGTGTGGGTGTTCTTATGCATATGCCCTCTCTTCTTATCAGATGGACACTTCACTCTCCTCTCTAGTCCTCTGTGGCTATGTTACTGACTCTGGGCCCAGGAATCCCCAGGTCTTGCCATACTGCTGGCCAATGAGGTGTCCACCCGGGTTCACAGGAGTCTATTGAATGTAATAGGGCTTAGCTCGCAGCTTCATTGCTGTTTTTCCCTCACTTCCCCTTATTGGTGACCAACTTGGTCACCAGTCAGAGGGCATGTCTGTTCATGTATTCCTGTTGAGTCTTAGTCTTGGAAGGGGTTTTGTCCTGAGGGGACTTAATTGCTTGTCTTGATGTCTCCTGGGCGAGCAACTTGATTGTTCTTGTAGTAGTCAGTTGGACTGTCATTATTGTATTGTATTTTTCCTGTAGATATTTCTTTCAAGAAGTATCTTCTGTTCTTCTGCTTGCTCCAGGCTGGTCTGCTTATCCTTTCAAGTAGAAATTTCCCATCTCACAAGTTTCTGGGTGAGGTTCAGGACTCCACCTATGTTCTTATGTAATGCAGAGATTCCACAGAAAGCCTCCTTCACTAAGCACGTTGTAGTCCCATTTTAGGTATTCCAAT
>NW_006408592.1:9805491-9808378 GCF_000296735.1 Chrysochloris asiatica
TGCCATGGACTGCCAAAAGAACCAGTAGATCTGTCTTGGAAGAAGTGCAGCCAGAGTGCTCCTTGGAGGGCAGGATGGCTAAGCTTCGTATCTCCTACTTTGGACATATTGTCCGGAGGAAACAGTCGCTGGAGAAGGATGTCATGCTGGGTAAGATGGAGGGTCAGAGAAAAAGAGGAAGACCCCCAACAAGATGGATCGGCCAGGTGGCCTCATTGATGGCCTCATGTGTGGCAGCAGTAGTGAGGTTGGCCCATGATCGGACATTGTTTCGTTCTTCAGTGTATGGGGTCACTATGAGTCGTTTCCGACTCAATGACACCTGACAACAACAACAACAACAATCTGTTATAGGCAGAAGATGGACTTACAAGCTTTCTATGGTGATATTTCTGGCTAATCCTTTCTCTCCTCCTCAAGTGTCTGTTTTATAATGGTATGTAAGGGAAACCAAGACTCAAAAGACAGCCAAGCATCTTAACATTATTTGCCCCCTTTTACCCATTCCAGCCATGTCTCAATCCCTTTATCCCAGAACCTTGTTGTTCCAAGAATGTGCATACATCATTATTTACCTCTGTCCCACTTAGCCCATTCAAACCTGTCTAATTGTTTTCCCATTCACCTTGTTCTTCCATTACCCTCTCCCTTCTAGTGTGTTACCTCCCTCCCCAGTACCCAAACTATCCTGTGTCTATTCCCTACCCTGTGCTCAACCTTCCCCTCCTTTCCCTCATCCCACTACAGACATCCCAGTAACCGTCAAAGAACCCCACCCCTTTAGTATGGGTTCTTTTCCTTAGTCTTTTACAATAGTGGTCCTGTGCAGTATTTCTTCTTTTGTACCTGACTAATTCCACTCAACATAATGTCACATAACATGGATGAACCCTGAGGACATTATGTTGAGAGGAATTTTGAAAGTGCCATGGGCTGCCAAAAGAACCAATAGATCCGTTTGGGAAGAAGTATAGCCAGAGTGCTCCTTGGAGTCCAAGATGGCCAAACTTCGTCTCTCATACTTTGGACATATTGTCAGGAGGGAGTAGTCACTGGAAAAGGACATCATGTTTGGTAAGGTGGAGGGTCAGAGAAAAAGAGGAAGAACCCCAATGAGATGGATTGGCCAAGCAGCAGCATCGATGAATTCAAGCATGGCAACAGTAGTGGGGTTGGCCCAGGATCGGGCAGTGTTTTGTTCTGCTGTGCATGGGGTCCCTATGAGTCAGTACCGACTTGATGGCACCTAACAACAACAATGGCTAGTGATCATGAACATTTCTTCATATGTTTGTTGGCTGCTTAGATCTCCTTCTTGGTGAAGTGTCTGTTCATGTCCTATGCTCATTTTTTATTGGGTTAGAAAAAGAGCTTTTTTAGTTTTTATTGTACTTTTATTTTTTTTTTTAAGTTTTTATTGTGAATTATGTGTTAGTTTACATGGGTGAACATTATCTTTACATTCTTCCTATCGTATTTTTTTCTTTGCAATGATCACAATCTCCTGCATGCATCATCAGACAACCAAATGGTACACCCCACATGCCTGACCCCCAGCTGCCAGCACACAGTCCCTCTCCCTCCCTGAGTCCAGAGTCCCCAGACGCTCCTTCTTTCCTTATCATTATCTCTGCCCCCATCCCTAGTGTCACTGCCTCCCCAGACAGAGCCTCACACTTTGTTTTTCTCCCTTGATGGTTCAAAGGCTCTCGTAGGTAGTCTGGACTGCAAAATCAGCCACTCTCCTCCTTTTGTTACCAAACATTTACATTTACCTTTCCAACTCTTACTGTAAGTCCTAGTAGCAATCATTCTCTATTGAACCACAGGAGTCCTTTCCGCCTCACCTTTTATCAACCCCATCCAGATAGATTGGAATTCAGTGGAGATTCTACCTCTCCCTGTATCCTCTGGAGCTTGGTTCCCTATTAAAACCTTGTAAGTCTTTCACTTCTTGCATTTATAGCCCCCATTTTGGGTAGCCAATGTCTAAGTTCCCCCTCCCTGTCGACTCTGTGTACCAAGGGGGTGGGAATGATCCTCACTATAAAGATTTGTCCGCTCCTTTGTCATACTTCCTCCAAAAGCATAAGTCAAGTTCATCCACTTGTAGTGGGTTACTCGTTTTTGTTTTTTTTTTTTCCTCTTCTTCCTCTAGTTATGTTCTAATCATCCAGCCATTTATGCCAGGTCAAATGGGTATTGTCTGCAAGTGTGGGTGTTCATGTGCATTTCTTCTCACACTCCATTCTAGTCCTCTGGGGCCATGACCCTACCCTTGGGCCCAAGAGTCCCCAGATCTCATCATACTGCTGATTAACCAGGTCTCAATTGAGGTTAACAGGAGTCTATTGAATGTGGTTGGACTTAGTTCACAATTTCTTTGCTATTTTTCCCCGACTTCCCCTTATCGGTGACCAACTTTGTCAACAGCAGGACAATATGCCTGCTAGTGAATTCCATTTGAGTTTCTATCTTGGAAAGGCATTTGCCTTGAGGGGACCTGACCACTTGACTTGATGGCTCCTTGGGGAACAACTTACTTGTTCTTGTAGTACTCAATTGAACTGCTGTTATTGTTTTTGGTTTGTTTGTTTGTTTTTCCTGCTCATCTTTCTTCAAGAATTATCTTCTGTTCTTCTAACTGCTCCAGACTGGTCTGCTTGTCCTTTCAAGTGGAAATGAAGATTCTGGATGAGGATCAGGATTCCACCTCTGGTCTTGTGCAATGCAAAGGCTCTGTAGGGAGCCTCTTTCACTGGGCAAGTTCTAGTCCCATTTTAGGTATTCCAATCAGTTATAGGGTGAAGAAGGACTTATAAGTTTTCTCCGGTGATGTGTATGGCTATTCATCTCTCTCTCCTTCAAGTGTCTATTTTACAACAGT
>NW_006408592.1:9808948-9813148 GCF_000296735.1 Chrysochloris asiatica
TATATATATATATATTTTTTTTTTTTTTCTTTTCCCCTTTTAGTGTGGGTGCTTTTTCTTAACCTTTTAAACTAATGGACCTGTGCCATCTTTCTCCTTTTGTGACTGAGTGATTTCACTCAGCACAGTGTCCTCAAGGTCCATCTATGTTATGTGGTGGTTTGCTGCTTCCTTGTTATTCTTCAGGGTAGCATAATATTCCATTGTGTGTATGTATCAAAGTTTGTTTATCCATTCTTCAGTTGATGGGCACTAAGGATATCTCCATATTTTTGCTATTGTAAATAGTGCTGCTGTGAACATTGGTGTGCATATATCTACTTGCATTATGGCTCGTATTTCTTGTGGATAAATACCAAGTGTAGGAATTGCTGGATCATAAGGTATCTCTATTTCCAACCTTCTGAGGAAGTGCCATATTGTTTTCTAGAGAGGTCAGACCATTTTGCAATCCCACCAGCAATGTAGGAGGGTCCTAGTCTCTACACATCCTCACCAACATTTATTATCCTCCAGTTTTTTTAATCTTTGCTATTATTTCAGGTGTAAGATGGTATCTCATGGTTGTTTTGATTTGCTTCTCTCAAATTGCTAGTGATCATAAACATTTCTTCATGTTTGTTGGCTACCCTGATCTCCTCTTGGTGAAGTGTCTGTTCATGTTGTGTGCCCATTTTTTAATTGGGTTACTTGTTCTTTTATTGTAGAGGTGTTGTCGGTTCCTATATATTTTGGAAATTAGTCCCTTGTTTGATGTGCCATTGCAAAATAGATTTTCCCATTCTGTGGGCTCCCTTCTTTTGATGCATATAAGTTTTTAAATTTTAGTAAGTTCCATTGACCTATTTTGATAATTTTTGTTTGTGTAAGTTTCAAAATGTTTGGTAGTCTGTGTATGCCGTGTATTAGGGCTCTCACATTTTTCCCTATTTTTTCATTGATGGCCTTTGTAATTCTGGGATTCACATTTAGGTATTTAATCCATGCTGAGTTGGTTTCTGTGTAAGGCATGAGGTAAATGTCTTGTTTCAGTCTTTTACATATCGCTTTCCAATTCTGCCAGCACCATCTGTTGACGAGAATATCTTCTCCCCATGCAATATACTTAGGTACTTTGTCGAAAATCAGTTGGCTTTATGTGGATGAGTTAATTTCTATATTCTCAATTTTATTCCATTGATCTATGTATCTTTCATTATACCAGTACTAGGCTGTCTTGACCACTGTAGCCGTATAATAAATTTTGAAATCAGGGAGTGAGAGGCTTCTCATCTTGTTCTTTCTCTTAAGCAGTGCTTTGGTTATCCTGGATCCTTTCCTTTCCATTTAAAGTTTGTAATAGTTTTTTTCCATCTCTTTGAAGAATGTCGTTGGAATCTGGATTGGGATCGCATTATATGTGTAAATTGCTTTAAGTAGTATTGACATTTTCATGATGTTAAGTCTTCCTGTACAGGAGCATGGAACATTCTTCCATTTTTGTAGGTCTCTTTTGGTTTCTTGTAGTAGTTTTCTGTAGTTTTCTTTGTATAGGTCCTTTATTTCTCTGGTTACATTTATTCCTAGATATTTCATCCTTTTGGGTGGCTATTGTAAATGGTATTGTTTTCCTAATGTTCTTTTCAGCACTGTCATTATTGGTATAGAAAGAGGAATGAAACTGATTTTTGTATGTTGATCTTATACCCTGCCACTTTGCTGAATCCTCCAATGAGGTCTAGTAGGTTTTTTACTGAGTCTTTGGGGTTTTCTATATAGAGGATGATATTGTCTGCAAATAAAGAGAGTTTTATTTCCTCTTTGCCAATTTGGATGCCCTTGATGTCCCTATTATTGCCATATATCTCTGGCTAAGATTTCTGGCACAATATTGAATAGGAGTGGTGACGAAGGGCATCCTTGTCTGGTTCCTGTTCACAGAGGGAAGGCTTTTAGTTTCTCTCTATTGAGAATACTGTAGGCTGTTGGTTTTGTATATAAGCTCTTGATTATGTTGAGGAATTTAATTCAATTCCTACTTTGTTGAATGTTTTTATCAGGATTGGATGTTGGATTTTGTCAAAAGCCTTTACTGCAGCAATAGATATGATCATGTGTTTGGGTTTTTTTTCTCTTTTCTTATTCATATGGTGGATTATATTGATTGTTTTTCTAATACTGAACCATCCTTGCATCCGTGATATGAATTCCACTTGGTCATGATATATTATTTTTTTGATGTACTGCTGGAATCTGTTGGCTAGGATTTTGTTGATAATCTTTACATCTATATTCATGAGGATATTGGTCTATAATATTCTTTCTTAGACATATCCTTCTCTGGTTTTGGTATGAGGGTTATGCTTGCTACATAAGATATACTAGGAAAATTTCCATCCTCCTCTATATTCTGGAATAATATGAATAGAGTTGGTGACAACTCTTCCCTGAAAATCTTATAGAACTCACCAGTGAAGACATCTGGGCCTGGACTTCTTTTGGTTGTGAGTTTTTTGATGACCTGATCAATTTCTTCTATTGTTATGGGTTTGTTCAAGTCTTCTACTTCACTCTGTATAAGACTAGGTAGGTCGTATTTTTCTAAAAATGTATCCCATCTCTTTTAAGTTTTCAAATTTGTTGCAGTACACCTCTTCATAGTATTCTATTATCCTTTTGAATTCCTTTGGTTCCAATGTGACATCACCCATGTGGTTTCTAATGCATGTTATTTGTGTCGTCTCCCTCTTTTCTTTGTTAGGTTTGCCAGTGGTTTGTCAATTATATTAATCCTTTCAGAGAACCAGGTACTTGTCCTGTTGATTCTGTCTATAGGTTTTCTGTTTTCTATCTCATTTATTTCTACTCTTATCTATATTATTTCTTTCCTCTTGGTGACTGTAGGTTCCCTCTGTTGGTCAGTTTCTAGTTGCTGGAGATGCTGTGTTAATGTGTTAAATTTGATTCTTTGTTCTCTTTGGACAAGCACATTTATTGCAATAAATTGTCCTCTCAGCACCGCTTTTTTGTGTCCCAAAGATCATTTGTTATGTTGTGATTTTGTTCTCATTTGTTTGTAGGAACTTTTTGAATTCACGTTTAACTTCTTCTGTTATCTGGTCGCTCTTCAGTATGGTGTTATTCAGTATCCATGTATTAAACTTTATTTCCTTGATCTTATTGTTGATTTCAAATTTGATAGCATTGTGGTCTGAAAAGATGCTTTGTAGTATTTTGTTGTTTGTAAATTTATGGAGGCTTACTTTGTGACCTAACTCATGGTCAATTCTGGAGAATGTTCCAAGTGCACTGGAAAAGAATGTATATTGTACTGTTGTTAGGTTGAGTGCTCTGTACACGTCTATGTGGTCAAGTTGGTTGATTGTGTTCTTTAGTTCCTCTGTAGCTTTGTTGAGATTCTTTCTGGTTGTTCTATCCGTTTTCAAAAGTGTTGTATTAAAAAACCCCACTATAATTGTAGATTTATATATTTCTTTCTTCAATTCTAATAGGGTTTGTGTTATATATCTTGTTGCTCTTTCATTTGGAGCATAGATGTTAATTATGGTTATACCATCTTGCTCAATTGTTACTTTAATCATGAGATAGTGTCCTTCTTTACGTCTTATGGTGGTTTTTGTCTTAAAGTTTATTTTATCGAGATTAGTATTGCCATTCCTGCTTGTTTTTTATTGCTGTTAGCTTGGTATATTTTTTCCCATCTTTTAGTCTCTTTTTGTCTTTGTGTGTAAGGCGTGTCTCTTGCAGGCAACATATTGAAGGGTCTTGTTTTCTTATCCATTCAGCCACTCTCTGTCTCTTCACGGGTAAATTGTGAAGTATTAATTTTCTTTGAGGTTATCCTATAGTCGATTAAGTTTTCCCTACATTTAAGCCAGTCCATTGTATCCTGCCATCCACTCGACCTCCTTACCACCTGGATCTCTGTTCCTATATTTTTCCCTTCTTTGTCATTGTTAATATTTTGCTCTTTGTTTGGCCTCACAGGTCCTCTGAATTTATTGCTGTAATTTTGTTCCTTTCTGAACTCTGCTATCTGTTTACTGAGTTCCAGGTGGTGTTGCCACATCTGTCAATTCCTGATTGCTGACTGTTCTTGCTAGTTTTCATTTCAAAGAATTCCCTTTAGGGTGTTTTGAAGCACTGCATTGGTCTTGACAAAATTTCTTAACTTCTGTTTATCCTGGAATGTTTTGATTG
>NW_006408592.1:9813694-9829333 GCF_000296735.1 Chrysochloris asiatica
AAGCATTTGAATTTGTGTCCGTATAATTCTTCTGAATTCCTTCTCAGACAGATTCAGAGCCTGCTCTCCTGCTGGAAAGTCTATGTCTGCTTCCAGCTCATTTGTCTCAGTTACTGTTTTCTGTTTTTGGACATGTGTTGATATCTTTAATTGTGTTTTCTTGGACATTTTCAGCAGTTATGTGGGCTTTTAATGCTTAAATGGATGTATGTTGCTTTGTTTATAAGCATGCTGAGTGTCCTTTGGTGGATATGATCTAGAAATAGGCTTCCCTTTTCATGTGTAATGCCTAGCATTTTGTTTTGGCTCTTGTCCAGATGGTGGGGTATTACAGGGTATGCTTGTAGCTTGGCTACATGGGCACAGTTGCTGTCTCTTCTTGGATAAGATAAGGGGATAAAGCTCCTAGCACTGGGAGGATAGTGAGGCCAAAAGGACCAAAGACAGAAACAATATAAAAGCAGAGACAGAAACCATTAATCACAATCAAAAACAAAAATAAAATTGTGATTGAAACTGTGCACTGGCCTTTGCTGTGCAGGCAGGGATTAATGGTCTCACCCAGGTCAACTTTGGGGCTGGGTTCCAGAATAAAAGGTCATAAGAAGCAGCCTGCCAGTTTACTATCTATGCCATGGAAAAACTGTGGGTGTAATGCTGGAACTTTTTGGAGGTGTGCTACCACCTGCCTGAAGGCATCTGGGCAGGACAGTGTGTGTGCGATCAGAGTAAAGAGGAAAGATACATGAAAAATGAAAAGTTAAAAATAAAAAATCAGTAACGCCTCTCCTTCCAGATGCACAGCTCCATGGCCTCTAGTGCTGGGTCACTGCCTCAGCTAGGCTGTGACCCCGCCCTTCGGCCTGAGGACTCCTGGCTACTGGCCGCTGTGGCTGAATCAATTCAGAAATCACTGTTTTTTGCTTCTACAGGCAGATTTCTTCACAAGTGGGTGCAGGAAACTGGTGCCTGAAAACTTAAACAAGATCCAAAGCTCTGCAGCTGTTCTGTGGACCACTCTTTCTCTACCTTTTTTGGATTTTTGCAGAGGAGTTTTCACTATCTGTCTCTCCTTACCTGCCCCCAAACCAGAAGTGTTTATTGTACTTTAAATATATTTTACTTTACTGTCCAAATTTCCTACAGTAAATTTGCATGACTGTTATTATCTTCTAAGCTGAACATCTTTTAAAAATGTAGTCCAATTTTCAAATATGAAAATATGGAAAAGATACATTTCTTAAAATTGTTCATCATTTTTTTTTGAATCATAGCGCTATCACTAATTAATAGCATAATGGTCATGCTGCTCAACTTCTGAGTGTAAGTTTTATCATCTGATCAAGTGACAAATAATGTCTATGCTCTAGGATTATTATGAAAAATAAATGAAAAGATTTGGAAGCAATAAATTTATAGTAATGCTTTACTTATATTATTTTAGAGGGCCGTGATTATACCTGCATATATATACTACCTAGTAGTGTTGTATATAAAACCATTTTAGGTAAAAAATAAAAGCTTTTAATTATAAACACTGAAGCAGTTTCCATTGCCATATAATTATAGTGTATAATAACCAAATCACTGTTTTGAAACTGACCTTGAAAGCATCTGTTTTATCATCAATCCAAATCTAGGTTAGTGAATTACAAACATATCCCTGTATAACTTTAACAATGGGTCCTACATCCATTCAACAGTAACTCTTGAATGTTAGTATATAACTCATTATCTATATATTTTTCTCTGTTAAGCCAAATACCATTTCCCTATTTCTTTCATTCTTCATTCAGCTTCTTTCTTTTTTTCTTTTAAAGGTTTTTATTATGGATTTAGTGAAAGTTTACAGGGCATATCATCAATTTTACATTCAACAAATCATATACCTTATTTCATTACAATGATTATAATCCCTTCCATGTACCATCAGCTAACAGTATTTCTCTCTATCCACTTTAGCTTTTTAAAAAACAAACAAACAAAAAATCTACTCAGGCATATATAATAATTTACATCTCCAAAGAGCACATTCTGCAAGTCTACTCTTGGCCACCAGCCCTTAGTCCCTCTCTTCTTACTCCATGAATCTAAAGTTCTCAGCCACTCCCCTTCTCCATGCCCCCATCTCTGCCTCCATCTCTGGCACTGCTGCTTCTCTGGATAAGGTCCCACATTCTGCTTGGGCATTTCTCTCTTGATGGTCCTAGGGTCCTCTGTTTCTCGACTGTAAGATTAACTACTCCCCTTTTTTGTTACAAAACTTCTACCTTTAGAATTGTAACAGTTGCGATTAGTCATCATAACAGTTATTCACTATTGAAGCTTACGAATCTTATCCCCATCTCTTTTCACCAGACCCGTCTTGACAAGACGACAGCTATTCAGTGGGGACTCTTTCATTCCCCCATGCCCTCCATACTCTTAAACTGAACTCCCTCTTGAAACCTTGTAAGCCAGTCACTTCATGCCTTTATTGCCCCCTCATTTTAAGTAGCCAATGTCTAAGTTGCCCACCCTATCTACCCTGTGTACAGAGGGGATAGTATTGATACTTGATGTGAAGTCTCTTTCCCTCTCTGTTGGTATTTAGAGTAACTACCGCTCTGAGTATAGGTCAGGTTCATCATGAAGATGTATCTTCTGTCACTGTAGCTGTTCCAGTCTGCTTGGCCTTTCTAGTGGGAATGTCCCACCTCATAAGGTTCTGGATGGGACTCAGGATTCTACTTAAGGTCCTATACTTTGTAAAGGCTGTTCACGAGGCATGTTTCACTGGGCAAGTTGTAGAACCCCTTTTAGGTATTCCAATCAGTTATAGGCTGAAGGCAGGCTTACAAGTTTTCTCTGATCATGTTTCCCAACATTCCTTTCTATCCCAGTCAAGTGTCTGTTTTACAATAGTTGGCAAGAGAAACTAATACTCATAAGACAGTCAAGGATTTTAGTATTATTTGCCCTCTTCAAGCTATACCTAGATCCCTGTATCCCAGAGCTCTGTTGTTCCAAGTTTGAGTATGCATCACTATTTACCTCTGTCCCACTTGTCCCACTAGGCCATGCAAACCTGTCTCAGTGTTCCCCTATCTATCTTGTTCTTCTGCCTCCTCCCTCCTCCTTGTATTGCCCTCCCCAACACCCAAAGTAAACACCCTACTCCTACCCCAACCCCATTGTGGTTACCTTATATTCCATTAGTTCTTCCCTCCATTTAAGATAGTCTATTTTATCTAGTAATCTACCTGAACTTCCCACCACCTGGGTCTCTGTTCCTCTGTGTTTACCTTCTTTCACATTGAAATTGTTTTGATCATAGGCTGACATCCCAGATCCTTTGTTCTTATAATTTTATTCTGTTCTTGACTCTTCCATTTGTCGATTAAATTCAGGGTGATGTTGCCACGTATGTCATTCTGTAGTTGTTGTCTGTTCTTGTTGGTTCTCAGTCCACAGAACTTCCTTTAGGATGTTTTTCATAGCAGGGTTAGCTTCTGTTTAACCTGGAATGTTTTGATTACACCATCGTATCTGATCGACAGCTTTGCTGGGTAGAGGATTCTTGGGTGGCAGTTTTTTGTTTTGTTTTGTTTTTTCTTTAAAGGTTTTATACATGTCTCCCCATTGCCTTCTTACCTGCTTGGTTTCTGTTGAGAAATCCGATCTTAATCTGATTTGCTTGCCTTTGTATGTTATATTTCTCTTTTCCCTTGCTGCTTTCAAGATCCTGTCCTTATCTTTGATTTTGAAGAGCTTGATTATTATATGTCTTGGTGATTGTCTTTTAGGATCTATCCATCCTGGGGTTCATTGAGCTTCTGGAATGCTTATCTTTTCACTTTTCAGGACGTTAGGAAAATTTTCTTCCAGAAGCTCTTCAACTATCTCCTCTGTGGACTTGTGTGCTTGTTCCTGTTCTGGAATGCCAATAATTCTTATATTATTCCTCTTCATGTTGTCCACAATGAATCTTAGGCCTTCTTTAGATTTTTTTATCCTTTTTTTTGTATTTGTTCTTCTATCTTAGTAGTGTTGAGAGATTTATTTTCTAGCTCACTAGTTCTGGCTTCTATCTCTTCAGTTCTCCTTTGTCCTTTTATTGTATTGTCCATGTCTGATATTCTATTATTAATCATTTGGGTCTTTTTCTGTAGGATTTGAATTGTATCCAATGCTGTATCTATCTTATTTGATTGTTCCTGTAGCACTTTCCTGACTTCTTCATTATTTTTCTCAACTCCATTATATAGTGTTTTGATACATTTTATAATCATTTTTTCTGAATTCTTTCTCTGACATTTCTAAAGCCTGCTCATTTTCCAGTATGGAGTGTAGGTCTACTTCCAGCTCCTTTGCCTCAGTTACTTTATCTTGTTTCTGGACATGTACAGATATGGTCATCTGCTTCTGTTTTTTGAGCATATTCAGGAGTTATCTGTGGCCTTAACACTTAGATGGGTGTATCTTTTGGTATTTTTTATGCTTTCTGATTGCTTCTAGGTAGGCATGATCAGGAAATGGGCTTCCCTTTTCACTCTTCTTCTTAAGAAATTTCAAGATGCCACTGTTGGTCGTTGTGACATAACTTAGGATTTAATTTTCAGCCTGTTTCCTTTTTTGTCTGCTTGGCCCACTCCACAATCCCTGTTCAGGCTTTTTTCCTAGTTATAAACAGTTCAGGGCCAGCCGTGGTGATTTGATTTTAAATGGAAACTGTCTCTTTAAATTTCGAGGAGATCTGTGTGCATGTGTAGTAGAACCCTCTGAGGGTGGGGCTGGGGTGTCCACACTGCAGGCACCCCTATAGTCACCAGAATGGAGGTACGCAGACATCAAGGGACCAATGAACAGATACCAAAAGAATAGAATGTCTACACCTTTATCTCTGCAGTTTTTTCAGGCATCTGTGGCTGCTCTGATCCTTCCCCCGCTTGGTCTCACCCAAGATGGTGACTCCTGGAGCAGCTGAGAATCTTGCATTTGAAAGCAATGGATATCTTGCTTCTTCTATAAATTCCCCTAGCTGCAAGCCTTCCAACCTTCTAAATATTCCTTTATATGTGGTTCAGAATTCTGGGACCATCCCCTGAGCCTGCTTAGTCCTGTACTCTGTGTTGTTGCTGACGGAGCTCCTTACTGCACTTCCACCCAATCTGTCATCTTGTTTGTTAACTTCAGCTTCTTTCTTTAGAAGCTAGGTACAACACTGTCATCCGGCCAGTTCTGACTCATAGAGACCCAGGGTACAGAGTAAAACTGTTCCTTAGGATTTCTGAGACTATAAATCTTTACAAGAGCAGACAGCCTCATCCATCTTTCTCATGCAGAACAACTGGTAAGTTTGAACTTCTGACCTTGCCATTAGGGGCCAATACCTAACCCACAACATCATGGAGCCAGTTACTCTGTCATGTGCATTATCCTTGTCAGAATAGAAGCATCTTCTAAAATCACCAAGTATTCTTCTGAAGCATAATTTCTGTTTCCCTTAGTCTGAAGCAATAGTGAAAGAATATAAAAACCCATGTTTACTGGCATACTAGTATAATCCTTCAATTGCAAAGTTGAGTCTCATGATTAGTCATGACTGCCTCGCCTCTCAAATCTGGAGACAGAAGAGGAGCAGTCTAAGACTGTCCCAGATTTCCCATTGCTTTTGCAGCCTGCCTTGTCTAGCCCCAGTCCAGTATAGACACGTTCACTCTTCTATGAGCACTGTGGCCTCAAAGTCTCCTTGTTGTGGTTGTTAAGTGCTGTCAAGTTGATTCTGACTCATAGCTACCCTGTAAAGGGTTTACAAGGAGCAGCTGGTGAGCTTGAACCACCAATCTTGCAGTTTAAACAACTTTGCAATCTGATACGTTGGCCCACAGCACTACGTCAAATGCATTCTAGCCTCAGTCTCTTGACCTTGATGTCCACTAGGCCTGAAAACCTATCTCTAGGTCTTCAGAGGGGTGTTTCCTAACTTATTTAGCCTGAGTTTCCCTGACATTACTGTTTACTTTTCCTTCACCTACTTTTACCCTGCCATATGGCTTTGTATACTACTTCACTAAGGAGTCCTTATGGTGCATTGGTTAAGTATTTGGCTGATAACTCACCCAGAGGCTCTGCAGAAGTAAGATTTGATGATTTGCTCTGGTAGAGATTATAGCCTAGAAAAACCTTTATGGGATCGCTATGAGTCCAAATATATTTGATGGTGTGGCACTGTAGGATAAACATTCAATCTCAAGATTGGTTGGAACCACGTTTGATGATTCAAACTCACCAGCCACTCTTCTGAAACCCACAGGTTTGTTATGGGTAGGTACTGACTCGATGGCATTTAACAGCAACAACAATAAGTACATATGACATTAAAGTCCTGATATGGTGCTGTAGGATAAGCACTGGAGTGTTAACCATAAAGTTGATTGTTCAAGGCCTCCAGCTGTTCTTCAAAACCCAATACAGGGATGCTGTGAGTTAGAACTGACCCAAGGGCACTTAATAACAGCAACAACTTCATATTGTAGGTGTATTTCCCTTGATAATTTTCTTCTTCATTATTAAAATCCGAGGAGGTGTGATGTTGCAGTCTTGTCAGTAGTAACCTCTTACAGTGTTAGACAACTGAGAAGACGTTGGCATGAATGAATGGAAGGAAGGACGTTCCTTCCAAATGTTGGGAAGCCAGAACTGGGTTTTGAGCTGCTCTGCTTTAAGAGAGATTAAACAAGATCTGAAACTTAGCATAAAGTTGGAGTCTCTCCTTAATTTTGCCTATTTGGTGAAAAGAAAGCATAAGTTTACTGAAGGAAGCCTGGGAAAGATAGGCCAATTTGTCTAGGCAGAGAATTGAAGAATGAGATAAAGCCAAGAGGGATGAAGAAACAAGAAAGGTTTGCTCAAAGGACCACTTCTAAGGATTTGATATAGAGCTAACATCACCTTTCCATGCACTTCATACCAACAAGTTGAGCGTCTTTAAAAGGCCCAGTATAAACAATCATACTCTTTTGTATCCTAAGAATAATGATAAATTCACTCAATTCCATGTGAATTGGTGATAGAAGCCTCAGAAGCCTTCTATTTGCTTGCATTTTTAAGACTCCATAAAAGCAAATGCAATCAAACTGTGATTTTTTAGCAGAGAGCTATCCATCAGAATTAGAGTCTTGGTAAGGCTGTATAGATTTCCTAAGAAAGACACTTCTGCAATGATGATAACATAGCTGTCTGACTGTCATATAGTATAATTGATAGCACTATTCAAAATTAATGGACTTTGGTGTGTAGTAGATTAATGCACAGTGTGCTCAGAATAGAAACCTGCCACTTCTGGGATTTCAACCCACATCCGGAACTAGACTTAAGTGAAAAGGGAGGGGGAGAGGAGACCTCACATCTGAAGATACAGTCAAGACTGACAAGTTTTACAACATGACATTGGTCATAAAATTAGTTTGAATAGCCCCACAGTCCTAAAAGTGAGGCAGCAGGGTGGTCAAAGAAAACCTCCACTTCTTACAGGCATTGCTTCTTGTATTTATTTCATTGCTCTGAAAATACAATGCCCACAGTGGCTCTGCCTGAGTTCCTGTAAACCAGATAACATATGGTACTTAAGAAATAATGCATTGCAAGGAGATTTCTGTTGATCTTCTATGACCTAGATTGACTCCGGGGCAGTTTAAAAGATACAAGAGAACAAGCATAAGAGAAGCAAACTTAATAGTGTACTGGTGTAAAGGAATGATCTTTATCTAGCTGGACTATGAAAGAAGTGAGGGTAAGAGATAGATCATTAAATCAGTGAGAAACAGAAAGATGTAAGAAAACAAGGCCCAGCCAGGCAGTCAGCCTTGGAGAAGCCCACAGAGAGCCAGCAAGCTGCATTATCCTCCATGAGGACTAGACTGAGGAAGAATGTGCCTTTCTGTGGTGCTAGAAGAGAAGTGAAATAAGTATTTCCCTGACAGCTGAATGCCTACTAGAAAAAGCAAGGACTTTGGAGACAGCTCTAAGTTTCAATACTAAGCAGTGTATTTGTTCTATGAACAATCTTTGAACAGTTAATGAAACCTTTGTGTGTGTCAATCTCCTTACCACACAATGGAGCTAAGTAACCAGTTTGAGGTTATTGTAAGAAATCAATCAGATAAAGAATGCCAAGGACCCAGCAAAACGCCTGGAACAGGGCTGTCATTGACAGTGTGCAGACTGTGCCCTACACTATTTGCATCTCTGTCAGAATAATTTTACACACATTGTAGTAGAAGCACTGCATTGCTAACTACAAGGTCAGAGGTTCAAACGCACCACCCTCTCCTTGGAAACCCTTTACCAAGTCGCTGTGAGTTGGAGCCAACTCAACAGAACTTAACAGCAACAACTAAGACCACACATGCTTTTGATTCTCAGTGAGCTCCTTGGCGTAGTGGCATTGTAAGTTAGGTGATCTTCTCAAGATCAAAAGCAGACTCTGAATTGAAAACAGGTGCCTTTATCTCTATCTGAAATATGAGTCTTTCCTCATCAGGTCAGACATATGTGACTTGCTGAGAAATGGTCCATGAGAACTTTCATGTCTTTGTCACTCTAAGGTGGATTGGATGTCTTTCTCCCATGTTTCCATAGCCTACTTCATTGCTCTTTACAGTTCATCTCTCTCCTGGCAACTGCCACATTGTATCTTGTGTTATTTTATGACTATCTGTATGACAAGGATAAGAACCCTATTGATAGCACATTGGATTACGCATAGGAATGCTAACTTCAAGGTCAGTGGTTCAAATCTATCAGCCACTGTATAGGAGAAAGATAAGGCTGTCTGCTTGAATAAAGATTTAGTTCAGAAACTGTAAGGAGCAGATCTACTTTGTCCTGTAGAGCTGCTAAGGAGTCGCTATGAGTTTGAATCAACTGGGTGACAGGGTATTTAATCTCTATGACAAGGTCTCTGAATGATACACATGGTTTGTGATTGGTTGCTAACTTCAAGGTTAGACATTCAAACACACCCAGTCCATCAAGAAAGTCCTGATGATCTGCGTTAAAGATTATAGCCAAGAGAACCCTAAAAAGAAGGTCGAGAATACATTGAGTTATCGTGAATCCAAATCAACTCAACATTCGTGGGCTTGGCCATCTCTGTAAACTATTGAGGGTCTTATTTATTCATGGATATATTGTTGCTGTTGTGAAGTGCTTTATAGTCTTTTCTGACCCATAGCAACCCTGTAGAGGGTTTATTAAGAGCAACTGGTGAGTGTGAACCATTGGCATTACTTTTCAAAGGAACTTTGCAGACTGGCACATTAACCCATAGCACCATACCAGGACTCTTCATTGATGTATTGTTGTTGTGTTGTTGTTGTTGTGATGTGCCGTGGAGTCGATTCTGACTCATAGAGACCCTGTACAGGGTTTCCGAGGCTGTGAATCTTTACGGGAGCAGAAAGCTTCATCATTTTCCCATGGAACAGCTGGTAGTTTTGAACTGTTGACCTTGCGATTTGCAGTCCTGTCACTAAAATCCCTGGTAAAAGTACTGCACAATGTGTGCTTACTAAGTGAATGAGGATAATGAATATTGCATGCACACATATTAAAGCATGGCATTGAGAAAGTTACTAAACCCTTCTGAACTTCTGGTTCCTCATCTATAAAATGGAAGAAAGATGCATACCTAGAGGTATTTTGAACCATGTGTAATTGTTGCCTCAGAATATGTGCTTAATAAATGGAACAATGTTTCATTATTATTTTATTCTCCCAGCGGACATGTTTAGATACAGCCATTAGTACATGATTATTGGAAAATGAGAAATTTAAGGTGAAAAATCTAATGACATTTTTTGGGATCCAGCTGCCCTATAAGTTACCTTTTGCCCTTTTCTCACTACAGGGATCCAGTCCTATTCCTCTTCTCACTCTGTCAGAACTTCTTATGTTTATTCCATCTGAAACACACAAATCCATTAGTTCTAATTAATATCCATACTGACAACATGCTCTTTAAATGAGGATAGTGTGCTTAATGATTTTGCTCTTAACAGTGACTCTGAGTACTCTGTATTTCTACAATTTTGCAGAGCTGATCACCACTTTAATATTTCTGAATTCTAGACAGTAGCATTGAAATTTCTACCAGCACTTTTGACATTGAACATATAAACTAGATGCTATGAGGGGATGGTGATATAAAGTTGACTCTGTCTCTACCCTTGAATACGAAAACCTTAGATAAAATTGTCTCCAATTGTATATGCTTGAAGGAGTCCTGGTGTGATGCTGTTGGATAAACACTGGACCACAAGGTCAATGTGAACCACAAGGATTGTGGTTCAAACCCACCAGCCAAGCCTCACTAGCACTAAACAGAGTCGCTATGAGTTGTAATAGACTCTAATGCACTTAACAACAGTAACATACATGCTAACGAGAGACATTCAGGTGATAGTCTCCATGACTATGAATCTGATCAATTGAGTGAAGCCAGTGTTGAGTGAACAACTTCTACTAGGCTAGATCTGGGGCTTGTTGATGATATTTATTTTCATTAAGTTGATTCCAACACTTGGCAATACCATATGTACAGAGTAGGACTGCTCCATAGGGTTTTCAAAACTGAACCTTTTGGAAGCAGATCGCCAAACCTTTCTTCTGAAGCAGCCTCTGGGTTGGTTTGAACCACCAACCTTTCAACTAGTAGTAGAGTGCTTGATTGTTTATGTCACCCAGGTATTTTTAATTTGGGGTCCTGGTGTGGCGCTATGGGTTAAGGCACCACACTGCAAAGTCATTTGAACCAGAAGGCCAGCAGTTCAAGCTCACCAATTGCTCCTCAGAAACCCTACACAGGTGCACTATGGGTCAGAACCAACTCGATGGCACTTAACAACAACAACTTGGGAAACAGTAGGTAGTTTTGCTTAAGTACTTGGTTAGGAACTGAAAGGTTAGCAATTTAAATCCTCCCAGAGGTATCTTCGAAGAAAGGTCTGGCAGTCTGTTTCTGAACAATCACATCTTTTGCAAATCTTTTGGAGTACAGTTCTACTCTAAGACACAACACATAAGTAAGAGATTTGGTGGTTTGTTTTGTTTTGTTTTGTTTTACTATAGTGATTGAGAGAAAGGAAAATATAAATGTGCTGTTTCCATATAGCATAAATGTTTTAGTCAAAACACACAGAGATATTTAATCGCTATAAAATATGAAATATAACTAAAACCTCAAAATGGAACCCATTGCCACTGAGTTGCTTCTGACTCATTTGTTGCTGTTAAGTTCTATCAAGTCAGTTCTGACTCATAGTGACAGTGTATAGGGTTTTCAAGGGCAGCTGGTGGCTTTGAACTGCTGACCTTGTGGTTCACAGTCCAGTGCTGATCTATAGTGCCACACCAGAAGTTCTTCTGACTTACAGCGACCCTAAATAGGTTTCTAAAACTATTTATTTATTTATATTTTTTATTGTGAATTGAATGAAGGTTTACAAAGCAGATCATCAGTTTTACATTCAACAAATCATGTATTTTGTTTCTTCTCATTGGTTGCAGTTCCTTCCAAGTAATAACAATTACCCATATAGTAACAGCTAAAGTAGTCACTCCCTGTGGTTTGTATTTCCATTCCACTCTACTTTGCAACTTTTCTGAACTTTGTCCTTAGGTAAATGTTGCCCTTTTGATCTTGAATGGTTGACCATTCCATGGTGTACATACCTTATTAGTGTTGTTGTCCCCATTAATACTTATTTACTGCTTGTTGAAAACTGGGCCCTGAGGGTGAGAGTCATCCCAGACCTGAAAGGTGACAGAGGGTCGTAGTCTTGTGTTACTCCAGCAAAGACTGTAAATCTTTATGGGACCAGATAACCTCATCTTTCTCTCATGGAGCTGCTGGTAATTTAGAACTGCCACCCCTATACAGGGTCGCTATGAATCAGAACTGACTAACTGGCACTTAACAAGCAAAAACAAACCCAAAAACCTTGTATTTAGCAGTCTACTGTTTATCCTATAGCGCCATCAGGGCTAGAGATGAATTAAAACATCCTTGAAGCTTTAAAACAAAATAGCTGGTGTGGCATTATAGAATGAGCACTGGATGCTAACTGCATGGTTAGAAGATCAAATCCACCAGCTACTCCTTAGAAATCCTATACAGAGTCGCTATGAGTCGAAACCAACTCGTTAACAAGGGTAGCTAACACATTTTGCTTCTTGTGAGAATGGAGGCAGGGAGTAGGGGAAGAATTAACTCAATACTTAACATAGTGTAAGTACACAATTAATGTTAGGTGATAATATTATAAAATAATATTTAAAATTTTAATTATTGTATAATACTTTTCTAAATGAAAATAGTTGAGGGAAAAAAAGGTTCTACATGTAAAAGGGAAACAAAAATGAAGACACATTTTAAAGAAATCATGTATGTCCAAGGGCATTACAAACATTTTTATCAAAAGCATAAAACCAAGGTAAAACATTATGAAAATTGACTATGGGAAAGGACAAGTGTGTCATGCCAGGAAATCGATACTTTTACCTACAGAGGTAGATATGATTTTAAGGCAACAGCTGTCTTAGATTTATTTTAAGAAAGAACACTCAGTGACCATGTGGAAGATTGATATAGAAAACAAAAGACCATGAGAATCTAGTCTGCTTCGCTGGTACAAATGAAGGACGTGTTGAAGGCCTGAACCCTGGACAATGTTAGAAGGCATGAAGAGGAAGGTAGATGACATCGGCATTGTGTGTGTGTGATTTGCTTGGATGATGGTAAAGGGGGTCAGAACAACCATGTGTATAGCTGTCATTTATGTTGTTGAAAAGAAACTTATTTTCTACAAGTAAAGTGTTGGTCTTACATAATTCTATTAATAAATCTCGGAAATTATTTCTACCTCTAGTGCCAAACTTGTGTTATTAACTGCCATCCAGTCAACTCTCACTCATAGTGACCCTGTAGGGTTTCTGAGGAGTAGATGGTGGGTTTTAACCACCTACCTTGCTGTTGAACTTTTTAAAGTGTTGAAGAGCAAAGATGTCAGCTTGAGGACTAAGGTGCGCCTGACCCAAGCCATGGTATTTTCAATAGCGAAAGCTGGACAGTGAATAAGGAAGATCGTAGAAGAATTGATGCCTTTGAGTTGTGGTGTTGGAGGAGAATACTAAAAGTGCCATAGGCTGCCAAAAGAACCAATAGATCTGTTTTGGAAGAAGTGCAGCCAGAGTGCTCTTTGGAGGCCATGATGGCTAAGCTTTATCTCTCATACTTTGGACATATTGTCAGGAGGGAAGAGTCACTAGAAAAGGATGTCATGCTGAGTAAGATGGAGTGTCAGAGAAAAAGAGGAAGACCCCCAACGAGATGGATCGGCCAGGTGGCATCATTGATGGCATTGAGTGTGGCAGCGGTAATGAGGTTGGGCCAGGATAGGACATTGTTTCGTTCTGCTGTGCATGGGGTCGCTATGAGTCGGTTATGACTCAATGGCACCTGATGACAACAACAACCTTGCTGTTGGAAGTCCACTGTTTATCCTACAGCTCCATACCAGGACTCTCATACTGTTGTTGTTGTTGTTGTTTGGTTCTGACTCATAGCGAACCTGTATAGTGTTTCCATGGAGCAGCTGGTGGGTTTGAACTGCCGACCTTGTGGTTCACTGTCAGTCCGGTGATGATCCTGCAGGACCATATCATGACTCCCATACTAGACATACTCAGTTAACACCAGGATTTCTATCTAGAGACTGGACACAATAGAGAGGAGCCTGAGTTCAAGTGGCAACATGTTGAGTAAGAGTTGTCACCGGGGGAGAGACGCAGCAAATGTTTTCATGTATGAGTCTAAAACTCAGGTGAAATATCCTTGCTTAAGAGTCTTCTGCATACAGGGAGAGTAGCAATCCTAATAGTAACTGAAACTGCTTGAAGAGTACCTCTTGATACTTAGAAGAAGAGGGATGAATACAAAGCAATAGAGAATTGTACTGTGTTTAGATGAATAATGGCTTTGCATTAAAGACAATAGCAGACTGTCCTTTAGAAGGTTAAAGCTGCCTTTAGAAATTCTCAAACCATAGTATGCATAATAAATGACTGAGTATCTCCTTATAATGCAGATTCCTTAGCCCTGCCCTCAGGAAGTCTAACTGAGTATGTCTAGTATGGGAGTCCTGATGTGGCCCTGTAGAATCATCACTGGACTGGCTATGAACCACAAGGTTGGCAGTTCAAACCCACCAGCTGCTCCTCGGAAACCCTATGAAGGGTCACTATGAGTCAGAACCAACTTGAAGGCACTTAACAACAACAACAATCTTCTGAGACCATAATCTCTTACAGGAGCAAAAAACCTTCACCTTTCTTCCATGGAGCAAATGGTAGATTTGAACTACTGAGCTATGAGGAAAGTATAAGATCATTAAAAAGAAAAGAAAGAAGGGAAATAGAGCAGATGTAAAAAAAAAAAAAAAAAAAATCTGAAACTTGCTTTTGAATATAAAATAGTTAAAACAAAAGGAAGAAGTGATGAAGAAATAGGGCTGACCAGAAGATGTCCAAAGACTAATCAAGAAGGCAAAGTATTATAATGAAATACACAAAGACCCGGAATTAGAAAACCAAAAGAGAAGGAAGTACTTATCATTGATTATGCTAAAGGAGAAACAAAAGAAAAAAATTAAGCCTTGAGTTGCAGTGTTGAAGGATTATTTGGGCCAAATATTGAATGACACAAGAAATATCAAAAGAAAATATAATTGAAACACAGAGTTACTGTACCAAAAAGAATCTATCAAAATTGAGCCAATTCAGGAGGCAACATATGTTCAAGAACCAATGCTAATGAAGGAAGAAGTCCAAGCTACACTGGAGGCATTGACAAAAAACAAGGCTCTCTAAATGGACAGAATATAAAATGAAGTGCTTCAACAGATGGCTAATATGTTGGGGTGTTCACTCATTTATGCCAAAGAATTTGGAAGGCTGCTACCTAGCCAACCAATGGGAAGAGAGCCATATTCATGCCCATTCAAAGGAAAGGTGATTCAACACAATGCAGAAATTACTGAATTATATCATTAACATCAACACAAATAAGCTTTTACTCAAGATAATTTACAAAAATGGTTGCAAAAGTATGGTGACAAGGAACGGCTAGAAATTTAAACCAGTTTCACTATAGGACACGGAACATGGAATATCATTGCTGATATAAGATGGATATTGTCTAAAAGCAGAAAATACCAGAGAGATGTTTACCCATGCTTCATTGACTAAACAAAGACATTTGACTATGTAGATCATAAAAAATATAATTTATATTTCAAAGAATGGGAATTCCGGAACCTGTGCATTCATAAAGAGTCAGTTGTTGAATATAACAAGGGGATGGTTTAAAATCAGATGAGGTGTGGGATAGTGTTGTATCTTTTCACCATACTTATTCAATCTGTATCCTGGACAAATAATCTAAGAAAATGGATATAAGAAGAACTGGGCATCAGGAATGGAAGATGGCTCATTAATAACCTTCCATGTGCAGATAACACAACCCTGCTTGCTCCAAGTGAAGAGGACTTGAAGCACTTACTTCAAGATCAAAGACTTCAATAGAGATTGTAACCCATT
>NW_006408592.1:9829433-9862515 GCF_000296735.1 Chrysochloris asiatica
TTTCTACTCCCGTAAAGATTTACACCCTTGGAAACCCTGTACAGGGTCGCTATGGGTCGGAACCGACTCGACGGCACTTCACAACAACAACAACAAATTCAATCTGTATCCTAGACAAATAATCTAAAAAAATAGATATAAGAAGAACTGGGCATCAGGAATGGAAGATGGCTCATTAATAACCTTGCATGTGCAGATAACACAACCCTGCTTGCTCCAAGTGAAGAGGACTTGAAGCACTTACTTTAAGATCAAAGACTTCAATAGAGATTGTAACCCATTGTAAAGAAAACAAAATTCTCATAACTGGATCAATAAACAACAGTATGATAAATGGAAATAATACAAAAGGATTCCATTTTATTTGGATCCGCAATCAAAGAAGTATTACATTGGGCAAATTTGCTGCAAACAAACTTTTTAAAGTGTTTAAAAGTAAAGATGTCACTTGGAAGTCTAAGAGGCACCTGACTCAAGTCATGGTACTTTTAATCACCTCATATGCATGTAAAAGTTGGGTAATAAATAAGACTGAAGAAAAATCAATGGATTTGAATTATGAGGTTGTTGAAAAATATTGAGTATAATACCAGAGATTGCTAGAAGAACAAACAAATCTCTCTTGGAAAAATTATAGCCAGAACACTCCTTAACAGCAAGAATGGCGACACTCTGTCTCAAGTACTTTGGACACGGTATCCAGAGGGACCAATCCTCTGGAGAACGACATGATGTTTGGTAAAGTGAGGGTTGGAGAAAATGAAAAAGACCCTTATTGACACAGTGGCAACAATGATGAGTTCAAACACAGGAATGGCAGTGAGGACAGTACAGGACCAGGCAGTGTTCCATTCTGTTGTACATAGGGTTACTACAAGTTGGACCTGACTTGTTGCCACCTAACAACAGCAACAATGGCAACATATATGATCTAGACCATTGCATTTCTTAGCATACATCCAGATGATCTGATGCAGCAGGTTTATGGACCACACTGTGAAAAACATGGACAGTATTACCATTAGAAGGAGAGAAACTAGACCCCAAGTGTCCTCTCATCAGAGTGCTATGTGTTAGGAACTAGAGGTGAGCCTCCTTTCGATTTGCTTGGCAGGTAACCAACAAAAGAAAATTCTTGTTACCAATCTTCCATTATTTCCTGAGCCAGTAATACTGCCTAAGTTCATGTCAAAATTTCACACATCCAGAGCAGAGTTTGCAGACACAAATAAAAGTCAGGCTGGGGAAAATGAAGGAAATCCATTGCAATATATTTGTATTCTGTCACTGAGGCACTGTCTAATGTTGCTGTAACTATGATATATAGGTCTATCAAAGCATGTGTTACCATAGTCTGAATTTCCAAACTGGAGAAAAATGATTAATGTAGATATTTGCATTCAATGTGGGCTTGGACATCAATATTTCAGCTTAGGTAAACAGGAGCTTTACCTAATTTATTGGCTCTCATTATGGATGACTTGTAGAAGTCAAATTCCCCCTCTGCCTCCAAAATGACCTTTCATGCTCTACAAATCAATCTAGAAGAAGCAATGCAAGTTGGTTAATATTTTAGGGAGGAAAAAAATGACTTCACATGTCAGGGACTTAATTGTTGTGATTTTGACCCATTTTGAAATTAGTTAACATTTGCCTCAAACCTCTGACTTCATGCATTATTTATATTCATCTTGGCCTTGCTGAAGTCTCTCCATGTGCAGTATGCCTATAACATGTGAGAAGGTTTTTTGCTGTTGTTGTTGTTTTTATTTTAAATGTTACACTTGAATAGTACTATTACAAATCAGGATATTTAAAGAACAGAATTTAAAGAACATGTAGAAATATATATATACACATACAGATTACTTCACGTCAAGATGTTTTTGTGGCTATATCATTTATCCCCAGCAAAGTTTGTAGATGTTACAAATAGCATTACCAAGCAGTTTCCCAGTAAGAGTTTTGTGTTGCAAAGTATGTCAGAAATTAATCAAAAGGTAACAATGTAAAAGTCTAGGCATATGCTTCTTGAAGACAACCCATGCTGTCAGTCACTGTCAAAACTGTACCATGCAGGGACGAATTGCACTTTCTTTGTCCTGTGAGAAAATGTTTCTGCCCCCAAAGGTCAATGCCTTTATGGCATAAATCTGTTAGCCTATTGTTGTGGTCTGAATCCCAAGGAGAAGGCATCATCAGCTGTCTGGTGCAGATACACGGTTTCTGCAGCTTCTCGTCATAAAGGGTCAAGCCCCGCATCTTGCCTCTGACTATCAGCATCCACTTGGGCCCATCCTATCGTAACCTCTGCATCCCGGTGAGTAATCACTAATGCTGGGCCTTGAAAATGACTACCCCATTACTTGTTCTGTGTAATCATGGGAGAAGAGTGCTTTTGGAATTATTAAGCAAGCTACGCCCTCCAGCAGGTTTAGGCACCTAAGAGTTTAGATGGAGGAAGGTAATCTATCAGAACATTTCATCAAGCCAGCTCTGTGGAAGAAGGACAATTTGGAAGCTGCATACAGGAGAATTGTTCAGAAACTCCTCTGTGTATCTATGAAATATTCACTACCTTCTAATCACCTATGTTCCTTTTAGTCCTGACACCCATTTGAAGTTAAATAAAAACCAGCATAAAGATGAGGCTCGACAGCTGTTTCCCAGATGTACAGAAATAACCATTGCAGCTGTCTGAAACTAGGGCATTTGCATTTGCATTGGTTTGGATTAAATCTTTCATTGATTTGGGTCATCATTTATGTAAAAAGCTCATAGAACAAAGGATGTGCAGGACCAAAGCAGCTGCTTTAAATCTTTCAGCATGAATATAAAAATTCTAGGGATTATAGTCACCTGGTAAAAATGTCGTCTTGTTGAAGATGATTTTGTTGCATAGACTTTAACTGAGGATCTACTATATTCGCTGTACATATATATTCCCTGTGTGCTACAATATCACTAATCTTTCCACCTTTCTTCTCACCTGTTCTGTGAAGCAGGCTCCACTTTCTAGAGTTAGAATGAATCAGCATCTTCTCTTTGGAATTTGAAACCAAACTCATTGAAGTAAAGGTTCAATAAATGTTCATTGAACTAAAGGTTCAATAAATGCTTATGGTATCTGAATGTTAGGAAAGTAAAGGAAGGAAGGATGAAAAGAAGAAAGGAGGGAGAGGGAAGGTAGAAAACGGGAGGAAGGAAGGAAAAATGTATTTATGTTTCTATTAACTAGACATATATAGTTTTAAGGTAAATATTTATCTATTGTAATTCAAAAGCACTTTTACGTATAACCATTTATAATCTCATTTAACCATCTCATAAATTCTTTTATGTTTTGGTGTTGTTGTTAGTTACCAATGAGTTGGTACTGACTCATAGTGACCCTGTGCATAACAGAACAAAACACTGCCCAGTCCTGAACCAACCTCACAATTTTTGCCACGCTTGAGTCCACTAATGCTGCCATATTGCCAATCCATCTCGATGGGGGTCTTTCTCTTTTTCTCTGACCTTCCACCTTACCAAACATGATATCCTTCTCCAGCAACTGGTCCCTCCTGACAATATGTCTGAAGTATGAGAGACTAAGTTTGGCCATCCTGCCTCCAAGGAGCACTTAACTGCACTTCTTCCAACACAGATCTGTTTGTTCTTTTGGCAGTCCGTGGCACTTTCAAAATTCTCCTCCAACATCATAAGTCAAAAGCATCAATTCTAAAAAACAAAACAAAACAAAAAAAATCAATTCTATAGCCTTCCTTATTCACTGTCCAGCTTTTGCATGTAGATGGGGTTATTTATTGAGAAAACCATGGTTTTGGTCAGGCGCACTTTCATCCTCAAGCTGACGTCTTTGCTCTTCAATAAGAGTTTACCAATGTCTATTGCTGTCTGTTTTTCAGATGAAGGAAATTGAGGTCTCCTAAATTCAAATCCTAAACTCTCTTTTGTGTCCTGAAGCTTGATGCTGGGCAAAACCCTTATTTTCCTTGAGATTACTTTCTCTTGAATGCAAGATTTTGTCTCATTTATATGACTACTCTTTAGTAATTGTTTTTCTTTCTTAAGAAACTCTGTTTCACCCTCAACCAGGGTTTTCATTTTGATTTTTTCTTTGTTCCATGTTCAGATTGCTGATGCTCATCTATGTCTAGAAAATCAGATTTTTTTTTCCATGCCATAATTATTACTTATTGCTGAAAGTCTTAGAACTAAGTTTTACAAATACCTAAAATGCAACTTGTCAAAGACTAAATAGCCTGCATTTCCTGTCAATGTTACTCTTCTTACATAGCTGTCATAGTTATGGGGCCACCGCTGTCCTCTCAGTCCCTGAACCCACAAAGCACTATGTCTCCTTCAATTGTTCCCTGTCCTTTCCCATTAAAACAGACACCGGAGCCTGTCAATCCTGAATCCCAAATTCTATTAAATCCCAATTTATCCCTAGTGCTGTCGCCATCTTTGTGTAGCGACCTACTCTAATAGTCACAGAATTCTTTTCATCTATTTCGCCTGTCACAGATTCATCTCTCTGCAATGCTATGGACATTTTCATTCTAAAATAATAATAATAAGAAGAAAGATAAATAAATATATTTGTGTGTGTGTGTGTGTGTGTGTGTGATATGTTTCCTTCTCACCTTCAGGAAAAACAAATCCCAAACCTTTCCTAAACAGACCCTGACCTAGCAATTCTGCCTCTTCTTCTGCTACCCCAAGCCACTCACTTCTAAGCTGCCTCCATTATAGCCATTACAAACCCCGTATTTTAGAAACACATTATATTTGTCATTAGAAATCAAATTATTTTGATGCTTCTTCATGGCACCTCTTTATGAATGTCATGTCCCTCTCTGTTAAGAGTACTGCTAACCCCTTTCCTCTCCATTGCAAACCTCGAAAACCCCTGATTAAACCCATTGCCACAAAGTCAATTCTAACTCATAGCAGCCCTCTTTAGGGTTTCTAAGTCTGTAAATCTTTACAGAGTAGACACTGCCATCCTTCTCCCACAGAGCAGTTGGTGGGTTTGAACCACCAACCTTGTGGCTAGCTTTCCAATACATAATCCATAGTGCCATCGGTGTTCTTTAATTCTCAGTACCAGACAATTTATCTCCAACTTAACCTTTGTTAAAGAAATAAAACTTTTGTTTTGCCTAACTTAAATCTTGATATTTCATTCTTTTGTTGCCGTTCTGCCAACATCTAGGTCTATGACCCATATTTCTGTAGTTTGTTCCATTAATTATCATTTGTAACACAGGTGTTATCCTTGATTAAAGAGAGATAAACAAGGTTACTATGCATACATGATGACATGTTAGATCTTTTACATATGTTAAATTCTCATCTATGCTTTCTGTTGCTTGTGGTAGAAAGTAAGTACAAAGCTTGAGTTGTTCAGACTTTTTTTTTTTTTCATTTAATTTTTTATCAATATTATAATTTGTGCCAGACACTGTGTAGGACACAGAGTTTATGACTGATTAAGACACCATCAAATGTAAACACCCATTAACTTAGGCCAGGATGTATTGATTTTAAGCAACCCTGGTGACACATTGATTAAAGTGATACGCACAAGGCCAGTACTTCAAACCCACCAACCTATTCCATACTAGAAAGGTGTGGCAGTCTGTGTCCCTAAGGATTTGCAGCCTCGGAAACAATCAGGAGCAGTTCTATTCCGTACTTTAGGGTTGCTACAAGTTGAAATCAAGTTTGGAAGACAATGAATTTGGTTTGGTTCTTTATTGTGTTGCTTTTAAAGAAGCCAAGGATAAAGTTTATAATATTGTTTAGTGCTATCAAGTCTATTCCAACTCATAGCAACCCAGTATAGAGTTTCTGACCAGCAGCTGGTGGGTCTGAACTGCTGACCTTGTGGTCAGCAGTCCAGTGCTCATCCTATATATAGTACCACACCAAGACTTAAAATTCATGGTAGAACTTCTTAAAATTGTCTTCTATCCTGTTCTTTAGTCTCTCTTTTTTTTTTTTTTAAGTTTGTATTGTGAATTATGTGATAGTTTACATGGGAGAACATTAGCTTTACATTAATCTTATCTTATTTCATTTCATTGCAATGATTACATTCCCTGCATGCATCATCAAACAGACAAAGGGTACAACCTGCAAGTCTGTCCCCTGACCATCAACACACTCCCAAAGTCCAGAGTCCCCAGCCACTCTATCTATCCACATCATCGTCTCTGCCTCCATCTGTGTCTGCTTCTCTGGACAGGACCCCATACTCCGCTTTTCTCCCTTGATGGTCCTAGGGTCCTCCACTCCTGGACTGTAAGATCAGCCATTCCCCCTCCTTTTGTTACAAAACGTCTAATAGCCCTTTCTTATCTCTAAAACCTCTGCTCCCTAACCAAGAAACTGTCTCTCTTTTTCATGCAGTCTATGAAACTGATATTCCTTGATGCAGCTAAACTTTAGATTTCCTGCACCATTGTCATGCTATGTACTTCTCCCTTGACAGTACACTGCATTTTCTCTCTTTTTCTCTAAAAAATCAGCTCTTTTGGCCTTGTCTTTCCTAACTTTATCTCCTTTCCATCAGACTTTCTATTTCTGTGTTACCTATCAATCATCCCAATCCTACATCATGGAAGTCCACAGACAAATCTGGAAATGAAAGAACTATGTTCACAAGAAGGGAGAATAGTATGAAGAAGATGGGGAACAATCTCAACAGCCAAAGTCTAAGTATTCTTTCTGAGCAAAGGTTTGGGAAGCTTGTGAGCACCCTTGTTAATAATTCTTGCCTAATCAGTGGTTAGGAGTATGGGTGTGGTGCCGCAGGATAATGTACTGGATTGCAAAGTCAGTTAAAACCCGCCAGTGCTTAACAACAACAACTATCAGTGATTGCCTCTTTCACAGACTTTACAGTGTGATGGGGAAGAACACACTAAATCGACACCATAGGGTAAGCACTTGACCTCAAGGTCAGTCTGAACTACAAGGTCAGCAGCTTAAACCCACCAGCTGCTCCTCTGAAACCCTTTACATGGTTGCTGTGAGTCAGAATTGACTGAAGGACACTTATAGCGTAGTGGTTACAAGTGGCTGCTAATCTCATGGTCAGCAGTTCACAACTACTAGCAGTTTGCAACTACCAGTAGTTCTGCAGGAGAAAGATGAGGCTTACTGCTTCCATAAAGATTTAAAGCCTCAAAACCTATACAGTATCGCTATGAGTTGGAACCGATTCCACAACACATAAGCACCACCACCGTGATAATTGTTGCTGTTGCTTTCTAAAGACATCACTGAAAGTTACCTATTTCAGTCCAATTTGGAAGAGGAAGGAATAAGAATATCAAAAAAGAATTTCTGATGAATAAATGTTAAATGGTATATTTAAGTTTTGCCTCGGAATTGCCTGTGAATATGAACTTCTGACTCAAATTTTTAAGACCTGGTGAAGAAATTAGTCCATTATTTTTATTTATTTATTTATTAAGTTCTTATTGTGAATTGAGTGATAGTTTATATAGGAGAACTTTGGTTTTACACTTAACCTATCATATTTCATTTCATTGCAGTTGATTACGATCCCCTCCATACATCATCTTTCAACAGTATTTGCTTCTATTTCTTCTTTGTTGTAAAATACTTTTTCCAAAAACCATTTGAAGCCTCCTCATATGCTAAATTTAATAAGTTCAGGACTCAATAAAATACATATTGATCACTGCTCAACATTTTTAGTTTGGATTCTTACATTTTAAGTGTTGGGAACACTTCAAACTTGATGGACTGTAACTACAGCAATATACTCAGAAAATCCAAGGGTTCTCTTTTTCTGTGGGAAGTTCCTATGCCAGTCTTCTCATATGATCTTAACAAAGAATTATTTTAATATTGATAATTTCACTAATGTATAACCAATAAAGCATGAGACATTTTTTTCTAAAATGTTGCATAAAGCATAGAGAAGAAACGATACTGAATATAGAAATAAAATGTTAGGGATGTGTGTATGTGAGTAAAAGTGTTTATACTGCTAATTGAAATACACTTAAACCTTTTATGAATGTGCACTTGTACTTGAAGGTCTGACATTTCTAGAGTATTAAAACAGCCTTGGTTTTAAGTCATGATAGGTAAAGTAACTCGAAGCTGTACAATACTAGAATCTTACTCATCTAGTTTTTACTGAAATTAGTTGTTTTCTTAATCCTTTCATATAGAATGATTACATAGCATATCAGCCATAATTTAATATGTATTTTTTGAAAAGATAATAGACATAGTCAAGGAAAAGTTTTTTCTATTGCTAATATTAAAAACGATTTATTGTTAATAGTTTTTAATATTTAAGTCTTATTTCTTCTGAACACTGTTAGTATTATTTTGTGCTGAAGACTACGATTCTCTCCAAGTATATGGGTATTTGGTATTTGGAATTAGACTCCTAGATTCCATATTATCTTGAGTATGGCATTGTGGAATAATGCACTAGACTGCCAGGTCTGTTTGAACTGCTAGAGGGTGATTCAAACCCTCTAGCTGTCCCTTGGAAATCTATACAGGGTTGTTATGAGTCAGAACCACCTTGACAATACTTAACAACAACAACAATTAACACAGGGTTACAGTATACCTTTGAATAAAGCAAATCAAGATAAATAGCAAGTTGCACTTACAACCTCAGAGGTGCATTGGAATTAGACTGGATCCATTTACTAGACCTCTCCCTGAGCTAACATACTAGGTAGGGTACTGCTACTGCACTTTGCATCCAGAAAATTGAAGTGAGAGAAAGTAATGACTGAAATGACTCTTGCTTCATCCTGCCAGGTCATTTTTGAAGGCTAGACTCAACATGAGGCTAAATTCTGTAGGTGGTAATTGAGTCACTTGATAGGAGCATTATTTTCCCTTATTGAATTTTTGTTCTGTTCTTGAATTACAAAGTGAAATTCTGTGATTTATACCAAAAGGGCTGTACTTACCTGAATGCCTTATCACTTTTACTTTCTATTTTCTGTGCAACCAATTTTACTCCCATATTTTCTCTTTCCTAGATAAGTCAACATTTCTACTGGACAGGAAAAGAAAGGCTGAATGAGGTAAGCCATTTGGGGGGCTGCTTATAGGGTCTCACATATTCTGAACCTAAAGTTAATCAATCTAACTTTGCAGTGCTGTGAGGTCCCACCATACACCTCTTGTCAGAATGATGAAAAGAGCTGATTCAAACCCATCAAACAATAGAGCTGAATAAAGCAATTACCATGTTACTTTGTTGGCTTCCACTTGGTCAACAACAAATTGAATTAGTATCTATTTGTATGAAAAATCTCTAGACATTCTCTTTGAGCTGGATGGAATATTTCTGATTTAGGATGACATTGTGGGAAAACAGTAGACTGAGATGATCATACAGGGATTGTTCTTCTGGCAAGAGGAGAAGGAACCCTGGAGATGATAATATCCCAGTCCCTTTGTACCCAATTAGAGGGCTAATACCATAGCATCCTCTTCAGCATGCTATGTAGAAGCAATCTAGATACTGCACATGCTTTGAAATTGGTTGTGGATCACAGAGAATGAGAATATATAGATAAGGACCAGAGTAAGGCTTAGACCTTGTAAAAGCTGGCTTCTCTGCTGGTATCTGCATGCTGGGAAGTGTTTTATGCACAATTTCTCAGTCTTAATCACCTCTTGTTTTAAAATTACCATTTTAATGTGACTATTTTAGAGAAAATTGGGAAATATTTATGTAATGTCTCAAAACTTTATACTTCTTGATCTAATAATTTTATTTAGAGAAATCTCTTTTAAAGAAATTATCAAAAGTGACAAGTACAAGCATTTGTATTGAAATATTTTATTGTGGTATACATATTTTAAGATAGTGAAACACTTGGGAAAAAAACTCTATCCAAAAATGTAGGACATCGTGAAATAGATAATAAGATATCTACATGGCAGATTATTGTGTATATGGTAACCCTTTCCTGTCCCTCAGAACATATACTATTCACCTCTGGGTAGTTGCTTTCCCACTGACAATGTGTGTAATACCCAAGAGGGGACCTATATTACTATTTGAAAGGGGAGACATGGACATGTACTGAAAATTAGTATTTTAAAGGTTATTGTGTGAGGTGTTGCATCTTAGAGGTATGATTTTACCAATATTTTGTCTCTGATGACTTTTTTTTTTTTTTTTTCACTGTGAGATCATTCATGTAAGTATATTTCTGGGTCCTTTTGCATTATTTGGAAGATGTCTTTTTCTTGATAATTCCATGTTCATGCCAACACTGAATTTTCAGACCACAAAATTGTATGCATCTGTCAAGGGAACTAGGAGGCAGTGTGGAGCCCAGAGTAATAAGTGTGTGCCACATAATCCTACCTCAGAGCTAAGAGGGATAATTTGTCCCATGTGACATGTCAAGATCAATATAAAAGTAATAGGATCAACAAAAATTTTAAAGCAGAAAATAACATGGTCATAAAATGGTTAAAAATATGGTTGTGAAAAGTTAAGAACCTAATAAGAAATATTGAGACAAGATACTGAGTGAAAAATCAAGATTTGGAATTATTATATTATAGTATGACTTCAGTTTACATACAGAAATCGTTGTTATTGTTAGCTGCCATTGTGTGGATTCCAAATAACGTCAGGCTCGTGTGTGCAAAGCCGAGCTCTCCACAGCTTTTTCCTTTTGGAAGCAGATTATCAGATCTGCCTATCAAAAATGCCTCAAGCTGGGTTTGAACTGTCAAAATTTTGGTTAGTATTTGAGCCCTATATGATTCTAGAGTACATATATGTTCGCATTTTGACATCTCTGAAATCAAGCTATATCCTACAATTAATGGTATTTTCTAGTTGTAATTGTAGCATTTTCTTTTTGTACTTTCTGTTTCATAAAATAATATTGTATCTCTTTGTCAATATGATCTTATATTTTAAGCAACAGTCATTATGTTAAATAAAATAAGGTCAGATTTCTCTGAGTGGTAAAACTGCCCACTTGTTTCAACTATGTGCATTTAGAAAATCAGTTGCTCTATTTTAACTCATTGGCATATGACATTCTTCATACTCTGACACAGCACAGTTTCAGATTTTCCAGGACTGTTTGATCTAAATGGTCCTTAATGTCCTAAACAAGTTCTTTGGGTTCAGCTAGGATGAAAAAACCCTGTACTGCCAATGAAAATTTTCACCATATTTCTGCAAGAAAATGTAAAATGCTAAGGTCTACCTGTAAACATCTTCACCTACTGACAGTGTGTCTCTCAACCTAATATTCACTTAGAGTGCCCTTGGCCGAAGTCTTCCCCATTACTGCCCCTTCAAATATCAGTCCCTTTCTCTACCTTTCAATTTGCTTTATGTACTGACACCCTACAATGGAAAAGTTACAGTATATCAGCAAATGTTCAGTATATTAATAGACTTCAAAGGGACTCAATCTCCATGAAAAGGGTGGGGCTTGGACTATACAAGGATGTAGGTTTAAAGCATAATTCTAGTTTTTAAATTACCACTTTAATGCAAAGTAAAATGAGCAAGCCACTTAACCTCTTTGTAAAATGGAGACAATCTTTGTAGAATGGAAATAATAATACTCATCTTATAGGGATGCTGTGCAAGTTACATGAGCTAACGTGGGTAAAATAGCTGACACACATGTTCATATCTCCAGTAGGCATTAGATTTACTCACTCCTCTTTTCTTCCTTTTTTTTTTCCGTCTCCTTTTTTTCTCTTCCCCCTTTTTTTTTTTTTTTTTTTTAATTAATACATGGTTTTCTCTGGAAGATACCACCTCCCTCACGGTTCCCCAAAGGGATGCTCATTTTTCATACTTGATTCACTTCACATCCTGGAAGCCTGCCCATTCTCTTTGCTACTCAGGATGGCATTCCAAATATTCTTCTGCCACTTGCCTATAGACACTTCTTTTTGGATGCCTAAAAACTCCACTGCACACCTTGTCTTCTATTCTACCATGCTTAAATAATTGAATTAACTCAGTGCATTCTTGGATGACTGATTGGTAAATTGTTGCCTTCTCTGCTACACCTCCTATAGTGTTGAGTCAAGTGGGGATGTTGAGAAGAAAGACAGATAGACATGTGAGTTTAGGAATAAGATCCTGTAATAAGAGTTATCACTCATCTGTCAGTTTGGCCTGTGGTGACTTGTTTTTTCTGTGATGCTGGAAGTCATGCTTCTGGTATTTCAAACACTAACAGGGCCATCCATGGTGGATAGGAATTAGCATAGCTTCCAGATTAAGATAGACTAGGAAGAAGGAAGATGCAATCCACTTCTGAAAAATTAGCTAATGTAAACTTTAAGCACAGCAGCCAGAAATGACCTCATCAGGTTGGAAGGAACTCAAAATACACTAGAGTAAAACTGCCACCTCAAAGTAGAATTGATTTCAGTGGCATGGATGGAGTAAAGATTTTAGGACATTAGCTGATTTGTTGTTACTTAAAATGAGGAGAAATACTTGCAGTATCCATCAATAATATGAATGTGGAATGTACGAAGTATGAATCTAAGAAACACAAAAGCTATCAGAATTTAATCCTGAGCTAAAATAGACTGATATTGGACATTTTGAATAAGACAATCACATGGTCTGTTATGCTGGCAATGGCAACTTGAAGAAGACTGGCATTGCATTTACCATTACAAAAAATATTTTCAGTTGTATCCTGAAGTTCGTACTATCAGTGACAGGATTATATCCAAACCCCTACAAAGAAGACCAATTAAAATGACTATTAAATTTATGTACCATAGCACTAATGCCAAAGCTGAGGAATTTAAGATTTTTACCAATGTCTATACTCTTAAATTGATCAAATATGCAATCAAGAAGCAATGATGTTTACTGATTATTGGAATGTAAATTTAAAGACAAAGAAATGATCAGCAGTTGGAAAATATGGCCTTGATGAAATAAACAATATCAAAGATTGACAGATAATTTGGAAGACCAATGATTTCACTCATTGAAAATACATTTTTCATCAAAATAAATGACATGGCCATTTCCAGATGTAATACCTGGGGATCTAAAAGATTTCATCTGTAGAAAGAGATACAACAAATAGCTAACCATCATCTGTCAGATCAAGGCTTAGGGCTGAGTGTGGAACGGACCATCAGTTACACATTTAAAAACAAAACTATTAACTAATATTAAAATAAATCCATGAGGGCCAAAATACAAACTTTAGTTAGTTCTGGTTATTATTAGGAGTCATTGAGTTGGTTTGTACTTCTAGCAACCCTGTATAGGATTTTCTATAAGTGGCTGATGTGTTCGAACCACTAACCTTGTAACTAGCAGCCCAATGTTTATCCTACAGTGCCACACCAGAACTCCAAGCTTTAGTTTATTATACCTAAATGTAAACACCATCCCAAGAATAGATTTGACACACTGAACACTAATGATCTTAGAACAGAAGAGTTATGAGATGACATCAAAGGAATCATACATGAAGAAATTAAGAGATCATTGAAAAGACAGGAAAGAAAAGAAAGACCAAAGTGGATCTTAGGAGAGACTTTAAAATTGCTTATGAATATAGAATGATTAAAGCAAAAGGAAGAAATGATATAAGAACTGGACAACAAATTTCAAAGGGTAACTAGAGAAACAAAGTAGAGCATTATAGCGCAATGTACAAAGACCTGGAGCTAGAAAACCAAAAGAGAAAAACACACTCAGCATTTCTCAAGATGAAAAACTGAAGAAAATGAAAATGTAGGCCTCAAGTTGTAGTATTTAAGGATTCTCTGTTTAAACCACAAGGCTGTTTGTTTAAACCCACCAACCACTCCTTGGAAATCCTATATAGAGAGTCACTTTGAGACGGAACTGACTCAATGGCACTTAACAACAACAAGACAAGCAAAATATTGAATGATGCAGGAAGGATCAAAAGAAGATGGAATACATAGTCACTGTAGAAAAAAAAAATAGAAAAACCAAAAACTAGTCAGCATTCAACCATTTCAAGATGTAGCTTATGATCAAGAACCAATGATAATGAAGGAAGAAGTCTAAGTTTTACAGCATTGGAGAGAAACAAGAATTCAGGAACTGACTGAACACCGATTGAAATATTTTGGCAAACAAAATGCTGGTGGTACTCACTTGTCCATAACAAAAAATTCCTGGCAAAATGACGGGAATAGATCCATATCTGGACCTAGTCCAAAGAAAGGTGACCTAATAGAATGCAGACATTATCCAACAATATCATTAATCTCACACTTAAGTCAAATGTTGCTGAAAATTTTTCAAAAACAGTTACAGCAGTGCATCCATAGGGCCTATCAGAAATTCAAGCTGGATTCGGATGAGGATATAGAATGAAGGATATCAAGTTATCAGATGGATCTTTGCTGAAAGTTGAGAATATCTAAGAGATGTTTACCTGTATTTCACTGACTATGCAAAGGTATTCAACCCTGTGGCTCATGAAACATAAGAGACTAACATTGTGAATAAAGTGAATTCCAGAATCTTAATTATGCTCTGTGAAACTGATCCATAGACCTAGAGATGGTCATTTGAAAGGAACCAGGGGATACTGCATGGTTTTCAATCAGGAAAAGTGTGTCGTTTCTCCATGTTTATTTAGTCTGTATGCTGGTGTGTCACTGTATGATAAACTCTGGACTTCTAACTGCAAGTTAGGCTGTTTAACCCCACCAGCTGCTCCTCAGAAACCCTATGCAGTGAATTGGAACTGATTCCACAGCACTTAACAACAACAACAATGCTGAGCAAATAATCTGAGAAGCTGAAAAACATCATATAAAGATTAGAGCACAGCTCATTAACAACCTGTACTATGCAAATGCATTTCTTGTAAAAAATGAAGAGGATTTGATGCTCTTACTTATGAATATCAAAAACTAAAGCCTTCATTATGTTTTCCACCTTAACACACAGGAAACCGATAATCAACATCTTGAAACATGGAGAAAGATAAATTGTCAAGGATTTCATTTTACTTGGAACCACAATCAATACCCATGTAAGCAGCAGTCAAGAAATCAAAGTGGTATTGCATTGAGAAAATCTGTTTTGAAAGATCTCTTTAAAGTGTTGAAAAGGAAAGATGTCACTTTCAAGACTAAAATGTGCCTGACTCTAGACATGATTGTTTCAGTTACTTCATATGTATGTAAAATCTGGACTATGAATAAGGAAGGTGAAGAGTTGATGTCTTTGAATTATGGTGTTGGTGAAGAATATTAGATATATCATGGACTGTCAGAAGAATGAACAAATCTGTCTTGGAAGAAGTACAGCAAGGTTGTTCCTTAGAAGTGAGAATGGTGAGACTTTTCTCATGTTCTTTGTACGTGTCATCAAGAGAGACCAGTCCCTGGACAAGGACATCATGTTTGCTACAGTGCATTGTTGTTGTTAGTGCCGTCGAGTCAGTTCCAACACATAGTGACCCTGTACAGGGTTTCTGAGGCTGTAAATCTTTACGGGAGCAGAAAGCCTCATCTCTCTCCCATGGAACAGCTAGTAGTTTCGAACTACTGACCTTGCAGTTTGCAGCCCGATTCGTAACCACTATGCTACCAGAGCTCCTTTTGCTACAGTATAGCATCAGCTAAAAAGAGGAGGAACTGATTCAATGATATGAAGTGACACAGTGGCTATAAAATTGGGTTCAAACGTAGAAATGATTGTGAGGCTGTCACAGGCCCAGGCAGTGCTTTGTTCTGTTATACAGAGAGCTGCTATGAACGAACTATAATCTTCTCTAGGGCACCTAACAGCAACAATGTGAGGATGCAAGTGAACATTTGCTAATTTGAGAATGATGAGAGTACAGCACTCTCTCTCCCCAGAATGCACTGGGCAATCCACCTCATGTTGAATATGAAAATATTTGATAATGATGGATGTTCTGAGATACATACATATGCTCAGGGAGGCTAAATGGTTTTATCAGTGCATGTTGTGGTGTTGTCTGACAGGTATTCTATTTTATTACCCAGTCCATGTTATGTTAATGAACCAGCTCAAGTTTAAATAGTACCTAGGTCTTTGTAACAATGAATAGTTAACAGTTTATAAAGACAGAGAAATGTGTAAATTTCAGAATAGGGACCTCTCTGTACCAAGGACACATTTTGGGAAGAAAGAAAGAAAGATAGAGAGAGAGAGAGAGAGAGAGAGAGAGAGAGAGAGAGAGAAGAGAAAAGAAAGAAAGAAAGAAAGAAAGAAAGATATGCTATAATAAATGGGTGGTTGTTCCTGGACAAACGAGATTTATACCCACAACCACAGATGGTTCTGGATTACCACGAAATTCTTTAACTAGAAGGAACTGGAATTTAGTAGCAAAGCCTATTGTATAGGTTTCAGAGGAACCTAATGTTTTACGTGCAGGCTGCCTTAGACAGCCAACGAGCAAAAGAAACTATACGTAATATATGCTCTGATAATGACAGTAACTGTAACTGCCATTTATTCAGCCAGGCTGTGTGTAGAGCTCATGGATTCTTTAATTCTAAAGCTACCTCTCTGATAGCACTATTGTTCTTATTTATTTCTTAATTCATTTTCAGATGGGAAAGTTTGAGTCTTCAAGAGCTGGCCCATTAGTTTGGCAAAAACCTCTAAGCTAGCAGCAATTAGATTTTGAACTTGAATGCAGGGGTGTTTGATGGTAGTGGTGTTGTGCTGTGGAGTCGGTTTTGACTCATAATGACTGTGCAGAGGGTTTCTAATATGCAAACCTTTACAGGAACAGAAAGCCTCATCTTTCTCCTGCAGAATAACTGGTAGTTTTGAACTATTGACCTTGAGATTAGCAGCCCACCTCATAACCATTACACTACCAGAGCTCCTTACAGAAGTGTTTAATTCTACATTAAAAATAAAAGAAAGATCATCAAATTCGTTCTGACTCATGACAATCTTCTCATATGTATCTGAGTAGAACCGTCCTCCATACAGATTTTGGTGGCTCATGTTTTCAAATACACTGACAGTCATTTCTTCCTAGGTATTTCCTAGTGAGCTCAAACTTCCAACCTTTCCTTTAATAGCTGTGTGTTTGTAAACTCTTTGCACCACCAGAGACTCTAAACTCTATATTTCAAACTCTTAGCCAAAAGGTTGTATAGCTAGAAGGTTGTATGTTGTTGTTGTTAAGTGCTGTCTAGTTGGTTCAGACCCATAGCGACCCTGTAAGGCTATATGCATAGACTAGAAGTGAACAGTGAATGTAAGATTGACTCAGAATTGTTGTAGAAGGTGAGGCGGAGGTAGGAGATATGAAATGTCTTACAGAAGTGGTGGGCATAGAAGAGCTTAGAAAGGTGCAGGAAGCAATAACAAATAGTAACTTTCTAATTCCTGCTTCCACACAGTCTCCTTGCCTCTCTATCTTCATTCCTCCTGTCATCAGTGTTTATCCCCTGGAGGCCATGCTGATGTATCCATGATATTCTCCTATTGAGTGATATGTTTGTATGTTTGTTACATAGTAAATACAACTCCCTCAAAGTCCCTAACACTCCTCCCCTTCAAAAAAAGCAGCTATGCCTTATTTGCTGTTTGACATGTATGAAATGTGATTGTGTTTATTTTGGGGGGATTGAAGCCAATCACATACAAAACTACCTTTTTAGGGGAGAAGGATGTCAACTCTGTCTTGCATTCAAATACCCATTCTTTTTTGACTCACATTGAACAACCTTGAGCAAATCGCTTTCTGCTGTCTTTTTCTGCTTGTGCGGCACAGCAGCAGGGAGAAAGGTTGCTCCGAATTTGCTGCAATCACTCAAACATTAAAGCTTTCTATGCTCCTCGCTTCTGTTCACGCTTTCTTTTCTTTTGATGTAACAAAAGTTCTTAAATAATAAATTGGGGAGTTGAATGTTTCTTTTAAAGATAAGGGGAAGCCGTTAGTGGGGTAGTATGTAGCAGAGCACATAAATATTCTCATTTGACATATTATGCCCTGAAAAATATGCCACCCTTAGCACGATTTCTTAAGGAGGAGTTTATTAAAATTCAGTACAGTAAAATAAGCTGGACATTTTTACTTGAAGTTAAGATAGTATCTCCCAATCCCTTTCAATAACCTTAAGAATATACTAAATTAAGTAAAAAGGTGTTGCTACAAAATCATAGAAATCTTTATTAAACAAAAATATCAAAATGTGAAGCTATTGTTTCTGAGTACATTCTCCCTTTAGGGCTGTGCAATTCTGAAGGCAGTGTTTCATCTCTCAATCCTTTCCCTGAAGAATCTTGCACTCTGTGATTTACACCTCAACAAAACAGCAATTTGGGCATCCTTGAGGGATTCAAATCATGTTCCTTTCAAATGTTCTTTATGTTTGTGAAACAACAACAACAACAACAAAAGCCTGAAGGGGCAAGGTCAGGGCTGTAAGGTGGATGGGGTAAGGCTTTCTTAAACAATCCTTGTAGGACAGCTTTTGTTACCCTTGAAGAATGAGCAGGTGCATTGTCATGATGAAAAAAAAAAAAAAAAATTTTTTTTTTTCTGGTACAACTTTCCTGTCCTTTTTCTCATCAATGCAGTTTTCTGTTTTCTTAAACTTCTTTCACACAAACACCCATTATTATTCTGTTTCTTTTGAGAAAATCTGTCAAGGTTACCCCTTTAGAATTCCAAGACAGTCACCAGAGTGACTTGAGCTTACCTCTCTGCCTCACTCATTTTTGAGGTCTTCACAATCTTTCTTAAAACACTCAATCCACCTAAAACTGTTGATTTCTAAGGGGCAGTTTATCCTTGATCTCAAAATATCTCCCCCACCCACATGGTCGAAGAAGTATGGTTTTTTGAAGACACTCAAATGAAACTAAGATACCCAAATGAGACTGATAGAATTTGTCTATAGGAATCCACTGATTACAGAGACATATTTCAATACTTTTTATATAGAATAAAGTCATGTATTTATAAACCATAATCTTAGTAGCCATACATTTGGGCTGGCCCTTGTATAATCAGCCATTTTATAAAATACAGTTTTCAAAATTGGCACCTGAGATTTTCCAGCAGATCAGAGAGTAAATCATTACTTTTGTCCTTTGAAACAAATGAAAGAAAATTAGTATTTATTCAATCAAGGTATAATGCAATGGAGCGGATAAAGAAAAACTTATTTTAAAGATTATTGCCTCCCAGAACACAATGGTCTAGTCATTTTGGAGTTTTCCTTATTTATTTTAAAATTTTTGATATCTAATAACATAATCTCCTCCAGGAAGCCATCTACAGCTACTCACTGCAGAAGTTCTTTTGTAATGAATCATCTGTTTCCAGTAGACACTGAACTACTTGAAGGTAGGGCTCATGCTATTTCCTCTTGACCTGCTAGCATAATGAGAGGCAGAGGACATACTCAGTACTTGGTTTGACTGGAATTTAATGGAAATATGATGAAAGGTGAGGATCTGAGTCTGAGATGTTTTCCTTCAGTTCACTAAATAAAAAGTTCAGAGGCAAATTCCAACACAGAAATTAAATAAAAAGCATAAAAACAAGAACCCAAAGAATGTATTCCCTTTCCTGAGCCAAGAAAAAGTTCCCAAATCTTGTAAGAACAAGTTGGCTCCAAACATTCTTAGGCCTGAACAGGTTGAAAATAAAGCAAGAATAGATTTCCCCTTCCCCTCCGCTCCCACCCCCCCTCACTATATCATTCCTGAAAGTAGAATGAAAAAATACAAACTCAAGGCGTTATCAAAGCACTTTACTTTCAGGGAAATAAAAACAAATAACAAAAAAGAGCAATAGCATCAACAACAAGCAAATCACCTTAGCTCTTTCTTTGTATGATGATCCCAGGCATGCAGATTCGATCCTCTGCTTCATTGTAAGTTATATAAATACATCGGTGCAACCCACATTCCCATCACACATCAAATCTGTAACACACAAACACCATCAGCCATCAGGAAGCTATGTGATAGTGACATTCATGTTGGTTTACATTTCTATGGAGCTTTAACATTTTCACATATCCAGTCAAAGCTGGAACCTGTGTATGTTACAAAATTGTCAGAGAAGAAAATTCAAATAATTTTCAATTAAGCAAGTGATAAAAAAAGTAGTAAGACTGCACCCTGTCAAAGGTGAAAAACTTGTGAGTCCCAGAGCCACAAGTCAGTCCTGTCTAATCCCAGCTCTTACAGGTTTTCCTGTCTTATCTCATTTCATCCTCACCAAAATCTTGTATAGTGAAAAGCAGGAAGGTAAATCTCATGACCATCAAAAAAAAAAAAAAAAAGTCCGGAGTTTATTGTGTCCTTTGAACCCTGAGGTCCCTGTGTATTGAACCTCTCAGCCTAGGGACAGAAAGCTGTGACACTGGAGGAATGACAGATGAACAGTGACAGCAGAAACAAGAACCAGAATATCACACTGAGTGCTGGATTCCCAGCCTGTGAAGCCTTTGGGCACAAGACTTATTTGCAGAGTGGGGTACCTCCAGGTATTTAACTGGGGAGCTAGGTTGGCTGACCCACAGTGTTAGAACCAATTGCCTTCTGGCTGAGGCTTATAGTAAAGTGGTATGCCCTGAATGCATTTATTAACAACCCTAAAAGAGCTTTGTAAGGTTACCTTGGTAGAAAGAGGCCTACCTGTGGGCATAGCAGAGGAGAAGCTCTCCTGACTGGAAGAACTGTGTCCTGAACATTACTGACCCTGAATTGTAACCTGTTAACTTCCATGATAAACCCCATAACTGTGAGTGTGGTGTCTGAGTTCTGAGTGGTCACTGCAGTGAATTATAGAATCCAGTTGAGAAATATAGTGCTCTGGGAGCGATGGTTTCATGCCACATCATTCATTTTCAGTCAGCCTGATGTATTTTTGATTTTGATAAACAAAACCTTGCATGGCCTGATGTCTTATCCCAATTTAAAAAATGCCAGAACAAAGGCTAAATGATTCCCCTATGATCACAAAGTTGTAAATTTCAGCTTCAGCAAGGATGAAAAAGTTCATTAGCAGGAGTGATGCAACTGACATCAGAAAGAGCTTCTACATCTTGGTCATTCTGTTTCACACACCCAGCTAGCTACAGATTACCATAATTTCTATTTGACATGCTTATTTCTGATGAATAGCTGCAATTCTTGCAATTCTGAAAATATTTATTGAAATACAGCCATATAAGCCACAAAGAAATTGTGTGCAATGTAGAACTAGATATTATTTACTGAATGTTTTATATACTTTCAAGTCCTGGGGAAAAAGTTTACATTTAAACTTCTCAAAAAAAAAAAAAAAACTCTCTCCCAAACTATTATTATGTCCATTTTCTACAATATGCCCAAGGTAACAAAGCTAATAATTGTCAGAGCTGGAACTTGTAACCAGTTTGCCTGACTCCAATGCCGATTTTATGCCATCATCCTACTCCCTGCAGACGTAGCATTGAATGTTTCTTTTTATCAAGGTACTTCTGGAGAGTCAGAGTAGGTCTTTGAGGCAAAATTTACTTGAAAATAAAACACTATATCCAATAGTAGTCGTTATCAGCCCATAATTGAAAGCAAGCATAAAGAAATGCTGCAAACGCATTATTGTGTTCTGACACAGAAGTGGTCTGAAGACATGCATTTGTAGTTCCAGTTCTCACTTTGTAACCAGATAGTTTAAGCTCATTTGTTTCTTCCTTGTTTTTGTTTTTTTTTTACACTCCTGTCATCTTCATTCTTGGTGGTGGTGGTGGTTATGTGCCATGGATTCAGTTTCAAGTCACAGTGACCCTGTACAGGGTTTCCAAGGCAGTACATTTTTACAGGAGCAGAAAGCCTCATATTTCTTCCATGGAACAGCTGGTAGTTTTGAACTGCTGATCTTAAGGTTGATAGCCCGATTCATAACCGCTATGCTACCAGAGTGCCTTTCATTCAAGGTAGGAGATTGGTATTCCATAGAATAATATTATACATTTGTCTCACCTATTAAACTGAATATAAAATGGTAGAACTAGCCTATTGGCATCCTCAGGCATTCATATAAATCGTTTCCATCCAAGGATAGATTACTTTGGTCTAACAGCATACCTGGTGTGGCGCTGTGGGTTAATGCACTAAACTGCAAGGCTATTTGAACTGCAAGGTCAGTGGTTCAGGCTCACAAGCTGCTTCTTGGCAACCCTACACAGGGTTGCTATGGGTCGGAACTGACTCAATGGTACTTAACAACAACAACAAGAGACTATCAGTATAAGGAATACTGCATGCCAAGTACAAAATATAATATTGCAAAGAATATTCAAGACCAAGTTTCAGAATCTCTTCTGAAATCAATTTCATCGTTTCTTTCTTTCTTGTCTCTTTAATGAACTTTTCCTTTCTTTATGTATGTTCTTGATATGGTCCCACAACTCTTCTGGTCTTTGGTTATTAATATCTAGCTCATCAAATCTGTTCTTGATATGATCTCTAAATTCAAGTTCAATACACTCAAGGTCATATTTTAACTCTTGTGGACTTGTTTTCATTTTATTCAACTTTAGCCTGAATTGCATGTGAGCAATTGATGATCTATTCCACATTCTGCACCTTGTCTCATTGTGGCTGTTGATATTGAACTCTTCCATTGTCTTTTCCCACTGATATAATCAGTTTGATTTCTGTATATCCTATCTGGTGAGCTCCATGTGTACAGTCATTGTTTATATTGTAGAGAAAAGCTATTTGAAATGATTAAGTCATTGGTTTTATAAACTTCTATCATGCAGTCTCCAGCATTGTTTCTATCACCAAGGACATATTTTCCAAACACTGGTCCTTCCTCTTTGTTTCCAACTTTCATATTCCAATCACCAGTAATTATCAGTGCACTTTGATTACGTTTGATGGTTTTCAGACTCAAGATACTGATACATTTCTTCAGTTTCATAATAATTGGCTTTACTGATGGTATGAAAATTCAAATAGTAGTATTATCTGATTCTTCTTTTTAGGTATGGATATTATCTTATCACGGACAACATTATACTTCAAAATAGGTCTAGAAATGCTCTTTTTGATGATTAATGTGATGTCATTACTCTTCAGTTTATCATTCCTGGTATTGTGAACTATATGATTGTCCAATTTAAAATAGCCAATAGCAGGCTATTTGAGCTCATTAATGCCTAGGATATCAATCTTTACGTGTTCCACTTCATTTCTGACAACTTCTAGTTTTCCTAGACTTATACTCCGTACATTCCATGTTCTGAATATTACCATTAATATTGATGCTGAATATTGCTTCTTCTCATTTTGATTTGTGCCTCATCAGCACATACAACTCCTGAAAGCTTGCCTTCATCCACATTATTAAGATTAACTCTATTTTGAGATTATCCCTCCTCCCCAGTTGTATTTTGAATGCATTCCAACCTGTGAGGCTCATCTTCTGGCACTGTATCTGATGGTGTTCTACTGTTAGTCTAAGGTTTTCAGTGGCTAGTCTTTCAGAAGTGGTCTGCATCTTCTATTGCCTTATTTATCGTAGTCTAGAACCTCTGCTGAAACCTATCCCCCCATGAATGACCCTGTTCAAATTTACAATACCAGTGAAATAGATTCCACCATCACAGCATCACACAAGCCACCACAGTATGACAAATTGACAAATGAGTGGTGGATTCTTCCTACTTATTCATCTTATCTCCCTAACTATGTTTCAAGCATTCTTTGGTCAAGAGTTTGGCATATCTTTATTGGTATGTCCCATAACTTCTCTTCCATACATCTGGCATTGTAGAATGCTGTGTAAATGGTAAGTGCTTCAAATACTAGTTGAATAGATAAATCTCCAACTCAGCATTTTGTTGTAATCCTGACATATAATCACTCCTTACAAGCCATAAATATTTGGTCCTTAAGCCCTGATGTACATTGGAAGTATTTGGGGGGAACTTGTTAAAATATATTGCTGGGCTCCATCTTCAGAATTTCTGATTCAGAGGATCTGAAACTTATTTATTTATTGCTGTGTTAAAATGCTGAACTCTGAAATTCTTCCTTGGCTACAAGATCCTCCATTTGCTTGTTTATTATTAAAAATAATTCCCTTATTTAAGGTAATGAAGTCTAGATATACAATTAGAAATGGATCTCACCTGCAGTTTTTCATTCTGCAGTCTCTCTAAACTGAAAGAAAGATATTTATTGTTTTAGTCCTGTGAGTCCATTTGTCTACAATAATAGTGTAGTCTTTAAAATGTGACAAATCTAGATTTACATCTAAACTATCTACTAGTGACTTCTCCTCTCTGAGCATCATTATCCTCATCAGTACCTGAAAATACATCTGAGAACAGTGTTTTAAGCATTAACTGATATGAAGTATTGAGCCTGACCTGGAAAGGGTTAATACTCAGGAAATCAGTAGGCGTTGTGGTGTTGGATAATGTGCTGGACCACAAGGACAGTTTGAACTGCAAGGTCAACAGATCAAATTCACCAGACATGAGGATTTCTGGTTTTGGCGAAGGCAGAGCAGAGTCAGGTAGGACAGGATCCATGCAGTAGGGGCTTAAAACCCAGAGAAGCTACTCTAACGGAACAGTACCAGAGCTCTGGATCTACCATAAGGTTCAGGGTGTCAATTTTACACAACCACAAGTGGAAAAATCATGGTATAAAGGAAAATATTGCAATTTAGGAATGGGTCAAGACACAGGACTCCTTCTGCAGCCATCCCACCCAGGCAGAGGTCAGAGGGTGGGGCTATAGCCAGTCTTGCAGAGGGAACTCTTGCTAAAAGTGGTGCAGTGGCATTTGAAAAAGGAGGTGTGTGGGGGTGGGGGTGGGATTCTACACATTTTTACCTCCTCTTCCCTGTCTCACCTTCTTTGCCCATTCCAGATGCCTTCAGGCAGGTGAGTGCACACCCCCAAAAATATCCAGCATTGAGACTACAGCTTTCCAATGACACAGAGAGAAAGAGCCCCATTGGTCCCAGGGCAAATTCTTTGGCTGCTGCTTTTGATTTCTGTTTGTGGGTCCCAGCTCTAAAGTTAACTTGCCCTTTACTCCTGCCTAACCAGCAAGAAAAAAAAGCAGGTTTGGCCTAACAGAAAAACCATATGAACAATCCGTAAAACCCCAACATAAAAAGACACAACTATTTCAAGAATTATACTGTGCACATGCAGATACCTAACTGACCTTCAGAGACAAAAAAAATCATAAACAATCTTTCTCTCATTAACTTCTCAATATCTATCTGTGCATCTCCATGGTGGTGACCAGAGGAGGGGCCTGAGTGAGAGGAAATTCCAAACCCACTACTAGAGGTTACTACACTACACACACACTGCCTGTGTAATAAGGTCACTGGCCAGGCAGCCAGTTTTATTTTTGTTTCAAAGTAGTGGTTTTTGTCTCTGCTTTTGTATTGCTTCTGCTTTGGGGCCTTCTTTTTTTTTTTTTTTTTTTTTTTTTTTTTGCAGCACTTTTATGGTTTTATTTAGCACAAATAAAACTTGAAAACAGGCTGTCTGTTCATTTTCTTCGCTGTGCAGCCTGGCATTAGGATTGGTGACTCTGATGGCCACACCTTACACACAAAGACAAAAACACACTAAAAGCTAATGGATGGAAAACAATATACCAAGCTACCTGCAACAATAAACAAGCAGGAGTGGCAAATAAAATCTTTGCTCAAGTAAACTTTAAGACAAAAGCCAGCATAAGAGATAAAGAAGGACACTATCTCATGATCAAAGGATCACTTGAGCAAGACGACATAACCATAATAAATATCTACACTCCCAATGAAAAATCATCAAGATATATGAAGCAAGCCCTACTGGAACTGAAGAAAGAAATGGATAAATCTACAATTATAGTGGGAGATTTTAATATGCCATTTTTTGAAAAGAGACAGAACAACCAGAAAGAAACTTGACAAAATTACAGAGGAACTAAACAACACAATCAACAAACTTGACTCATAGATGTGTACAGAGCATTCAACCCAACAACAGCACAATATATATTCTTCTCCAGTGCACATGGAACATCCTTCAGAATTGACCACGTGTTAGGTCACAAAGTAAGCCTCCATAAATTTACAAACATCAAAATACTACAAAGCATCTTTTCAGACCACAATGTTATAAAACTAGAAATCAACTATAAGAAGACCAAGGAAAAAAACTTGAATACATGGAAACTGAATAACACCCTGCTGAAAAGAGAGTGGGTAAAAGAAGAAATTAAACGTAAATTCACAAAGTTCCTGGGAACAAATGAGAATGAAAACACAACATACCAAAATCTTTGGGACACGGAGAAAGTGATGCTGAGAGGACAATTTATTGTGATAAATGAGCACATCCCAAAAGAGGATAGAACCAAATATTAACACAGGATCTACAACAATTAGAAACTGACCAAAAGAAAATAAATTATAAAGATCAGAGCAGAAATAAATGAGATGGAAAACAGAAAAACTATAGAAAGAATCAACAGGACAAGAAGCTGGTTCTTTGAAAGGATTAATAAAATTGACAAACCATTGGCAAACATAACAAAAAGAAGACACAAATAACTCGCATTGGAAACCACATGGATGATGTCACAACGGAACCAAATTAAATCAAAAGAATAATAACAGAATACTTTAAAGAGTTGTACTCCAACAAATTTGACAACTTAGAAGAGATGGATACATTTTTAGAAAAATGCAACCTACCTAAACTTACACAGAGTGAAGTAGGAAACTTTAACAGACCCATAACAAAAGAAGAAATTGATTAGGTCATCAAAAAACTCCCAATCAATAGATTTTCAGGCCCAGATGGCTTCACGGGTGAGTTCTACCAAACATTCAGGGAAGAGCTATCACCAATTCTACTCTAATTATTCCACAATATAGAAGAGGACAGAAAACTTCCAATACTTTTTATGAAGCAAGCATAAACCAGGGAAGGACATCACTAAGAAAGAAAATTATAGACCAATCCCTCCTGAACATAGACATGAATATTCTCAACAAAATCCTAGCCAACAGATTCCAGCAGCACATCAAAAAATAATACATCATGACCAAGTGGGTTTCATAAAAGGAATGCAAGGATTGCTCAACATTAGAAAAACAATCAATGTAATCCACCATATAAATAAGAAAAAGGAAAAGAATCACATGATCATATCGATTGATGCAGAAAAGGTATTTCACAAAATCCAACATCCATTCCTTATAAAAACACTCAACAAAGCAGGAATTGAAGCGAAATTCCTTAACATAATCAAGAGCATATATACAAAACCAAGAGCTTACATCACTCTCAGTAGAGAGAAACTGAAAGCCTTCCCTCTGCAAACAGGAACCAGACAAAGATTACCTTTGTCACCACAGCAATTCAATATTGTTTTGAAAGTCTTAGAGCTATATGGCAAGATAGGGAAATTAAAGGCATCCAAATTTGCAAAGAGGAAATAAAACTCATTCTATTTGCAGACGATATGATCCTATTAATAGGAAACCACAAAGACTCAGTAAATAAGCTACTAGACATCATTGGAAGATTCAGCAAAGTGGCAGGATATAAGATCAACATACAAAAATATGTTGGATTCCTCTTAGCGCTGAAAAGGACATTAGGAAAGAAATACCATTTACAATAGTCACCCAAAGGATGAAATATTTAGGAATAAACATAACCAGAGAAACAAAAGACCTACACAAAGAAAATTACAAAACACTACTACAAGAAACCAAAAGAGACTTACATAAATGGAAGAACATACCATGTTCCTGGATGGGAAGACTCAACATCGTGAAAATGTCAGTACTGCCCAAAGCAATTTACACATATAATGCAATCCAAATCCAGATTCTAACAACATTCTTCAAAGAGATGGAAAAGACAATTACAAACATTATATGGAAAGGAAAGAAACCCAGGATAAGCAAAGCACTGCTTCAGAGGAAGAACAAGGTTGGAGGCCTTTCACTCCCCAATTTCAAAATTTACTACATAGCCACAGTGGTCAAAACAGCCTGGTACTGGTAAAATGAAAGATGCATTGATCAGTGGAACAGAAATGAGAATCCAGAAATTAATCCATCCACATACAGCCAACTGATTTTTTAAAAAGTGCCTAGGTATATTGCATGGGGAGGAGCTAGTCTTTTGAAATCAGATGGTGCTAGCTGAACTGGAAAGTGATATGCAAAAGACTGAAACAAAACCTTTACCTCACACCCTATACAAAAACCAATTCAGCATGGATTAAAGACCTAAATGTGAATCCCAAAATTATAAAAGTCATCAATGAAGAAATAGGGAAAATGTGAGGGCTCTAATTCAGGGCATATGCAGACTACCAAACATTTTGAAAATTACAGAAACAAAAGTATACAAAATAGATGATTGGGACATACTAAAAATTAAAAAGCTGTTTGCGTCAAAAGACTTCACCAAAAGAGTAAGAGGGAGCCCGTAGAGTGGAAAAAAATCTTTTGCAATTAAACATCAGATAAGGGACTAATTTCTAAAATATATAGGAAACTACAACACTTCTACAAGAAAAAGACAAATAACACAATTAAAAAGTGGGCACAGGACATGAACAGACACAAGAAATGGGAGGGGAATGGATGAACAAGGCAGATGGGAGAACAGTTAGGCAAGTTCGCATGGGCTAAGTGGTACAGAGGTAAATGATGATGTATGCACAATCTTGGAACAACAGGACTTCAGGATACAGGGATTGAGGCATGGTTTGAATGGGTAAAAGAGGGAAATAATGTTGAGATGCTTTGCTTTCTTTTGAATTTTGGTTTCCCTTGCCTACCATTGTGAAACAGATACTTGATTGGGGGGGCGGGGAAGGAATAGTCATAAACATAACAATAGAAAGCTTGTAAGTCCATCTTCAGCCTATAACTGATTGGAATACCTTAAAGGGAGCTAGCAGTTGCCCAATGAAAGAGGCCTCCTGTAGAGCTTTTGCATTGCATAAGACCATAGGTGGAAACCAGAATCCCATCCAGAACTGTCTGAGGTGGGAAATTTCCACTGGAAAAGGATGAGTAGACCAGCCTGGAGTGGTTAGAAGAACGGAAGATACTTCATGAAGAAAGACCAGAAGGAAAAATCAGAAACAATAACAGCAGTCTGATTGATTACGATAAGAACAAGTAAGCTGTTCACCTGGGAGCCATCAAGGCAAGTGGTTGGGTCCCTTCAGAGCAAACTCCCTTCCAAGATTAAGACTCAAGGGGAATACATGAGAAGGTATGTGGTCTGGCTGGTGACTGCGGTGGTCACTGATAAGGGGAAGAGGGAGAAAAACAGCAATGAAGTTATGAACTAAGTCCGACCACATTCAATAGACTCCTGTGAATCTGGGTGGAGATCTGGTTGGCCAGCAGTATGGCAAGACCTGGGGACTCCTGGGCCAAGAGGCAGTGATATGGCCATAGAGGATTAGAGCAGAAAGTGAAGCGTCCAGCTGATGTAAAGTGAGGGAAGATGCACAAGAACACCCATACTTGCAGATAGTACCCACTTGACCTGGATTCAATGGCTGGATAATCAAAACTCAACTAGAAGAAAGAGGGAAGATACAAAAAGAATAACCCGATACAATTTGATGAACTTTACCTATACTTATGGATATAATAGCTCAAACAAGGGAACAAATCTTTACAACAATGATCACTCCCACCCTCTTTGTACACAGGGTTGATAGGGATGGGCAACTTAGACTTTGGCTACCCAAAATGGTGGTGGTGGTGGTGGTGGGGTCTATAACGGCAAGAAGTGACTGGCTTATAAGCTTTCAAGAGGGAGCCTGGTTTCTGATGGTGCAAGGGTAGGTAGAACCTCCACTGAATGATTTCCAATCTGTTGGGACCAGACTGGTGAAAGGAAATGGGGATAAGACTCTTGTGGTATAATAGTGAATAATTGCCATCTGGACTCACTGTGAGGGTTGGAAATGTAGAGGTAGATTTTTTTTTTTGACAAAAGGAGGGGAGTGATTGATTTTGCAGCCCAGGAGTGGAGGTTCCTGGGACCATCAAGTGAGAAGAGTGGAGAGTGTGACCCTACCCAAAGTGGCATTGACACCAGGGATGGAGACAGAGATCATGACATGGACAGATAGAGAATCTGGGGATACTGGACTCTGTAAGGGAGAGGGTCTGTTATAGCGGGCCTGTGGGGTGTACCCTTTGGTTGTTTGATGATGCATGGAGGGTACTGTAATCATTGCAATAAAATGAAATATGATAGGATGAATGTAAAATTGATCCTATGTATCCCATGTAAACCCATATACAATAAAAACTTAAAAAAAAAAAAAATCACCAGCCACTCCTCGGAAACCCTACACAGGGTCACTGTGTGTCAGAACTGACTCGACAGCACTTAATAACAACACAGTGGTAATGTCTGCAGATTAATGAAAAAGATATTTTTAATTTCTTTCAGATTTTCAATTTCTATTCATTTGAAGGATAAGTTTGAAAACTAAAAGGAGTCATTTGAGAAACTCGGAGTTCTCAGTATCTTAATTTTGTTGCCTCTATCACTGGAAGGGTCTGGACTACAGTGGAAAGGGGAATATGGAAAACTCTGAGAAACTTAGGATCTTACAAAGTATTTTCCAAATACCACATTTACTCCATGAATGTTACCCTTCTTTGTCTTTGACATTTCAATTTTAGGGAAATAAGAAAACACAGATGTTTTCCATTAAATTATGCTAAAGTATAAAATGGGAGAGGCTTTCCTCAGTAGAATTCACCATGTTCATATAATAATAAAATGTTTACATATAAAATAGTAAAATGTTAAGATTAGTGAAATAATGATTTTAAACATAGTGATATTATCATAAGCCATTTTCAAATATATTTGTATATTTGTATTTGAACAATATATATCACAGCAGTCGGAATATTTATTTACATATTTAAATACTATGTTAACCTTCTGGAGTCCTGCTGGTACAATGAGTTACAAGTTAGGCTCCTGACTGCAAGATTGCATCTCCCAAGTACTCCATGGGAGAAAGAAGAGGTTTTCTGCTCCTGTAAAGATTTATAACCTCAGAAACCTCACACAGGGTCTCTATTAGTCAGAATCGACTTGATGGCCAAAAGTCAACCTCAGAGATATCTTTTCATATATGTTACCCCAAGTTACAATCTTTACATGTAAGCAAAGAAATCATTAAATTCACTAGGTAGAACTTGAATTTGGGTCAATAAGTCTACTGTCTTTTTTAAAAAAAATTTTTTAAAAAGAAAATATACTCATATAGTCACAATATTTTAATTCTAACAGTCTCCCTTTCCCCTGAAATATAATAAAGAAACCACTCAATACAACTTTTCAAGAAATTTTCTCTAAAGCAATTTTTCACAGACAGTATCTTATGGTTTAGTATTTAAGAAGGCATGCATGATTCATCAGACAGGTTCTTTTTCAACCTGACATAAACATAGCTCGTTAGAAAACAGATAGCCAGTGGGTGTCCATTCTGTGCTCTGCACCACATGTATGTATTTGGGTTAAACTTCACACAGGGTAACTATGCATCCACCTGACTTTACAGATAAGGAAACAGAGGTTCAAAAGGCAAAAGGGTGACAAAACTCTTTATTGGAAATATGGGGTGATTTTTGCTTTAAACTATGGGACTTCTGGCCTCCTAGTGTTCTGCTGTGGGTTAATGTGCTGGACTGCAAAATCAGTTTGAGCCACATGGTTGGTAGTTCAAGCTCACCAGCCACTCCTTGGAAACCCTAATCACTGTGGGTCAGAATTGACTCAGTGGCACTTAACAACAACATAGAACTTCTGGTGTGGTTCTATAGGATCAGCATTAAACTGAGAACCATAGAGTCAGAATTTCAAATCTGCCAGCTATTCATTGGAAAGCTAGGGTTACTATGAGTTGAAAGTGACTCTAAGGCACTTAATAACAACAACATTCTACTTTCAAACAGAAAATGAATGATTTGTCCAATTGACTATTGTTGTTGTTGTTGTTAAGTACGATGGAGTCAATTCCGACTCATAGTGACCCTGCACAGGGTTTCCGATACTGTAAATCTTTATCGGAGCAGAAATCCTCATCTCTCTCTCACTGAATGGCTGGTAGTTTTGAACTGCTGACCTTGAGGTTAACAGCTTGATTTGTAACCATTAGGCTACTGTATGACAACAATTTCCTCTCATTTCCCTTCCCCTTAAGTGATCAGGCCCAGACAACAACAGGCTTCTTAAACCCCTTTCTTTCTCGTAAGACCAGTGATATATTGTTTCAAACACATGCTCGCCTAAGGATATCATGTATAACAATAAGAAAAGATACTTGAATTTGAAAAGGAATTACACAGATTCAAGAGCAGGGGAGTTTTACCTATAGACACATTCAGTGAAAGTGAGGTAAAGTCAAATGCCTTCCAGAAAAACAGATAATTTGCTTCAATTTGTAAGAAGAGACTCTGAAACTTGTTCTCCAGCATAGAGATGATAAAGCAAATGGAAGAAATGAGCAGTTCCAAGAGCTGAACAGAAAATTTCAAAGATCAGCTCGAGAAGATAAAGCCAAATATTATAATAAAATGTGCAAAGATCTAGAATCAGACAAACAAAAAGGAAGAACACAGTCAGCATTTCTCAAGCTGGGGGAACTGAAGAAAAAAATTCAAGCCTCGACTTTCATTATTGAAAGATTCTCTGGGCAAAAAATTATCGAATGATGCAGAAAGCATCAAGAGAAGATGGAAGGAATACACAGTCACTGTACCAAAAGGAAATGGTTAATGTTCAACCGTTTCAAGAGGTATCATATGCAAGGTTCAATGAAGGAATTGGCAAAGAACAAGGCACCAGGAATTGATGGAATAAGAATTGAAATCTTTCAAGAAAGTGAGGTGGCTCAGGAGGCACTCACACATCTCTGCCAAGAAATTTGGAAGACAACTATCTGGCTGACTGATTGGAAGAGATCCATATTTGTGCCCATTCCAAAGAGAGGTGACCCAAC
>NW_006408592.1:9863770-9864721 GCF_000296735.1 Chrysochloris asiatica
ATGGATTCAAGTATGGCAACAGTAATGAGATTGGCTCAGGATCGGACATTGTTTTGTTCTGCTGTGGATAAGGTTGCTATGAGTTGGTGCCGACTCGATGGCACCTAACAGCAACAACAAATCTTTAGATTACTCTCCTAAGTAAAACGCTATCACTTTTAAGGTTAATTGATCAACTAATACACTAAGAGGTCTTCTGGTGTGACACTGTAGGATCAGAACTGAACTGTGAACCATAAGGTTGGTGGTTCACATGAACCAGCTGCTACTCCCAAATCTTATGTGCTATGAGTTGGAACCATCTTGTTAACAACAACAAACATTAAGAAGAGGCTTTCTCAAGTTCACATCTTCCAGAGTCCTCTTGTGGTGATGGAGAATAAGCACTGGACTTCAAGGTCAGTCTGAATCTCAAGGTTGATGGTTCAAACCCACCAACCACTCCTTGGAAACCCTATACAGGGTCACTGTGAATCAGAATTGATGTTATGGAACTTACCAGCAACAACAGAGACCTCTGAGTCACTCTATAAACCAATAATTGAGTGATTTGAAGAGAAACAGGATGGAAATTGATACAAACAAACTCCCCATTGGGAGCACAATGCAACCACTGTCTGAAATTGTTAAACTCCAGCTAACAAAGAGGACAACCAACTCTCCTCCACCTCTTGCTCAAATCACCTAGCTTTTTCCTGTGTTGTTTGGGGAGTACTTTTTGGATTAATTTTACATATTATTTCTGGCCATGGTATTTTCAATAGCCTCATATGGATGCGAAAGCTGGACAGTGAATAAGGAGGATGGATTGTAGAAGAATTGATGCCTTTGAGTTGTGGTGTTGGAGGAGAATACGGAAAGTGCCATGGACTGCCAAAAGAACCAATAGATCTGTTTTGGAAGAAGTGCAGCCAGAGTGCTCCTTGGAGGCCAGGATGGCTAAGCTTCGTC
>NW_006408592.1:9867692-9868898 GCF_000296735.1 Chrysochloris asiatica
TTTGATTTGAAAAACCAAGTTAATCCTTAAGAAAGATGAACTCTTCTTCTCTAATTGAAAAGAAAAAGAAAAAAGAACCTAAAATATATAGAAAAATCTAGAATATACCCATTAAGTGTCTCTGGTCATATCTGTAAGTGCTTTGAAGGTAGGGAGGGTTTCTTTTTATATTGCGCTGTGCTTAATATGCTGAGGATGCACATGAAATGTCTTGCAATAACAATCACTTAGAATATGCTAGCTTCTGGGGTTTGTCTGAGTAGTACATGTCTACAATTATGATATTTTATAGTTAAAAGGTCATGAATCTAGCAGTTAAAAAAATACACATTGCTTCCCCCAGAAAGTTGATAAATGACAAGTGGAATAGTATGCTTCCGTTTTGCTGGTTCTCCCTAATTGCTTTTATTTTTCTCCAGCAGTGAAAATCTTCTCTTGATTTTTAATCAGGCTTTTGGCAAAACTATGGACCATTTTTAATAATACTTTGCAAATTTCCACTCTCTTCTATAAATCCTCCAACCTGCTACCCACTCCCATGTAGAAGATTATTACACATCCTAACATGGCACTGTAGGACAAGCACTGGACAGCTAATTACAGGGTTGGTGGGTGAAACCCATCAGGGGCTCCCTGAAACACTATGCAGGGTCACTATGAGTCAGAACCTGTTCTATGGCACTTACCAACAACACTAACATACATTCCAGGGCATGAATGGCAAAGTGCAGCTTAGAATGAGATTTAAGGAAGTCCCTGAAAAATACAGATGATGATAGGAGAGGACTTAGAGACCAAACTTTTTGTTTCCTTAGGTTTCCCTGTTGGTTTTTTTCACTTATGCCAATTTAACTTCTATCTCTTTCTTTTAAACATCCATGTGCAGTGTGAAATTGTATAGGCTGTTTAGAGAAATAAGACAGGGTTTAGGGGCCCAAGACAAACTAGACACTCTAGTGGATGTAGAAGGGTAAAATGGTGGGTACAAAAATAGAGGGAATAATGTCCCCTTTGATTTTTAGTAATTGTTATGAAACATTATTCAGGACTTTACTGTTGCAAAGCAGACTAAAATCCTGGGCTTATGTATCATTGTTGTTGTTGTCAGGTGCCATCAAGTTTGATCCGACTCATAGTGACCCCATGCATAGCAGAATGAAACAATGTCCGATCCTGGGCCAACCTCACTACCGCTGCAACACTTGA
>NW_006408592.1:9870012-9870827 GCF_000296735.1 Chrysochloris asiatica
ATCGAATCTCAGCAATGATATCTCTCGTTCCACGGTCTCTTCTGAATCCAGTTGAACCTCTGGAAGTTCTCTGTCAATGTATGATTGTAGCCATTTCTGTATTATTATGTATCATAAGTTGTAAGTATTTTAAACATGGCAGCTATATAATTGTTGTTGTTGTTGTTGTTAAGTACATGGAGTCATTTCTGACTCATAGTGTCCCTGCACAGTGTTTCCAATGCTGTAAATCTTTACGGGAGCAGAAAGCTTCATCTTTCTCCCGCGGAACCGCTGGTAGTTTTGAACTGCTGACCTTGAGGTTTGCAGCCTGACTCGTAACCACTATGCTACCAGAACTCCTTAGCTATATAACGCATGGAATTATTTAAAACTTTCTGTCATAGAAATAGGAGTCCTAGTGGACTACTAACTGCAATTTTGGTGGTTCAAACCCACCAGCTGTGCCTGGAAAATCCTATATGGAGTCACCATGAGTCAGAACTGAAAGGAAGGTATTCAACTGCAATGACATCTTAGCAATAAGGATCCCTGGTGGCACAGTGGATTAAGCATGACCAGCTAACTTCAAGGTTAGTGGTTCAAAACCACTAGATGTTCCAAGGAAGAAAGTTGAGGCTTTCTGCTCCTGTTAAGATTTTCAATCTTGAAAACCCTAAGGATCAGTTGTACTATGTCCTATAGTGTCATAGTGGACTCCCGGTGTGGCGCTGTGGGTTAATGCGCCAGACTGCAAAGCCATTTGAACTGCAAGGTTGGCAGTTCGAGTTCAACAGCTGCTTCTCGGAAAACCCTTTACAAGGTAGCTATGGATC
>NW_006408592.1:9870985-9880949 GCF_000296735.1 Chrysochloris asiatica
TCTGGTGCTGTAAGATGAGTACTGGATTGCTTACCACAAACTTGGTGGTTTAGATGTACCAGCTGCTCCTTAGAAACCCTATACAGGATCATGGAAGGCAAAACAGACTTAATGATGCTCAACAACAATAACATATAGTTCCTATACAGGATTTCTAAGGCTGTAAATGATTTTGGGAGCAGACAATCTTATCCTTCTTCCATGGAGCTACTAGGGGTTAGCATTCCAGCGCTTATCCTACTGCACCACCAGGATGAAATGCCATTGGTTATGTTTCCCTCACTATTTTTCCTTTCATTTTTTATAATATCCCCATGCAACTTTGGGGACTTCTGGTGTGGTACTGTAGTATCAGCACTAGACTGTGAACCAAAAGGTCGGCAGTTCAAGCCCACCAGCTGCTCCTCAGAAACCCTATACAGGGTTGCTATGGTTCAATACCAATAAAATAGCACTTAACAACTACAACGTGCAACTTTGGAGTGCTGGTGTGGCACTGTAGGGTAAGCACTGGACTGATAACTACAAGGCTGTCAGTTCAAAACCACTAGTAGCTCATTGGAAATCCTACGCAGGGTCACTGTGAGTCAGTACCAACTCAACAGTATTTAACAACAAGGTAAATAGGAAAATCCTGGATAAGTGTCCTAGAGAAGTTGCCACCCTGAGGCCACATTTCCTTTAGGTTCTCCTAGGTCCTGCCTAAGGAGCTCTGGTAGCGTAGTGGTTATGAATCAGGCTGCAAACCACAAGATCAGCAGTTCGAAACTACCAGCTGTTCTGCGGGAGAAAGATGAGGCTTTCTGCTCCTGTAAAGATTTACAGCCTCGGAAACCCTGTAGAGAGGGATAAGTGTCCTAGAGAAGTTGCCACCCTGAGGCCACATTTCCTTTAGGTTCTCCTAGGTCCTGCCTAAGGAGCTCTGGTAGCGTAGTGGTTATGAATCAGGCTGCAAACCACAAGATCAGCAGTTCGAAACTACCAGCTGTTCTGCGGGAGAAAGATGAGGCTTTCTGCTCCTGTAAAGATTTACAGCCTCGGAAACCCTGTACAGGGTCACTATGAGTCAGAACCAACTCCACAGCACATAACAACAACAGGTCCTGCCTATGAGCTGAATAGGTTTAGGAGAGTGATCTGCAGAAAGCATTGCTAGTGGCTACTTGTTCTTCCCTTCTTCCACCAAAAATATGATTTCCTCACTCAGTATGGGGAATGAAAGAATATTAGTCAAAATAACTGGGCCTCCTTATTCAAAAGTGGCCCTCACTTCCCAACTCAGCTGCTTATTAATACAAATCCCATGTATTTTTACCCCACTGGCACTTAAAATTTTTCTCAGTCACAATGATTTTTGTGTTTGCTTTGTTTTGTTTTATTTTAGTTGTGATGATTTTAGCAGTTATCTCTGGTGTTAGGAAATCACATTTTAATATTTCAGGCAATTTGGCTGCTATGTGAAATGCATATGAAAAAAAAAGAATTTTAATGACTAAGTAGTTGAATAAGTAAGCAAAGAAATAAATGAATGAATTGCTAACGGAATCAAAAGTCCAGGTTTTAGTTCAACTACTTATAGTCTTTTAAATTTTAACATCTATCATCTCTCAAATTTAGATGCTTCATCAAAATAAAAATAAATGTTCTCAGAGATATCAAATAAATAAATAAATAGCATGTAAAAGTTCTGTGTAAATGGGAATTACCTTCAAAATGCCTACTGCTTACTTGCCTGGTTTTGAAGAAATAAGATATTGTTTTGCCAGAAAGTTATGTGGCATGAAGCTGTGAACGGTCTGACAATGCAGAGAATGGTATCTGGCTGACAAGTAAATGAGGGCCACAACCCTATAACCACAAGTACCTGAATTTTGTCAGTAACCATGGGGAATTTAAAAAGAACCCTGCACTCCAAAATGGAATCTGGCCTAGCCACCCACTTGATTACTGTGTTGTGATATCCTGAGGGTCAGGCCTAGCTAAACTGTTCCTAAGACTCCTGACACATGGAAACTGTAAGATGATAAATGTGTATGGTTAATCCACTACATTTAGGATAATATGTTATGTACTTAACAACAACATCAACAGAAAACTAATACAGAATCAGAATGTATCAGTCTAAAAGACTAAGAAACAGTGACTACTGGAGAACAAATATTTGACCCAAGCCTGCCCAACTACTGAACAGAAGATAATAAAATGATTAAAAAATGTATCCTGAAATGTAGAGCTTTGACTGAAGTCCAATCAGAACTAGATTGTGGACAAGGATGCAAATGGGTCTGAGATAGGATCACCTAAAAAGTGAGATGACTCAAGAAGCTATAATTTCACCATCTTTTTCTTACTTTCTTTCTGTTTCTCCCAGTCATTCTATACTTAGGTTGAAGGAACAGTTGTAAATTTCACCATACATAAACAGGAAGACAGAATTCTGGATAATTACTTATTTATCCCAGTTAATTTTTCTTTATCTAGGTTAAACTACATTTTTTTTTTAATGTACTGATTTGTCAATCTGATAACACATGAAATAGCCATTCTGTACCATACTCACAAATAGAACAGAAATCTTAAACCATTATCTAAGTATTTTGATCTCTACCTAGGGCAGGGCTGCTATTTTTTCTCTTTTTCTTTGAAACAGTGATATGAAAATATAACAAGATTTTAATGAATTTTTTAAAAGATTCAACCAGAATATTCAATTGTAAGAGAAACCTTGTCCATATGTATTTCTTCTTTTCCATAGTTACAGTCTTAGTGAAGATGTTCCCAGCTATAAGAAGCACTAACCCCATTTCAAACTAATTCATATCATCAGGCCCTCACCTATTTGGAAGTTCAGAGGCAGGACAGGCTGCAGAACTGGTTTATCCAGGTTCTAAGAAGTTATCGAACTCTTGGATGTTTTCCATCTCTATAATTGGCTTTGATGAATGTCAGTTTCAACTTCAATATGGTTGCAAAATGCCTGCAGCATCTGCAGATATCACATACAGATGCAAAGATGTTCTGAGGAAGCAAAAAGAGGCCACCCCTTTTACTGGTTCTTTATTTAGAACAAAGCTGTGTTCTATAGAAGCCCCCACCCAATTTCCGTTTTACCTCTGATTTAATTCAGGTCACATACTATTCCTGGACCATCACTGGCAATGAGAATGGAATTACTTTAGAGCAATCAAGCCAATCCAGAGCTGGCTGCCTACAAGATGAAAAAAATACTGGAAGGAACTCAGAGAAGGTATAAAAGAAGTGGAATTGGATGCTTGGTGATGTCCATCCACTACACAGTGCATTGCTTTTTGTAATTTTAAGAAAGTTGTGTTTCTGTATCATCTTAACAGATACTAGTTTAATGACAACACAAATTTAGTGACAACAGAAAATATTGCCATGTTGATATGCCATTATTGGCCAGTCTTCCCTTACTTATTTCAATTTGATGGAAATATAAAACAAAATTTGAGATGCTGTTAATTCCTAGCTTAAATTTATACATTAATGATTACTGGGGATCTAGGGAGGGTGATATGAACTTGTGAACTGGTTCTAGTCACACAGGAAAGATATAGTTTATATGAAATGATGCTCACAATGTAATTCTGTTATGTTAAAAAATACATCAATATTTTGGTTAAGCATTCAGCTGTTAACTGAGAACTTGGCTGTTTGAACCAATGCAGAAGGAGCTATTGTAGCATAGTGAATTATGAGCTAAGCTGCTAGCCAAAAGGTCAGCAGTTCAAATATACCAGCTGCTTTACAGGAGAAAATTGAAGCTTTCTGCTCCTGTAAACATTTACAGCCTTGGAAACCCTATAGAGAGTCACTGTGTGTTGAAACCAACTAGCTGGCAGGCAACCAACAACCTGTCATTCCGTGAAATAGACTTGGTGATCTCCTGCCATAAAGATTAAATTCTAGAAAATCCTATGTCATCTCAGTTTGCTATGAGTTGAAAATGACCCAAAGGTACTTAACAAAGAGTGTTTAGTTAATTTATCTCAATTTAGGGTTTTAAATTTCAAAGAAAAATTTTATGGAGAAAAAAAGCAAAATATTTTTATAATTTTTAATTTAGTATCAACAATTACAAATTAATACTTTCTACGTATTAAATAAAGCACCTCTGGAAGCGTTGTAGTTATGAATCGGGCTGCGAACTGCAAGATCAGCAGTTTGAAACTATCAGCTGTTCCACAGGAGAAAGACGAGGCTCTCTGCTCCCATAAAAATTTACAGCCTCGGAAACCCTGTACAGGTGTTGCTATGAGTCGGAACCGACTCCACAGCACACAGTCACCACCACTTATTAAATAAGGAGCTCTGGTAATATAGTGGTTACAAATCGGGCTGTGAACTGCAAGGTCTGCAGTTCGTAACTACCAACTGTTGCACGGGAGAAAGATGAGGCTTTCTGCTTCCATAAAGATTTACAGCCTCGGAAACCCTGTACAGGGTCGCTATGAGTCAGAACCGACTCCACAGCACATCATCGCCACCACCACCACTTATTAAATAGGGGAATGCCGTGGCTTTGTAGGATAAGCACTGGACTGTGAACCACAAGGTTGGTGGTTTGATCCCACGAGAGGCTCCACAGGGGAAAGATTAGCCTTTCTACTCTCATAAAGATTTACTGCCTTGGATCACTATGAGTCAAAACTGACTCCATGGTAATTAATAATTTATTGAATAACATTCCATGGTAGCACAATGCTTAGTTATTCAGCTGCCAAATATTCAGTTCAAACCTATCAGCTAAACCATGGGAGAAAAATGTGTCAGTCATTAAAAATGTTTTTGTTGTGAGCTGCTATTGAATCACTTCTGACACATAGCACCTATGTGCAATTCTTTGTACAACAAACAAAATACTGTGTGATACTGCCCTGTTCTCACAATCTTTACTGTATTTAAGTCTATTCTTGCAGCTGTGGTTTCAATCCATCTTGTTAATGGTCTTCCTTTGTTTCAATGTCTTTGTACCAATCATGATGGCTTTCCCCAGGGGCAGGTCCCTCTTGATAACATGTCCAAAGTACATGAGACAAAGTCTTGTCATCCTTGTGTCTAAGAAACATTCTGTCTTTATTTTTTCCAAGACAGATTTATTTGTTTTTCTGGCTGTCCATAATATATTGATATTCTCACTTATTCAAATGCATCAATTATTTGGTGTTGCTTATTTATTTTTCATCTGTCACATGCATTTGATGTGACTGAAAATATCATTTCAGGTGCACCAGAGTATTCCAAGTGGTATCTTTGCTTTTAGCACTTTAAAGAGATGTTTTGGAGTAGATTAGCTCAGTAGAGTATGCCTCTGCTTTGGTTGACTGTTGCTTTCCATGTACAATATTTGTGAATCAAAGTAAAATGAAATCCATGACAATTTCAGTCTGTTTTCCATTTATCATAATGTTGGTTATTGTGAGGTTTTTGTTTTTTTTTCCTTTATGAGGAAATAGAATCCATATTAAAGATTGTAGTCTTTAAACTTCATCAGTAATACTCCAAGTTTTCTTCATGCTCAATAAAAAAAGATTTTGTCATCTGTGTATCATAGTTTGTGAATGAATTTTCCTTCAATCCTGATACACTTTCTCCAATCCTGCTTTAGTGTCCTTCTTCAGATAGTCCAGTTTCTCAGATTATGTGCTCAGTGTGCAGATTGATTAAGTATGGTGAAAGAATACAACCATGACATACACTTTTCCTGTTTTCCTGATTTTAACAACACATTCTCTTGTTGAGTTTGAAAAATGGCCTCTTGGTCTAGCTGCAGGTTCTGCATGAATACAATTCAGTGTTATGGAATTCCTATTCTTTATAATGTTACCAATAATTTGTTATGATCCACACAGTCAAAAGCCTTTGCATGGTCAATAAAAATCAAGTAAATATCTTTCTGGTATTGAGTGCTTTCAGCTAAGATCTATCTGACATCAGAAACAATATTCCACATCCTCTTCTAAATTCAGCTTGAATGTCTGGAAGCTCATTGTCGATGTAGAGCTATAACCATTTATTAATTATCTTCAGCAGAATTTGATTTGTATGTGATGTTAATGATTGTTGATGTTGTTGTTGTTACTGTTACATACCATCAAGTTGGTTCTGACTCACAGAAACACTTTATAAGGTTTTCTAGGAGCAGCTGGGGGTTTGAACCACTGACCTTATAGTTAGTGTTCTAGTGCTTATCCTATAGTGCTGCAAAATTTATTTAGAATGGGCCCAAATATGGATCTTTTCCACCTATTTGGCCAGGTAGCTATCTTCCAAATTTCTAGTCATGGAAGAATGAGCACTTTCACTGCTTCATCTGTTCATTGAGACATTTTAATTGGTATTCCATGAATTCCTGGATCCTTGTTTTTTTGTTTGTTTGTTTGTGTGTTTTGTTTTTTTAACCAATACTTTTAGTATAGCTTAGACTTCTTACTTAAATAACTTTGGTTCTTGATTACATGCTACCATTATAAATGGTTTAATGTTGACCAGTTCTTTTTGGTAGACTGTGTATTCCTTCTTTCTTCATTTGATGTTTCCTGTACCTTTTAATATTTTTCCATAGAATCAGTCAGTATTATAACTCTAGAGTTGATTTTTATTTTTCTTATTTTTTTTAGAAATGCTGAGCATGCTCTTCCCTTTTGGTTTTCTAATTCCAGGTCTTTGAACATTTCCTTGTAGCATTTTAATTTGTCTTCTCAAGCTGCCGTTTGGAATTTTCTGTTATGCTCTTCCATGTCATCAAGAGAATACTATGGGGTCTTTTCTGACATGTATTTTGATATTTTCCTTTTCCTCTATTTTTAATGTTCTTTTAGTGTTTTTCATTTATGATATCTTTGATGCCATCCCACAACTAATCTGGTTTTCATTTATTAGTGTTCAGTTCATTAAATCTATTCTTTTTTGTTTTTAATGTTTTATTTTGAATTATGTGATAGTTTACATGGGAGAACATTAGTTTTACATTCATCCTATTGTATATCGTTTCATTGCCATGGTTACAACCCCTCCATGCTTCATAAACGAACCAAAGGGTATACCCTGCAAGCCTGCCCCCCTCCCCCCCAGTTGTCAGCACACAGCCCCTCTCCCTCTCTGGGTCTAGAGTCCCCAGATGTTCCATCTCTCCACATCATCATCCCACCTCCATCTCTGGTGTCACTGCTTCTCTGGGTAGGGTCCCGCTCTCCGCCTTTCTCCCTTGATGGTCCCAGGGACCTCTGCTCCTAGACTGCAAAGTTAATCACTCCCCTCCTTGCTACAAAATGTCTGCCTTTACATTTCTAACCCTCACAATCAGTTTAATAACAATTATTCACTATTGTATCACAAGAGACCTATCCATATTTCCTTTCATCAGCCCCACCTAGACAAATTGGTTACTACTCAATGGAAAGTGTACCTTCCTCCATGCCCTATGGATCTAGATTCCCTCTTGAAAGCTTGTAAACCAGACACTTCTTGCCTTTGTAGCCCTCCCACCCCCACCCCCTGCCACTTTGGTTAGCCAATGTCCTAGCTGCCCATTCCTGTCTACTCTGTGTATGGAGGGGGTGGGACTAAATCTATTCTTGAATGGTGTCTAAATTAAGATAAAAGATATTTCCAAAGGTCCTACTTTGACTTTCATGGACTTGTTTTAATTTTCTTCAGTTCAACTTGAACTTACATATGAATGCAATTGATAACTTGTTCCATAGTTGGCCTCTGGGAATTTCCACTGGACAGTTCTGCTTTGTCGTATTACATAGCTATGAATTAGAATTGACTAGATAAAAATGGGCAATGGGGTGAGTAGGATAAGAACTGGACTGCTTACCACAAGGTCATTGGTTCAAACCCACCAACTGCTCTTTAAAAACCCAATATAGGGTCTCTGTCAGTTGAGACTGACTCAATGGCACTTACCAGTATGTACCATATTTTGTCCTATTATCAAAACTTCTTCCATGATATAGGCATTAGTACCTCCATTTGATGGATGAAAAGTGTCTGGTTCAGAGAATACAAGTAAATTATAAGAAAATACTTGTTCTTGTTAGGAATTTGAATCTGTTTCTAATCCCAATATCTTAAACCTCTGTGAAACTTGATTAGATAGTTCTATCCTGTCCTCTTATGTTGCTATAAATTGCAATGGACTAATCAGGAATGGGTGATGGCCTGCTATACATTATTGAATAAGGAAGACTGCAGAAAAACCGATGCATTTAAATTACAGTGTTGGTGAAAAATATTGAAAGTTCTGTGGACTTCCAGAAGAGCAAACAAATCTGTCTTGGAAGAAGTACAGCCAGAATGTGCCCTAAAACTTAGGATGGTGATACATTGTCTCTCATACTTTGGACATACTGTCAGGAGGGGCCAGTTCCTGGAGAAGGACATAATGCTTAGAATTATGCACCATATTGTCTCCTATTATCATGAATTGCCCATGGTCTAGTCAGTGTTATCTCCATTTGGAGTTCTGGTGTGACATTGTAGTCCAGGCTAATGCAAGGCCAGTTTGAACTGCAAGATTGGCAGTTCAAACTCACCAGCCACTCCTTGGAACCCCTGTACAGGTTTCTATGGGTCAGAACAACTCAAAGATGTATAACAAAAACAATAATATTTTCCATTTAAAGTTAAATTGTCTAACTCCAGCATCTATAGTATTCCACTTAACTAAATTACCCAGAATAGTAGCTACTCAATAAATAGGTGTTGAATCAGTGGATGAATGAATTTCAAGCTCAAATGAATGTTTTTGTTCCCTAGGATCATTAAAATGTGATTCTAAAAGAATACCATATATTTTCTGCTGATTAAGGTATATTTAGCCAAGTAGAGTCTGTTCAGTCTAAATTGATGCACTTGATTTGATTTGGTTTGTTGTAATAGGCAAAAGTATGGACCTCCCAAGTGCTTTAAATAATGTCCCCATATTCTCCCAATCACCCTACCCTAATGTGTAGCTAATTAAGTAGAAAAAGGGAGAAAATCACCTTCTCCACAGGAAAGTCATTTTGGCAGCCTGGCTATTCTAGGTAGAGTTTATTAGCAGAGTGAAGCAGGGTATGAAAGGACAACTAACAAAGGTGACCTTTTTCATCATGCATAAAGACTGAAAAACTGAGAATTGCTGAGAACCCTTTAGATTGTTTCCAAAATTGTCATGAAGAATTTGGGACTTGAGCCATATGGGAAATTGCCATCTCAAAGCAGAACATGTCAAGTTCCCTTTGGAAACATGTGAGTCACAAATGAGCCAGCTTAGATTTCAGAACCTCATAGACCCAGACGTTTTCAAGATTTAGATTGTGGCCATGAGCAAGTATGTATATATGTATGATTGAACACACATACCTGTCTGTGTGTTGCTTTCCACACGCTAATGAAAGTATGTCAAGTATCCAGTGAGTTCTGCTCACCAATTGCTTCCTTGAAACCCCACACTCATCTGAAGGCTACTGTAAGCAGATGCTTGATATCATGGGGAAATTATTGCCAGAGGTAATAAAATGACATTATCTTTTGCAACCCTCATCTCTTTCTCTTCTTAAGCTGTCAGATATATATCATATCACTCACTTATGCCTCCACTTGCTTGAATGTTTGGGAATAGAAAAAGAAATAGGAAGCAACATTTGTTAATCTTCTACTATGTCTGGGGCTTTGTATTTATCACCTTGTCTTATTTTTACAACAGTTATCTGAAGTCTTTATGATCCCAATTTTATAAAGCGAAACTGAGGTTCAGAACTCTCAAAGCCAGTGTTGCTGTTGTTGTTATTAGGTGCCATTGAATCAGTACAGACCCATAGAGACCTTATGGATAGCAGAACAAAACACGGCCAATCCTGGTCAACCTCACTACTGTTGCCACACTTGAGTCCATCGATGCTGACACTTGGCCAATCCATCTCGTTGGGGGTCTGCCTCTCTCTCTCTCTCT
>NW_006408592.1:9886200-9889097 GCF_000296735.1 Chrysochloris asiatica
ACATAACTGAAAACATGCAAACAGCAGAAGGACTAGATGACTTGGGTCTCCTACATTTTTTCACTTAAGTGCATCAAAGACTTTTGGTGGAAGACTAAAAAGAATACAAGAAAAGAAAACAGCAGCAATGACATATTGCACAAGGGACTTAGCTCTAAAATCTCTAAAATGCAGAGAAAACTTAAGCACCTCAACAACAAAAGGTTTGTGTTTTTGAATCCCAAACCCTTGATTCCTTGATAACCTTCAGTGGCAATGATTCAGGAGCACGTCTGAGGTTTTTTGTAAAGGTACTTCCTCTTCTTTACCACCTCGGAAATTCTTCCATTTCTCAACTACTTTAATTATATCATACACCTAGATGACACTTTTATAGTAGTTGGATGAAGCTAAAGATAGAAATTGGTGATTTCAAAAGAGTTTTAGATGCTTTCACTTACCTTGGTCTTCCCTGTGCAGCTCTGTGGATGACTGGCACTTGGCTTCATGAAGTGTTTATACAGCAGGGGCAAAATGTTAGAAATTGCTTCTTCCAACCTTATTATAATATGATTCTTGGCTGCCAAGCCACATGCCAACTGCAGAGTGGTGTGCTTGGTGTGAAGGTAATTACTCTGGGGTTAATTACAGAATCCTTCCAGCTTTATTGCATAGTTTCCTTAGAGACACAGTCTCTCTCTCTCTCTCTTTTGGATGAGGTATACAAGACTGTCAATATAAAAATGTGCAGCATTGTTTTGGGGCACAAATCTCTATAATTAAATAAACTTCCAAGGGACGTAAATGGAAAAAGGCAACTAGGTTCCTCTATTCCTACCAAACACTACTTTTTCCCATACTGTTTTTATGTTGTTGTTATGAGTTCTGTTGAGTCGGTTCTGACCCATAGCGACACTGTAGAGGGTTTCCAAGGGGCAGCTGGTGAGTTTGTACCACCAACCTTGTAGTTCAAACAGCTTTGCAGTCTGGTGCATTAACCCACAGTGCTAAACCAGAACTCCACTCTTTGTATGGGAGTGGTGGCTGTGTACCGTGGCGTCAGTTCCGACTCACAGCAACCCTCATCTTTCTCCCATGGAACAGCTGGTAGTTTCAAACTGCTAACCTTGTGGTTCACAGCCCGATTTGTAACCACTACGCTACCAGAGCTCCTTATAGGAGAGAGATATTTTATAGATTTACTATGGACTGAATGATCAAATGATTTAGAGATCAGAAGTTTATATCTATATTAAGAGGCATTTCAAAATGTAAATGACTCTCTCTGAAGTATCTAATATACTTCTTCCTGACTTATTTCCATGTTATAACAATTAAATTTCTTTGAAAATTTTTATTATAATATTCTATTGTGCTTTTGGTGAAAGTTTACACAGTAAATTAGGTTCCCAATCAACAATTTCTATACATGACACTGTAGGATAAGCACAGGACTGCTAACCACAAGCTGGTAAGTTCAAATCTACCAGCCACTCTACAAGAAAAAGATGAGGGGTTCTGGCTCCTGAAAAGATTTACAGACTGGGAAACCCTGCCCAGGGTCACTATGAGACAGACTCCACAACACTTAACAACAAAATCAGCATATTGTATTTTGAAATCAGGAAATGTGAGTCTTCAAACTTAGTATTTCTTCTTCACTATTATTCTAGCTATTCAGGGTCTCTTTCCCTTTCATATAAATTTGGTGATTTTGTTTTGTTTCCGCTTCAGTATTAGAATTTGCATCAGGATTACATTATATCTATAGAATGACCTTTTTGCAAAGTTAAGTCTGCCAATCCTTAAGCATGGTATATTTTTCCATTTATATAGGTCTCTTAGTTTCTTGTAGTAGTGTTTTATAGTTTTCTTTGTATAAGTCATATGTATGTCTGGATAGCTTTATGTCTAGGTAATACAGTCTTTGGAGGACTGTTATAAATGGCAACCTTTCTTTTTTCTTTTGTGGCACGTTATAGAAAACACAAACTGATTTCAGTAATGGGGATATTGTTTGTTATATAATTATCAAATTAAAACAAGTACAGAGATAGGAATGTAACTCTGAAACAATACGACATAAATTTGAATCTCAGTTTGATTGATTGACACCTGAGTCATGTTGATCAAATTCTTACATTCTCAGTGCCTCATTTCTCATTTTCTGAAAATGGGAAATTGGCACAATAATAGTATTTACCTCATAAAATATTGCTTATTATAAAGATTAAGTTATAAAAAAATATAAAATGCTTAGAGCCATATCTGGTCTGGTTTTAAATTCCTCTTATGATACTTCAGCCCTGAGAAATATTACTATAAGTAAACGAAGGAAATATAGAAAAGAAAAGCACATTGTGTTCTATTTATCTATTGCAGGTTCAGGAGGACAATAATGATAAATGCCTCCATCAAGAAAATGCCCATATTCCCTATTCCGTTATGCTCATTTAAAGGACAGAACCAATATTTATTATCCTCTTAATATATGCTAGGCACTGCTATGGGTAATTTACATTCATCTTCTTCTATAATTTTCCATAGGACCATATCAAGTATCATTTTACAAGGAAGATACTAGGTTCAGAGAATAAGAATAACTTCTAAGGTCAGTAAATATTGATATTGGGATTCTTAATCTCATTAGTATAGTATTGTTGGTTAACTTTCACCCCTTCTTCAGAATTTAGTTTAGTTTTGGCTTCCTACTTAAAGTTGTCTTTGATTGTTGTTGTTGTTAAGTGCTGTCAAGTCGATTCCGACCCATAGCAACCCTGTATAGGGTTTCTGAGGAGCAGCTGGTGAGCTTGAATCACCGACCTTGCAGGTCAAACGGCTTTGCAGTCTGGCACATTAACCCACAGTGCCACACCAGGACTCCTGTCTTTAATTACACCACTTAAATTCTGTTATCA
>NW_006408592.1:9890990-9892659 GCF_000296735.1 Chrysochloris asiatica
TGAAGAATTTCATTGGAATCTGGATTGGGATTGCATTATATGTGTAAATTGCTTTGGGTAGTATTGACATTTTCACAATGTTAAGTCTTCCTATCCAGGAACATGGTATATTCTTCCATTTTTGTAGATCTCTTTTGGTTTCTTTTAGTAGTGTTCTGTAGTTTTCTTTGTATAGGTTCTCTGTTTTTCTGGTTACATTTATTCCTAGATAGTTCATCTTTTGGGTTGCTATTGTAAATGGTATTGTTTTCCTAATATCCTTTTCAGTACTGTTGTTATTGGTATAGGGGAATTCAACTGATTTTTGGATGTTGATCGTACACCCTGCCACTTTGCTAAATTCTCCAATGAGGTCTAGTAGCTTTTTTACTGAGTCTTGAGGTTTTCTTATATAGGACCATATCATCTGAAAATAGAGTTTTTCTTCCTCTTTGCCAATTCAGATGCCCTTGATTTACCTATTTTACAATGTAGCTCTGGCTAAGACTTTGAGCACAATATTGAATAGGAGTGGTAACAAAGGGCATCCTTGTCTGTTTCCTGTTTGCAGAGGGAAGTCTTTCAGTTTCTTTCCATTGAGAGTAATGTAAGCTTGTGGTTTTGTATATATACTCTTGATTATGTTGAGGAATTTCCCTTCAATTCCTAATTTGTTGAGTGTTTTTATCAGGAATGGATGTTGGAGTTTGTCAAATGCCTTTTCTGTATCAATCAATATGATCATGTGGTTTTGTTTTTTTTTGTTTTTTTTTTCTATTTTCTTGTTTATATGGTGAATTACATTGATTGGTTTTCTAATGTTGAACCATCCATTCATCCCTGATATGAATACCACTTAGTCAGGATGTATTATTATTATTATTATTATTTTTTTTTTTTTTTTGATGTGCTACTGGATTCTGTTGGCAATGATTTTGTTGAGAATTTTTACATCTATGTTCATGAGGGATATCGGTCTGTAACTTCTTTCTTAGTGATGTCCTTCCATGGTTTGGGTATGACAGTTATGCGTGCTTCATAAAATGTATTAGGAAGATTTCCATCCTCCTCTATATTCTGGAATAATTTGATTAGAATTGGTGAAAACTCTTCTCTAAATGTCTGGTCATACTTACCAGTGAAGCCATCTGGACCTGGACTTCTTTTGGTTGGGTGTTTTTTGATGACCTGATCAATTTCTTCTATTGTTATGGGTCTGTTCAAATCTTCAACTTCACTCTGTGTGAGTTTAGGTAGGATGCATTTTTCCTAAAAATGTATCCAACTATTCTAAGTTTTCAAATTTGTTGGAGTACAACTCTTCATAGTATTCTGTTATTCTTTTGAATTCCTTTGGTTCGGTTATGACATCGTGTCGAGGTCCTATGTGGGGTTCCAACCTTGACAAGGAAGTGTGGGTAAAATGAAGAAGGGAGATCTGGTGAGGAAAGGGATAGAGAAAGAGAGAGACGAAATATATACAAAATAGACAGACACACAGCTATGATGCAAGCTGGCAGGTAGGCAGATCTGCAAACATATTGCCTAGCATTGCACAGCATTGCACACAGATCTAACTCTACCTCAGTCTTTTATTCTCTTTTTTAGGGAGGGATTTGTTACAAAGGAAGGATGTAATTCACAAAGGGAGGATGTGATTAAGACAGGATATGGAACTGAAATGTGATTA
>NW_006408592.1:9892759-9899429 GCF_000296735.1 Chrysochloris asiatica
GTCATCACAGTTAACTCTACTTTGTGGAGGCTGCTCTTCCTCAATCACATTTTGAGTGCCTTCCAACCTGAGGGGCTCATTTTCTGGCATTATATCTGATGGTGTTTCTCTGCTATTCAGTGACTAAATATTTGGAAATAGATCAGCTCTCTTTCCTCCTAGTCTGGAAGCTCATCTGAAACCTGTCCACAGTAGGTGACCGTGCTGGTATTTAAAATATTCATGGCATAGCTTCCAGAATCACATCAACTGACAAGCAACCACAGAGGAGTAGTGGTGTGGGAATGTATACAGTGATTAAAGCACTCAGTGGATAACAAAAGCTGGGAAGTTCACACCCACTCTTTACCCCTGAGAAGAAAGTTGCAGGAGTCTGCTTCCCTAAAGATTGTTGTTGGTTTTAAGTGTCATCCAGTTGGTTCCAATTCATACTGACTTTGTATAGGGTTTCTGGAAAGCTACTGGTGGGTTTGAACCACTGAACATACAGTTAGTTGTCCAGTGTTTATCCTTTAGCACCATACCAAGACCTGTAAAGATTACGGCCTTGAAAGTACAATGGGGAAGTTCTACCTATAGGATCATTATGAGTTGATTTTTGGTTTTGGTGGGAATATAAGCTTTATTTCTTACTTTGTTTTAAATAATATTTTATTATGCTTTTGGTCAAAGTTTACAGAGCAAATTAGGTTCACACTTAGCAACTTCTACATTTAATGTTCAGTGACATTGCTTACATTTTTCACAATGTATCAACATCCTCATTATTTCCATTCTGGTAGTCTATTTCAATTAATTTTGTTTCCCTAACAACTTACATTCTCATCTTTCCTTTAGAGTCTTTGCCTTTTGATCTTTTGTAAATGATTTTTTTAAAGGATCACAATATGCACAGATAATACTCCTTATTTTATGAACCACTATGTTCTGTACCTAAAGGTGACCTTGTTGTTAAGTGCTGCCTAATCAGTTCTAATGCATAGCAATCCTGTGTGGAATCTAAAACTGCAAGTCTTTAGGGAAGCAGAAAGCTTCCTTTTCTGTCACAGAGCAGCTGGTGGGTTCAAACCTCCAACTTTATGGTTAACAGTGCAGTGCTTATCCTACAGAGTCACGCTGCTCCTAACATGGCACTAGATGATATTTTTGGTTCATGGTTTGAATAGTAAACCAGGCTATAGTCTTAGGAAAACCTCTATTAATAATCAATCTAGGAAGTCTGGAATTTTAAAGAATTTGAATGGTTTCACATATTTTTTTTCTCCCATTCTATATATATCCATCTATTGAGCTGCTGATCAGAAAGGTGGATAGAGGTAACCAGGCACCATCTAGTTCTTTATTCTCAGGCTAGATGAAGATATGTTTCATGCAGATTAGTTTCTTCTTTGAGTCCTTGGTTTTCTTCTTTATCTTTTTGTTTCAGGAGACTAATAATTGTATCTTAGATAGCCTTTGCATGTTGTTGTTGTTGTTGGTGTTGAGACTATAGACAGCAAAACATACACTAATTCAACAGTGTCTGCATTTACAAGTCAGAAACATTGTTTGCATTCTTTATGTTGGTGAACCATTCTTCAAGTTGGGCAACAACCATTCTTACCCTCCTTTTCTGAGTCCTTCCTCCTCCATAACTTAAACATTCTGGCTCATAAATTTTCTGTTTGATCTTTTCTGACAACATTACTGTTGTCAATTTGATTACATATTAGTTAGTAGTAGTTGGATGCCATCGTAACAATCCTGTATAGGGTTTCTGAAGAACAGCTGGTGACTTGGAATCACCAACATTGCAATTCACACTGATCTTGTGGTCCAGTACTTATCCTATAGTGCCAGATCTTAAAAGAACACAATGCTCAAGACAATCATTATTTTACTAGTTAAGTTGAACACTTATTTGGTTTTAAGAAGATCTTCTGGGAATATTTTTGGTTAACATTTTAAACAATATCTCAGGGCAGTAGTTTTGGGGAAGAGGTCATGTACCTAAATTTTTCCCTAAATTTTACTTCTTAGGATGATGTTGAGAATATATGCAGCAAAACACACCAATTTGACAATTTAGTGGTAGATTATATTCTGTGAATTGTGCAACTATTCTCACCTACTTTTCTGAGCTCTTACTCTGTCATTACCATACATGCTGCCCCCAAAGATTATAATTTAAAGTCTTAGATTGCTGTTGTCAATTTGATTTGCTATGTTGCTGTTGTTAAGTACCATTGAGTTGGATCAGATTTACAGTAACATTGTATAGGATTTCCCAGGAGTGGCTGGTGAGTATAAACCAGCAACCTCACCTTGAGGTCAACTGCTTATCCTATGGCTCCACACCAGGATGCTAAAAGAGTATAATAATAGCTAATCCATTATACAATTGTAAAAAGACTTTAGTGGTTATTTGTAGTTCAAAGTTTAAAGATGATCTCAGGGCGTTGTGTGCAGGATTCATACATTTTCTCTGGCTGCAGCAACTCTGAAGCCCATCAAATTTTGAAATTACTTTCTTCAGTTTCTCTCTTTTGATTAGATTTACTTCTGTGGAATCTTTGATCAAAAGGTTTGTTAATGGTAGTTGGTCACCATCAGTTCTCCTGAAATCATGTCAAAGAAGACAGTTGTTCATGGAGGGAATTGGTCACACCTTTCATCTCCTCCTCCTATTCCTGTCTCTCCTGCTTTCTCTGTTGTTAATTTTTATGAAGTCTCATATATTTATTTTGTGTTTTGACATTTATGCTTTGGTTATATCAGATAATCCAGTGTTAAAGCTACACCTGACAATATTTCCCCGGCATTTTGGTCTATGATTTTTGTGGCTATAGTTTGTGCATTTAGGCTGTTAATCCATTTTTATTTTGTTTTTGTTTAGGGTATGAAGTATAGATCCTGTTTCATTTTTATGCAGGTGGAAATCCAATTTTGCCAACACCATTTATTGAAGGGACTATCTTTCCTTATCAAGTAGACTTAGCACCAAATAACAAATATTTGTTGGTCATCAATGTGTGATAATAATGGAAAATTATTAGAATGTTAGCCACAATGTTGGCTGTTCGAATCCACCGGCAGTTTAATGGGAGAAAGATAAGATTTTCTGCTTCTGTAAAGATTTTCAACCTTGGAAACCCTACCCAGGGTCACTGTAAGTTGGAATCAACTCAATGGCAGGGTTTTGTTGTTGTTATTTTATCTCTTGTTTTAAAGTCTACTACTTGTAGAGAATATTGAAAATGCCATGGGCTGCCAAAAGAAGCAATAGATCTGTTTTGGAAGAAATGTAGCCAGAGTGCTCCTTGGAGGCCAAGATGGCCGAACTTTGTCTGTCATACTTCAGACATGTTGTCAGAAGGAGAAAGATATCATAATTGATAAGGTGGAGAGTCAGTGAAAAAGAGGAAGACCCCCAATGAGATGGATTGGCCAAGTGGCAGCATCGATGGACTCAAGCATGGCAACAGTAATGAGGCTGGCCCAGGATCAGGCAGTGTTTCATTCTGCTGTGCATAACGGTGCTATGAGTTGGTACCAACTCAATGGCACTAACAACAACAACTTGTATAAAAAGTTTTTTTCTATCAGTTTACTTTTAACCTCTTTGTGTTTTTAGGTCTGAGGTGTGTCTCTTGTAAACAGCATACAGTGGGATCATGCTGTAAAACAAATTCTTTCTGCCTTTTGAATGGAGCATTTAATCTATTTATTTATTTGTATGCCTTAAAGCTTCTTTGTCTTTACCCTTTGCTAGTGTTGGTTGGTTGTAGTGAGTCATTTTGGTTCCCTTCTTCTTTCCCTTTGCACATACATTTTAGATATCTTATTAAGGGCTACAATAAATATTACTTTTAACAGATTGTATTTATAACATTCTGTGGTAAGCTGGTATCAATATAACTTCTTTAACATCCAAGAAGTTCTATGTTTATACCATTCCTACCTGCCCCTTTTGTTGTTGTTATCACTAATTATGTCTTTATATTCCATGTGTCCTGAAACATAATTTTATCTTTGCTTTTTATAAATTTTCTATTAAGAAACATAAAGCAAAAATATTAGAATTGTCAAGCATAACTATTTTATTACTAAACCTTTTACTTGTCCATTCACTTCTCTTTTATAGGAATATTTCTTTTCATATATTTCTTTAAATTGCATTGTTTGAGGGTTTTTTCTCTTCCATTTATACAACTCTGATTAATGTTTTTTGCATAGTTAATGTGGTGGTACAAAACTCTCTTAACTTCTGTTTATCTGGTAATGTTTTCATTTTACCCTCATCCTTAAAGCACCATTTCATTGAATATAGAATTCTACTTGACATTCTTTTATATGTTTTGTTTATCCTTTCTTTCAGCACTGTAGATATAGTATTCCATTGTATTCTGGTCTCCAATGTTTCTGAAAAGAAATTGACACTTTTTCTTACAGGGAATCAATTGTATTTGGTTCTTTGCTTCTCTCTCACGGCCTTCAAGAGTCTCTCTTTACTTTTTGAGAGCCTTAAAAATGTCTTGGCATAGATCTCTATGAGCTAATCCTGCTTGGGGGTTTTTTGTTTGTTTTCAGATTCTTGTATTTGTAGATTCATGTCCTTCATTAGATTGGTAAATTTTTCTATCATTATTTCTTCAAATATTCTTTTCCTTTCTCTCTCATCTTCTTCTGAAATTTCCATGATGTATGGATTGGTCTCTTGTTGTCCCATAATTCTATTAAACTGTGCTCAGCCTTCTTTAGCCTCTTTTCTTGTTGCTCTTCAGTGTTTGTAATCTTAACTATCATATTGTTTAATTTGATGATTCCTTGTTCTGCCTGATTAAATCCATTTTGATTACTTCTCTTGCATTTCTCATTTTAGTTATTGTCCCTTTCAGTAGGAATCTCTCTTTTTTAATGTACTCACTTTGTTCTTGCATTTTAAAAATTATTATTATAGTCAGGATGTGGGCTAAAAATGTCTAACTTGCATAGAACCCTAAGTTTTGAATCAATCCCATTAAGTCTGTTATATTAAAAATGTGAGGTCTTTTTGACAAACACTAAAATACTACCATTCTTATTATTGCTGTATTCTTATGTTAGTATACCTGAAACTCTTTCTTTAATGTTTTATTTTACATGTATAGAAAGGTACACTATATACTGTATACTAAAATAAACAATTGACTAATTGATGCTAGTTCATCAAGGTACACTATATACTGTATACTAAAATAAACAATTGACTAATTCATACCTAACTGTTTGAACTTACATTACAAATACTGCTTAAAAACAAATTCGACTTAAACACAAATTTAGAAATAGAATTCGTCCATATGACAAATTTATAAATAGAAATTTTTTCTGCAGTCCCTGATATAAGTTCTGTTCCTAAATTTTTCATGTTTATTTGGATGTGTCATTGATTCTCGTCTTTTTGTGTCATGTGAGTTTTTATTGGGACAATGGAATTTTTCAGAATGTTAATTTTTCAGTCCTCCCTAGTGTTTTGTGGTTTCCCCTGTTACAACTCTTTTCTCTAGCTGGTTTAATTAGGATTTAAATATTCCAAATGTCAGTTTTCAAATTTCCCAAACATAACAGAAAATTCATTTACTAGCCAGTGTTTCCACTAAAGCAAGATATTGTATACTACTCAGTCTGTCCACCAGGAGGCCAAGTCTCCTCTTTCTGGTTATTACTTCCTTTCTCTGTTTCTGCTACCATGTTTTCAGTCAGAGAGCCCCAGCAAGCCATCTTTGGGACTGGGTGGTTCCTCTTGCTTTTGCAAAAGTGTTCCTATCCTGATCTCTGGGGTCTCCTTCTAAGCTGAAGCACAAGCAGATGTTCTCCTCTGTTTCAGGAAAAAGGGCAGACACTCCCGAAAGAACCTCTGGCTGTCTGTTTTGCTGGTTTCAGGGTCACAGTGATCCTGTACTGGTTGGCAGGGACAGTCACCTCTTTGGTGATCCTCGTCCTGGCTCCACTCTAGAGGACGTTCTGTAGGAGTTTTATCAGTACAGCTGCCAACAATTATTGGGTGGGAGAGGTATTGCCACATTCTGAATGGGCTCCAGGGAAGTTCTGTGTTGTTGCTCTCAGAGTACCCTCTGTAGTATTTTGGCTGCAGGTATAACCTCTAATCAAGATTCTTGCTTCCCAGCACACTGAAGCTTCAGTCATCAGTCCTCAGTGGAGGAAGGGGGAACAGGCTAACCAAAACTTACTTCCTAGGAGGTCTATCCTGATGATTTCAAAGGCTTGTGCTATGAGGTACACTGTGAGGCAGCTAGAATATTGATTCTACAGAGAGCAGACTTCATGATAGGGGTCCCTCTGTAGAAATTCACAGTAGCTTGGAGTTGACAGTGTCCAAGTTAGGGAGGTACTGGCATACTATAAACAGAATCCCACGAAGGTGTGCCTTGGTTTTAGAACATGGAGATCTGGCTGTTTGTATAGGCAGGAGGTGTGGTGGTTACAACAACAAACTCTTTATCTGGGGCCACTTCCCATTTCACAGTAGTTGGTGGCTTGCATGCCTAGGGAGATGGGTAGGGAAGATGAAGAAGTGGATTTCTACCACTTGTTAATTCCATGATATTTGTTTTTTTTAAGTTTTTGTTGTGAATTATGTGTTAGTTTACATGGGTGAACATTATCTTTACATTCATCCTATCATACT
>NW_006408592.1:9905179-9913324 GCF_000296735.1 Chrysochloris asiatica
GTTGTGTTTTCATTCTTGTTTGTTTCTAGGAACTTTCTGAATTCATGTTTAACTTCTTCTATTATCCAGTTGCTCTTCAGCAGGGTGTTATTCAGTCTCCACTTATTAATGTTTGTGATTCAATCAATAAGTTGTGGAGCAATGATGATGAAGGAATATAATCAGTTAAGAGGCTAAATCAACTCATACAATAAAATATCCCCAAATTGGATGGGAGGAGCATGGCAAAGAAAGGAAAACACAGCTAAAGTGATGTAGTGGAAACAGGTTTGAAATTGTATTTTGTTTTGGTGACAGTTGAGTCATTAGGATTAATCTGCAAGTGTGGGTGTTCTTATGCATATACCCTCTCTTCTTATCAGCTGGTAGCGTCACTCTCCACTCTAGTCCTCTGTGGTTATATCACTGACTCTGGGCCCAAGAGTCCCCAGGTCTTGCCACACTGCTGGCCAACCAGGTCTACACCCAGGTTCACAAGAGTCTATTGAATGTTGTAGGGCTTAGCTTGCAGCTTCGTTGATGTTTTACCCTCACTTCCCCTTATTGTGACAAACATGGTCACCAATCAGAGCATGTATTCCCATTGAGTCTTAGTCTTAGAAGGATGTTTGCCCTGAGGGGCCTGACCACTTGCCTTTATGTCTCCTGGTGAGCAACTTGCTTGTTCTTGTAGTAATCAGTCGGACTGCCTATATTGTTTTTTATTTTTCCTGTCGGTCTTTCTTTCAAGAAGTATCTTCTGATCTTCTAGCCACTCCAGGCTGGTCTGCTTGTTCTTTTAAGTGGAATTTTCCCACCTCAGAAGATTCTGGATGCAGTTCAGGATTCCACCCATGGTCTTATGTAATACAGAGGCTCCACAGGAAGCCTCCTTCACTGGGCACATTGTAGCCCCATTTTAGGTATTCCAATCAGTTATATGCAGAAGATGGAATTACAAGCTTTTTATGGTGTTATTTCTGCAGAAGTCTAATCTTATTATTCATTGTGCCTTTAGTTTCTAGCATGGGACTCTGTTCTAAATTGAATTAGCTCATCAGCTGAATAAAATAAGCACCAAACACAAAAATATAAACAAAAACAAAAACCCACCTAAACTCTAACTCATGATAAGCTATTTGAACCAGTGTAAAACTATTCTCCAATGGGATTTCAATGGTGTTAAACTCTCAAAAGTATATTGTCGAGCCTTTCTTCCAAGACACCTCTAGGTTGACTTGCCCTACCCACCTTTGAGTTAGTATCCGTGTGCCTAATCATTTACACTACCTAAGGACAATTGACAGATGCATAAGACTTTGTGTTTTATCCTTTTTCTCTAAACCCATTCCATTAAAAACCATTCTTAATTAGTTCTTGAGCTAGAGTGTCTGAGCTATTAGCTCAGGGGTTCCTGAGCAATTTTCTGGGCGATGCTAGAAAAGCCATGGATGTATTGGTTTATCTTTTCAAAGGTCATAAAGAAAAGAGATTGAAGCAAGGCTAAATAGAAAAATAACAATAAGCAGAGACAGGAGTAGATGGAAGGAGGTAAGAAAAGAAGAAATACAAATACAGAAATTGTATCTCAAAATTCACCATGTCTGCTTTGTTACAGATGGTATTGTTAAGTGCCATTGTCTCATTCTGACTCATAGAAATCCTGTGTAGGGTTTCCAACAGTGGCTGGTAAGTTTGAACCAGTGACTTTGTGGTTAAACTGGCCTTGTGGGCCAGTGTTTATCCTGTGGAGCCACACCAGAATTCCTATGCTACAGATTGTTGTTGTTGTTAAGTGCCATTGAGTCAGTTCTGACTCAGTGACCATGTATAGGGTTTCAGAGGAGTGGCTGGTGGGTGTGAATTGCTAACCTTGTGGCTCAAACTGACCTTTTCAATCTGTTGCATTAACCCACAGAGCCACATCAGGTTATAGATATTATTTCTTAAATATAAAGATATTTTGAGGGGTCCTTTGACAAACATCTACTTCATTCCTGTTGTTGTTGTTAAGTACCATGGAGTCGGTTCTGACTCATAGCTAGCCTGCACAAGGTTTCCGAGGCTATACATTTTTATTGGAGCAGATAGCCCCATCTTTCTCCTGCAGAATGTCTGGTAGTTTCAAACTGCTGACCTTGAGGTTAGCACCCTGATTCGTAACCACTACGCTACCAGAGCTCCTAGTCAGTTGCAAAGAAAGGAATGAATATTTTTAATATGAAAGTTGTTGTTCAGTATCATCGAGTAGGTTCTGACTCACAGCAACCCTGATTAAGGAGCAACTGATGAGCTTGAACTGCTGACCTTGTGGTTAGCAGTCCAGTGCTTACCAACAACACAAATTCAAACTACCACTGACCCAGAAGTAACTTTGCACTCTAAAATTGTCTCTTGCTTATCTGGACTACAAATGTTTAATCACTACAGTTGTTTCCTAAGTGGTACTTTTGAATCCAAGGACTCAAAAAACCATACCATCCTTCAACTCAAATTTCCAGAGTATTTCTAGATCTGGGAATTAATGAGTTCTGTCTTCAGAAATCAGAGAGAAAGGAGGTTTGCTTCAATTTGACAACTAGAGGTTAAAGCAGATAGCATATTTAAAAGGGAAATTAAATCTCACCATTCACCATTCATTTCTGAATTGTGATCTCAATTGTACACTTGAAAAAAAAAAAAAAGCTCTCTTAGAAACTTTTCTGGTGAAAATTTGCCAGGGAAAATCTATAACAAGGTCTGATTATTGGAAGTTTAAAGTTTCTTCTCTGGCATACATTTTTAAAATGATGAAAGCTCGAAGCTGCTCTGACAATAGTTCTGATTTGACCCGACTGATTAAAAAGGTCAACAAAAGTTCATTTCTTTTCTCTTCCCTTAAAAAAAATTTAAGAAAAATAAGTCCGTGGTATCTATATTAGGATATGTTTGTGATTAGAAACCTCTCAGCTCGCAACAGCTGTGCAAAAAAGCTCTCATGAAAGAACCTGTACTATCAAAGTCTAAGGCTTAATTGCAATTTTTCCTTACAACTAAAATGTACCTCTTTTGTCTATGCTGTGATTGAAGGTCTTCCTGCTATCTCTTGACCTGACATATTCTCATAAAAATTAATCATATGGAATGGTTTGGTTTTGCATTTTAAAAATAATTTATTTTTGTTTGTTGAGAATAAACGCAGTAGAACGTACACCAATTCAATCATTTCTACATGTATAATTCCATGATGTTTATTACATTATTTGAATTGTGCAACTGTTTTCACCCTCCCTTTCTGAATTGTGCCTCTTTCACTAACATAAAGTCTCTGAGTTTCCTCTGGCATCTTTCAATTTGTTGTTGTCAATTTCATCCCAAACAGAGTGTCCTTGAAAGAGCACAGCGTTTAATGCAATAGTCTTTACTAGTTTGGCTAAACTATTGTTAGGTTTAAGAAGATTTGAGGGAATATTTTAGATTTAAGGTTTACAGAATATTTTAAGACAGTAGATTCAGGGGTTCAATCCACTCTCCATGGCTGCAGAAAATATGTTTTACATGATAATTTGAAATTCTGTGCTTCCTTTTTCCGGTTTTGATTAGGATTTGTCTATAGAATCTTTGATCCAAATGTTTAGTAATGTTAGCCAGGCACCATATAATTCTTATGGCCTCATGTAAAAGGAGGCAATTGTTTATTGAGGCAATTAACCACACATTTCATTTCCTAAATTTTATTCCTGACTCTCCTGTTTCCTCCAGAAATATAGACCAATTATGCCTTGAATGGCCACTTGTAAGTTTTCAAGATCACAAACACCTTACAATGAAATAAAAGTACAACCTTTTTTATGGAGACAGAAAAGTGACTAATTAACTAATTATAGGATCCAAAAAGATTGCCACTCTGATGATTTTATTTTAAATAATGCATTCATTCATATGTGTATTGTTGCTGCTAAGTGCAATTGAGTTGGTTCTGACCCATAGCAACCCTATATAGGAATTCCGAATAGCAACTGGTGAGCTTGAATTGCCAATCTTGCAGTTCAAACCAGCCTTGGGGTCCAGCGCATTGACCTACAGCAGCAGCACACTGGGACTCATATGTGTATGACTGCATGGAAATGCAAGTATACCTTTGTGTACATACTCATGCACACACATATACTCACAGCCTGAAAGAAAGAATTAAAATTATTTTAGAATTTTAGGTCACAATAGTATATTTTCAGAAATAGTAGTCATCTTGCTAGCTACCTGCTGAGTATTTGTATTTGTCTGAGTTCAGGTTGAAAAACCTTAGTGATTTTTTGCTTGTTATTTTGTTTGCTTAAAGTATCTTTGGGGCAAGAAGATTTCAATTACTGTATCACGAGTATTTGGGAATATTGACCAGGGTTAGCCTCAAGAGAAAAACAAAATAAAACTCAAATAAATGACTGTGATAAGAATAATGCTGGACATCTCATGATAGAATTTTGCAAGATCAATGACTTCTTTATAGAAAATACCTTTTTTAAACAACATGGACCACACCAGATGGAATACACAGAAATCAAATTTACCACATCTGTGGGAAAAGGTGGTGGAAAAGCTCCATATCATCAACCAAAACAAGGCCAGTGAAGTCTGTGGAATAGATCATCAATTATTCATATGCAAGTTCAGGATTAAGCTGAAGTAAATTAAAACAAGTCTACCAAAGCCAAAATATGACTTTGAATATATCCCACCTGAACTTAAAAGATCATCTCAAGAACAGATTTCATGCATTAGACACTAAGGACTGAAGACCAGAAGAGTCATGGGATGACATCAGGAACATCATACAGTTAGAAAGAAAATGGTCATTAAGAAGATACGAAAGAAGGTAAAGACCAAAATAGATGTCAGAAAGAACTGAGAAACTTGCTTTCCAACATAGAGATGCTAAAGCAACTAGAAGAAATGAAGAGATACAATAGCTGAACAGAAATTTTCAAAGGTGAACTCCAGAAGACAAAGTCAAATCTTATAATGAATTGTTTAAAGAACTTTAGTTAGAAAATCAAAAAGGAAGAACACACTCAGCATTCCTCAAGCTGAGGGAACTGAAGAAAAAAATTCAAGCCTCAACTTGCAATACTGAAGGATTCTATGAAAAAAATAGTGAATGATGCAGAAAGCATCTAAAGAAGATGGAAGGAATGAAGAGAGTGACTGTACCAAAAAGAAATAGTCTATGTTCAACCATTTCAAGGTAGCATATGATCAAGATCCAGTGATTCTGAAGATGTAGTTCAAGGTTTACTGAAGACACTGGTAAAGAAAAGACACCAGGAATTGATGAAATACAAATGGCAACTTTTCAACAAACTGACATGGCGCTGGAAGCACTCACTTATCTATGCCAGGAAATTTGACCAAGTGATTGGAAGAGATCCATATTTGTATTCATTTCCAAGAGTGGTGACCCAATGGAATGCAGAAATCATTGGACAATGTTATTAATATCATAAGCAAGTAGAATTTTGCTAAAGATAATACAAAAACAGATGTAAGACTTCGATTTGGAGCAGGAGAAGCAGAGACAGGCAGAGGAGACTCCTTGGCGGAGGCATGAAAAAAAACAGAGAAGGCACTTTCCCAGAACAGTTCCAGTGCTTTAGATCTAATATAAGTTTTTGGTGCCCATTGGTGGGGAAATATGACTGTGTTGGGAATACACAGCAATTACAGAATGAATCAGGATGCTGCCTGTGGGCCCCTCAGACTAGGATGAGATCAGGGGGCACAGTAAAAGCCAGGTTGATACAAAGTTGAAGCCACGGGGCAGCGTCTGGAAAAAGAGGTGTGATGGCTTCTTCTGCTTTTATCTTCTTCTCTCCTCTGTCTCACCCTCTCTGCCCAGCCTGGACATCTTTAGGTAGGTGGGAGTATACCCCAAAATGGTTCAGCATTGTGCCCACAGGGTACAATTTTCCCACAGTGCAAAGAGGAAATCCCTGAAAGCCCCAGTGGTCCCAAAAGCTCATCCTTTGGCTGCTTCTTATATTATCTGACTCTGGGACTTAGCCTTAAAGTTGACCTGGGCGGGACCCTTTATTCATGCCTTACCTAACAAGAGACAGCAGGTCTGGCAATACTGCCAAACCGTATTTGCACATTGTAAAACCCCAACATAAAAGGCAAGAACCAACACCAACTACTATAGACAGGATGAAGCTATTTTGAGAATTACACTATGCATATACAGATACCAAACTGACCTTCAGAGAAAAAAACAGTGGGCAATATTTCTTTGATTCATTTCTCAATATCGATGTGCACACCTCCACGATGGTGACTAGAGGAGGTGCCTGAGGGAGTGGACACCCCCACCTACTGCTGGAGGGTTCTACTGTGCATGCACATTGACCTGCACAGCAAAGGCTACTGGACAGACAGCTACAGTTTTTGTTTTTGTCTCTGCTTTTACATTGTTTCTGTTTTTGCTCCTTTTGGTCTCACTTTTTGCCTGGGGATAGGAGCTTTCTCTACCTATGTTACTCAAGAAGAGACAGCAATCGTGGTCATATAGCCAAGCTACAAGCATACCCCATAATATCCCAGCATCAGGACAAGAGCCAATACCAGCTGCTAGGCATTCCCTTTGCGAATAGGAACCAGACAAGGATGCCCTTTGTCACCACTCCAATTCAATATTGTGCTAGAAGTCTTAGCCAGAGCTATACTGCAAGATAGAAAAATCAAAGGCATCAAAATTGGCAAAGAGGAAGTAAACCTCTCTCTATTTGCAGATGATATGATCCTATACATAAAAAACACCAAAGACTCATTTAAAAATCTAATAGGCCTCATTGGAAGATTTAACTACGTGGCAGGGTATAAGATCAACATACAAAAATCAGTTGGATTCCTGTATACCAAAAATGACAGCATTGAAAAGGATATTAGGAAAGCAATACCATTTACAATAGCCGCCCAAAGGATGAAATATCTAGGAATAAATGTAACCAGAGAAACAAAGGACCTAAGAAGAAAAAATAAAGTTGGAAACCTCTCACTCCCTGATTTCAAAATTTATTACATGGCTACAGTGGTCAAAACAGCTTGGTACTGGTACAATGAAAGATGCATAGATAAATGGAACAGAATCTAGAATCCAGAAATAAACCCATCCACATACAGACAACTTATTTCGACAAGGACTTAAGCATATTGCATGGGGATGAGATAGTCTCTTCAACTGTTTGTGCTGGCAGAACTGGAAAGCAATGTGCAAATGACTGAAACAAGACCTTTACCTCAAGCCTTATACAAAAACCTACTCAGCATGAATTAAAGACCTAAATGTGAATTTCAGAATTATGAAGACCATCAATGGAAAAAATAGGGCCAAATGTGAGGGCTCTAATACAGGGCAAACACAGACTACCAAACATTTTGAAAATTACACAAAAAAATAACAAATTAGATGATTAGGACATACTAAAAATTAAAAACTCAGGTGCATAAAAAGACTTTATCAAAAGAGTAAAAAGGGAACCCACAGAATGGGAAAAAATCTTTTGTAATGACGCATCAGACAAGGGACTCATTTCAAAAATATATAGGAAACTATAATACCTCTACAAAAAGTGGGCACAGGACATGAACAGACATGTAACCAAGGGCAGCCAACAAACATATGAAGAAATGTTCACAATCACTAGCCATTAGAGAGATGCAAATAAAAACAACAATAAGATATCATCTCACACCAGCAGTAATAGCAAAGATTTAAAAAGTAGAGGACAGTAAATGTTGGTGAGGATGTGGAGAGACTGGTGAGATTGCAAAATGATCCAACCACTCTGGAAAACAGTATGGCGCTTCCTCAGAAAGTTGGAATAGAAATACCTCATGATCTAGCAATTCCTCTACTTGGTATTTATCTCCTAGAAATACGAACTATAATAGGAGTAGATAAATGCACACCAATGTTGATAACAGCACTATTTACAATAGCAAAAAGATGGAGACAGCCTAAGTGTGCATCAATGGAAGAATGGATAAACAAACTGTGGTATACACACACAATGGAATATTATGTTACCCTGAAGAATAACAAGGAAGCTGCAAGCCATGGCATAACATTGATAAGCCTTGTGGGCATTATGCTGAGTGAAATCAGTCAGTCACAAAAGGAGAAATATTGCATAG
>NW_006408592.1:9913424-9914803 GCF_000296735.1 Chrysochloris asiatica
AATCAGGATTCCACCTATGGTCTTGTGCAGTACAAAGCCTCTGCAGGGAGCCTCCTTCACTGGGCAAGTTCTAGCCCCATTTTAGTTATTCCAAACAGTTATAGGCTGAAGATGGACTTACAAGCTTTCACCTGTGATGTTTCTGGCTATTCCTCTCTCTCCCTCTTCAAGGTTCTATTTTACAATAGTAGGCAAGGGAAACAAAGATTCAAAAGACAGGCAAGCATCCTAGAATCATTTCTCCACTTTCACCCATTCAAACCATGCCTCCATCTTTGTATCCACAAGCCCTGTTGTTCCACATTTGTGCTCAGACCGTTATTTACCTCTGACCCATTTAGCCCATGTAAACCTGCCTAGCTATCCTCCCATCAGCCTTACTTTTCCTTTCCCCCTTATCCTTCTAGTGTATTACCTCCCACCCAGCACCAGACAATCCTGTGGCTATTCGATACCCTGTGCTCCACCTTCCCCTCCTTCACCCTCACTCCACCCCCTACCTTCCAGTAACCAACAACAAAGATAATAATAATAATAAAAATAAAATAATGAAAGATTTTTCCCCTTTCAATGTGGGTGCTTTTTCTTAATTTTTTACAATAATGGCTCTCTGCCATATTCCGGCTTTTGTAACTGACTGATTTCACTCAACATAATGTCCTCAAGGTTCATCTATGTTATGCAGTGGCTTGCTGCTTACTTGTTATTCTTCAGGGTACCATAGTATTCCATTGTGTGTATGTACCACAGTTTGCTTATCCATTCTTTAATTGACGGGCACTTAGACTGTCTCCATTTTTTTTTGCTATTATAAATAGTGGTGTTAAGAACATTGGTGTGCATATATCTACTGGCATTATGGTTCGTATTTCATGTGGATAAATACCAAGTAGAGGAACTGCTGAATCAGAAGGTATCTCTATTTCCAACGTTCTGAGGAAGCGCTATATTGTTTTCCAGAATGGTTAGACCATTTGGCAATCCCACCAACAATGTAGTAGGGTCCCAGTCTCTCCACATCCTTGCCAACACTTATTGTCCTCTACATTTTTAATCTTTGCTATTATTGCTGGTGTGAGATGATATCTCATTGTTGTTTTTATTTGCATCTTTCTAAATGTCCTGATATGGTGCTGTGGGTTAATGTGCCAAACTGCAAAGCTGTTTGAACTGCAGGGTCAGCAGTTCAAGCTCAGCAGCTGCTCCTCAGAAATGCTGTACAGGGCTGCTATGGGTCGGGATTGACTTGACAGCACTTAACAACAACAACAGTGACTAGTGATCATGAACATTTCTTTGTATGTTTGTTGGCTGTACGGATCTCCTCCTTGGTGAAGTGTGTATTCATGTCCTGCGCCCATTTTTTAATTGGGTTATTT
>NW_006408592.1:9919736-9923866 GCF_000296735.1 Chrysochloris asiatica
TAAGTGGGACAGAGGTAAATAGTGATGTATGCTTAACCTTGGAACAACAGGTCTTTGCAATACAGGGATTGAGACATGGTTTCAATAGGTAAAAGAGGGGAAATAATGTTAAGATGGTTGATATCTTTTAATTTTGTTTTCCCTTGCCTAATATTGTAAAATAGACACTTGAGGGGAAGAGAAAGGAATAGCCAGAAATATCACCATAGGAAGCTTGTAAGTCTATTCTCAGTCTGTAACTGATTGGAATACCTAAAGTGGGGCTAGAACTTGCCCAGTGAAGGAGGCTTTCTGCAGAGCCTTTATAGTGCATAAGACCATTGGTGAAATCCTGATCCCCATTCAGAATCTTCTGAGTCTAAAATGTCCACTTGAAAGCAGACCAGTCTAGAGCTGCTAGAAGAACAGAAGATACTTCTTGAAAGAAAGGAAAAATAAAAAATAATAACAGCAGTCCAATTGACTACTACAAGAACAAGCAAGTTGTTCGTCAGGGAGCCATCAAACCAAACATCTAGGTCCCCTCAAGGCAAACTCCCTTCCAAGACTGAGAATCAAGGAGAATACATGAGCAGGGATGTGTTCTTGCTGGTGACCACATTAGTCTACTGATAAGGTGAAGTGGGGGGAAAACAGCAATACAGTTCTGAGCTAAGTCCGACCATGTTCAATAGACTCCTGTCAACCTGGATTGAGACCTGGTTGGCCAGCAGTATGGTGAGCCTGTGGACTCCTGGGATCAGGGACACAGAGGACTAGAGTGGAGAGTGACGCGTCCAGCTGATATGAAGTGAGGAGAAATGCACAAGAACACGCATACTTGCAGATAATACCCATTTGACCTTCAATGGCTGGATGATCAGAATTTGACTAGAGGAAGAAAGAAGAAGAAAAGAAGAGTAATTCACTACAATTTGATGAACTTGACCTATACTTATGGATGTAGTAGCTCAAAAGAGGGAACAAATATTTCTAGTGAGGATCATTCCTACCCCTCAGTACACAGGGTTGACAGGGAAGGGCAGTTTAGACATTGGCTACCCAAAATGGGGAGGCTATAAAAGCACAAAGTAACTGTCTTACAAGCTTTCAAGAGGGAGCCTAGTTTCACAGGGTGCAGGGGTAGATAGAATCTCCACTGAGTGGTTTCCAAACTATGTGGATATGGCTGGTGAAAGGAGATGGGGATAAGACTCTTATGGTTCAATAGTGAATAATTGATATCAGGACTAAATCATGCATGTTGCAAATGTAAAGGTAGATATTTTGTAACAAAAGGAAGGGAGTTATTGATCTTGCAGTCCAGGAGCAGAAGACCCTGGGACCTTTAAGGGAGAAGAGTGGACTGTGGGACCCTATCCAGAGAAGCGCTGATGCCAGCAATGGAGGCAGAGACAGTGATGTGGAAAGATAGAAATGGAGTGGCTAGGGACTTTGGACCCAGGGAGGGAGACTGACTATTTGCTGATGGCCAGGCATCAGGCTTGTGGGATATACACTTTTTTTGTTTGAATGGTTATATATTCCTGAGTGCTCCGGTGTACATCCAAAACAAAACAAAACATAGAGGAATGGAAGCAAACGTTGTTGAATGATGATGTATGGAGGGGATTGTAATCATTGCAGTAAAATGAAATATGATAGGATGAATGTAAAGCTGATGTTCTCCCATGTAAACTACCACTTAACGCAAAACAAAAACTTAAAAAGCAAAACAACAACAAAAAAAACAGATGCAACTATATATTGACTGATAACTTCCAAAGGTTCATGCTGGATTCAGATTAGGACTTGGAATGGGGGATATCATTGCTGACATCAGATGGATATTGGCTGAATGCAGAGAATGTCAGAAAGATTTTTACTTGTGCTTTATTGACTACACAAAGGCTTTCAAATTTGTGGATTACAACAAACAATGGACAAAACTGCAGAGAATGAGTATTCCAAAACATTAAATTGTGTTCGTGAGGAATCTGTAAATATACCAAGAGACTATTGTTCAAACAGAACAAGGGAACACAGAATGGTTTAAAATTGGGAAAGATGTGCTCCAGGATTGTATTTTTTTCACCATAGTTTTTCAATCTGTATGCTAAGCAAATAATCTGAGAACCTGGATTATTTGAAGGAAAACATGGCTTCAGGATTGGAGGAAGACTGAGTAATAACTTGTGATACACAGATGATACAACTTTGCTTCTGAAAGTGAAGAGGACTTCAAGTACTTATTGATGAATGTCAAAGACCACAGTCTTGTGTATGGACAAATAAATAACATCAAGATAAATGGAGAAAAGATTGAAGTTGTCAAAAACTTCATTTTGCTCACATCAACCATCAGCACTCCTGAAAACAGCATTCAAAAAGTCAAATGATTTGCTTCATTAGGCAAATTTGCTGCACAATGCTTCTTTAAAGGGTTGAAGAGCAAAGATGTTAGTTTGAGTACTAAGGTGTGTCTGATCCAAGTCTGGTATTTTTACTAACCTCATATGCATGAGAAGGTTAGACAGTGAATAAGGAACTGTAGAATAATTGACGCTTTTGAGTTTGTGTTGGAGGAGAATATTGAAAGTACCATGTACTATCAAAAGAACAAGTAGATCTGTGTTGGAAGAAGTACAGCCAGAATGCTTCCTACAAGCCAGGATGGCCAGACTTCATCTTTCATACTTCAGACATATTATCAGGAGGACCTAGTTCCTGGAGACAGATATTATGTTTGGTAAAGTGGAATGTTGGAGAAAAAGAGAAAGACCCCCGTGAGGTGGATTGGCACAGTGGTGGCAGCAATGGGCTCAGGCAAAGCACCCATCTGTGAGGCTGGCATGGGACCAGGCAGTGTTTTGTTCTGTTGTGCAGAGCGTCACTATGAGTCAGTACTGACTGGATAGCACCATCACCAACAGCAACAAACTAATTTTAAGTACCTTATCTTTGCCAGATCCTGTGTAAATGCTTCACTTTCATTATTTCTTTTAATTTGCATAAATGCTCCCCTCCAAAGCTTATGAAATAAACAAATAATGATCAATAAGGTTATTTTTCATGGTCACACAGACAGTATATGGAAAAACAAAACCCAATTCAAGTCTTTGCAACACAAAAATGCTTGTCTTTTTTCCTTGGACCGCCTTGCCTTTAAAAGGTGTGAAAACAAATGCAGCAATCAGGTAAAGGATGAATTATACACCAGTCTAATTTTGTAGAAGTCTATCGAGTTCAAAATATTGCTATCATTTACCATTGTTCCTCTGTGTTATGTATGTCTTAGGATGCTTTCAGTCATAACTAACATAAAGTCTGATGTAAACAGAGTCATATCATGTGCTGAAAGCCAAGGGTTGTTGTTGTTGTTAAGTGCTATTGAGTCTATTCCAACCCTTAGCAATCCTGTATAGGGTTTTCAAGGAGCAGCTGGTGAGCTTGAACCACCAACCTTGCAGTTGAAATGACTTTGCAGTCTGATGCATTAGCCCACAGCATTATACCAGGACTCCAAGGGTTGTTGTTAAGTGCCGTTGAGTCTATTCCGACCCATAGAGACCCTGTATCGGGTTTCCAAGAAGCAGCTGATGAGCTTGAACCATTGACTTTGCAGTTCAAATGACTTTGCAGTCTGAGGCATTAGCCCACAGTACCACACCAGATTTCCAAGGATAGGAGCTCTAATCTCAGTTCATTTGATAGCACAACAGCAGCTTCAAGAACCTTGATTCTTTCCACCTCTCTTCTATTATTTCTTTGGTGTGAGTTTCATATACAGGCCATAGTAAGGTTATTTCTCCATGTCCAGATGTCACATCGGGGACTTTTCTTAGGGATGAATAAGAAAAAAATTACTTGTTTTGCTGGTCTTGTTGATTTTTTTAGAAATATATCCCCTTGACTAGGATTGAATCACTTATGCATTCCTAAACTAGTCATTGGCACGGATTTGGGATTATCATGCCTTGTCGGGGTCTGCCCTCGACATAGTTGTCACAAGTGTTTGGTTCACGAGGAGGGGAGATCCAGCGGCGATAGGGATAGCAAAAGAATACACAGACAAACAGAAGAAGGGAGACAATGAGGCACCCCAAAGCCAGGGTGGATACATCACTGGTGGGCAGGCTTGGGACTACAGG
>NW_006408592.1:9924516-9926437 GCF_000296735.1 Chrysochloris asiatica
CACTCTGGCCTATAGGGCCTCGAACCTCTGCACGGTCTGCTACAGTGCCTGACTTGGTCTGAACGTTAAATGTAATGAAATGAATGTTTAGAAGAGAATCAATAAACCCCTTATGTCTGAGTGTATTAGAGGGAGAGGTTCAGGTATGGTAACAGAGACACAGGGAACAATCTTACATTTCTATACATAGTGATAAAGATCATTTTCTCACTTCTCTCTCTACATAGTTGTATCTTGTTCTACATTGTAGTGTCCACTCTTACTTGGAAATAGGGACTAAGACTAATTTCTAGAATTGAGACTATTCCTTCTAGTGATTCCTGTGTATATATATTCCATTAGATATTTTCAGTCAGGTTTTTATAAAGCTAGGAATAACTGGACCTTAGCCCAAATTCTCAGCACTGGATGATTTTTAATTAAACAGGGATGGTTATTAGATAACTTTTAGGAATGTCACATGGATATGATGCATTTACAGCCATAATGTTAAAGTCTTACTGACAAGATAGTTTTTAAACAGATGTAAAAACATACTCAACGTTCCACAAACTGAAAAAACTGAAGGAAAAAATTGAAGCCTCGACTTGCAATACTGAAGGATTTCTATAGGCAAAATGAAGTGGCGCTGTGGGTTAATATGCTGGACTGCTAAATTGTTGAACCACAAGGTCACCAGCCATTCCTTGGCAACCCTATACAGGGTCGCTGGGTTGAAACTGACTTGACAGCACTTAACAACAACAACAACAGCAAAATGTTGAACAATGCAGGAAGCCTCAAAAGACAATGGATGGAATACACAAAGTCACTATACTAAAAAGAATTAGTGAGCATGCAGTAATTTCAGGAGGTAACAAAGGTATCAAAGACTGATGATATTGAGGAAAGAAGTCCAAAGAGCACTGAAGACATTAGCAAAAAGTCAGGCTCAGGAATTGACAGAATACCAATTTAAATTGTTCAACAAACTATGCAGAATTGGAAGTTCTCACTTGTATATGCCAGAAAATTTGGAAGATGGCTATCTGGGCAACTGATGAGAAGATCTCCATAATTGTGCCCATTCAAAAGAAAAACAACCCAACAGAATGCAGAAATCATCAAACAGTATTAATATCACAAGCAAGTAAAATTTTTCTTAACATAATTCAAAGACGAATAAATCAGTAAATAGACAAAGAGTTGTCAGAAGTTTAAGCTGGACTCAGAAGAAGATGTGGAACAAGTTATATCATTGCTGAAATCAGATGGATCTTGACTAAAATCAGATAATACCATAAAGATGTTTATGTGTGCTTTACTGGTTATGCAAAGACATTCAATCATATCAAACTATGGATGATATAACAAAGAATGGAAATTACAGAACACTTAACTGTGTTCATGAGAAACCTGTACATTGACCAGGAGCCAATCGTTTGAAGAGAGCAATGGAATACTGAATAGTTTAAAATCAGAAAAAGTACACATTTGGATTGTAGACAGTCACTTATTCAATCTGTATGCTGAAGGGATAATTTAAGAAGCAGAACTATGTGAAGGAGAATTTGGCATCAGTATTAGAGGAAGGCTCATTATCAACCTGAGATATGCAGATGACTTACTTAAAGCTAAGAGAATTTGAAGCACTTACTGGTGAAGATCAAAGTCTACAGCCTTCAGTATAGATTGAAACTCAATGTAAAGAAAACTGAAATCCTCACAACTGTATCAAATAACATAATGTTAAACAGAGGAAAGGTTGAAGTTGTCCAAGAGCTTATTTTGCTTAGATTCATAGTCAATGGTTATAGAAGCAGTAGTCAAGAAATCAGGGAAGTTTGTGGAACAATATACACTTGTCTGTGGATATTCATCAGCTACATGCTCAAATTTCTGATATAAGTAATTCTCAAGTTGAGAACTGAGTGGCTACTAA
>NW_006408592.1:9927522-9938397 GCF_000296735.1 Chrysochloris asiatica
TGGAAAAGGATATCAAAGTTGATAAAGTAGAGGGTCAACGAAAAGGCAGATTCCCATTGAGATGGTTTGATATAGTGGCTGCAACAATGGACTCCAATAAAATAATTATGAGGATATTTCAGGACTGAGAAGTGTTTCCTTCTGTTATATATAGGGTCTCAATAAGTTGGAGTGAACGGGTGGCACTTAACAACAAGCAATATATAAATGTCATGAGTTCCAGATTTGTCTAAGTAGATATCTGATCTTATTCTGCCTTCTATCCCTTTCTGTTTTTCTTCTTTCCATTGTCTCTTTAGCAACAATGTAATGTGGAAAATATTTCTGACTTTTAATTTTAGAAATTAGATATATTAAGTTCTTTATAAATGAAAATGTATGCCCAACATTTGAAGACAACCCTTTTGTCTAACCTAAGAGTGTTCTTCTCCAATTGAAATGTACTATTTATCCTGACCATTTTTTATGCCATATGATTCTCCAGTAATCCAAGTTGCCAAGCTGTGGGCTTACTTTATGCTGTCAATGTCTGCTTAAAAGTTTTTATAACAAAGTATATCATTGTTGTTGTTGTTACGTGCCGTGGAGTCAGTTCCGACTCCTAGTGACCCTGCATAGGGTTTCCCAGGCTGTAAATCTTTACGGGACCAGAAAGCCTCATCTTTCTACCGTGCAGCAGCCGGTAGTTTCAAACTGCTGACATTGCGGCTCACAGCCCAATTCATAACCACTACACTACCAGAGCTCCTTAAGTATAACATAGATATGATTAAATATATTTAGAATATAGGCTTTAAAAATGGCAAATAAAGTGAATCAAATATAGCTTCCACAATCAAGTATGTTTTGCAAGAATTACATGCTTTATTTTCGTCAGGGGTCTTCTCCTTATTAAAAAAAAAAAATACAAAAACTCACTGAACTAGTTCAAATAAGTAGGGATTTTAGTGGAACAAAGTCAATGCTAATGTGGTAATGAACCTAGAAACTAAATCTGCAACAAGGTCATCTCTCAGAGCAGCTGTTTTTGAGAATGGGATCTTTAAATTGAAATATAAGGAAGAGTGGGTTTGCTAAGATGTTGAGAAATGGGAAAAGTATCATCTATGAGTGTGCAAAGGCAAAGAGAAGGAAAACAAGCAAGACGTGTGAAGAATTTCAAATAGCCTTATATTTTTAAGGTTTGATTGTGAGAGATGGAGCAATCTAGAAATTCTGAGAATACAGTTTGTTCATTCATTCACTTGTTCAGAGATAACATTTTATGCAATAGACCCAACCATTAAAAATGTTTTTCCTTTTTATTTTGTTTTCTGCATGTATATATATATATACATACACACATATATATAGAGACAGAGATACAGAGAGTGAGTGAGCTCTGGTAGCGTAGTGTTTGCAAGTTGGGCTGCTAACCTCAAGGTCAGCAGTTTGAAACTACCAGCTGTTCCATGGGAGAAAGATGAGGCTTCCTGCCTCGAAAACCCTATGCAGGGTCGCTGTGGGTTGGATCCAACTCTCACAGCACAGAGCCACCACCGGTCCCGCTGTATATATAGTTTCCAGTGAGAGGGCACTCTGCTGCAGTGAAATGTAATAGCTTAGATGATAAATTTTCATAAAAACCCAAATCCATATAACATAATCTCTATCAACATACAGAAAAAATCTGGTACTCAAGAAAGTTCTTATTGCTCCTTCTTGCAGTAAATCCCCATAATCTTCTAGCGCCCATCTCCAGCAATCCCTATTCTGTTTCACCATAGATTAGTGGTTTACTTTTTAAAATTTCTAAAATTTTATATAATTATAATCAGATAATACATACTTTTTTATGTTTGTCTTTTTTTACAGTATATCTTTTTGAGACTTATCCATGCTATTGCACATATCAATACATGAATAGCTTTAATAAATAGAAATTGGTTCTCTCACAGATTAGGAAGCTAGACATCTGAATTCAGGGTGCTGGTAATAGGGGAAAGCTTTCTGTTGACTCACAGTTTAGGAGGAAGGTCCTTATCTCTTCCAGCATCTGTTGATCCAGAGTTTCTTGGGGATCTTCATGTGTCTTGGCATCAAACTTACCTTGGATCTAGGAGGTTCCTAGCACAAGGATCCTGGTTTCAAAGGGTGTTCTCTGCTCCTTGTACTTCCGTATTATATATAGTAGATCCCTCTGATCTCTGCTGACTTGTTTAATCTCTTTCATATAGTAAATCAGATCAACTCAACATGCAACCTGTCTTGAAGATTGTGTCCTGTGTCATTAGCATCATGTAGTTGTTGTTAGGTGCAGTCAAGTTGGTTCCAACTCATAGCAATACTGCACAACAGAATAAAACACTGCCCAGTCCTGTCCCACTGTAGGTACAGAAATTTAGCACTCCAAAATGACCATGCCAAAGTCACCTCAAAACCATATCTCCTGTTCCTTCCCCCTACTCCTGCTATCTAGAAAGGAGTTGACAGCCCCCTCATCTAGCTATCTTATTTTCCTGCTTTAGTTGTGCATATGCTCCAAAGGAGCCTAAAGCCATTCCTTCTAGTATGCTGGCCTAAACCCCTTTGGTCTCTAGGAGGAAATAGACATCCAGGTACCTTGGGATATTCCTATCTCTCCTAGTTCCACATACCATCCTTAACTGCCCATATGCTTGTGAATATCACATGACATAAGAAGAGCCTAGCTCCTGCCCTTCTTGTGGTAAAACTTTATGATCCAGCTGGCAAGCACTGGACACAACTGTGTTTTGCCCTTTGTATGTAAATTCCCTTGTTGATAAGCCATCTCCTTTATTTTCTTTCATTTCCTTTTCTGTAATAAACTAATGTTTCTTGGAATGATTTCTAGTCATTTTTCTTCGATCTCTTGACTTTTCCTTTCTGGAACTGAACTCCAAAAGCTATCCTCACAAATGTTGTTATGTTTGAGCTCTTTGCTGCTGCCACTGTGTCAATCCATCCTTTTGATTTCAGAGTTACAATACAGAGGAAAATACTTCATTTCTAAAAATTGAGGATAATCACATAATACTAACAATCAAGTCCTAGCCAAATTAGAATGTTTTTGTGGAGTGGAATTTAATCCATAACCGTATTTCCAGTTTTTACTTCTTATGAACATTTGTTGGATATATCTTTTTGTATATATTTTTTTTCATTTCCTTGGGTGAATATTTAGGATTTGTACTGTTGAATCATACTTCTAAGACTAAGTCTTACTTTGTGTAGATTCTACACTTCTATGGGCAAATCAGTCCTCAGGAATATTTAGTATTGACATACATACTTTCAACAACATTCTTATGATTTTAAAGGTGTGTAGTGGTATCTCATTGTGATTTTAATTTTTTTAATTAATGCTATTTTATACATTTTTCATTATTTTTGATCCCTCGCATGGCTTTGTTATTGATCCAGTCACATGTTTTCCCTTTTTTAATTAGGTAATTTTTATTTATTAATTAATTGTATGAGTTCTTATATATTGTGGATATGTCTTTTGCAAAAATATACATTTCGTGAATATTTTTCCTAACCTATGATTTGCCTAAGATTTCCTGTTGCCTTTTGAAGGGCAAAAGTTTTAATTTTGGTAAAGTTTAATATGCCAATTTTTCTTTGTAATTTTCATGTTTTCTACATATATATTTAAAAACTCAGTGTAACTTAACAACAACATCAATGTAAAAAAGTTTTGTCTATTCCTAGGTTGCCAAGATATTCTTCTATATGTTCTAGAATTTTAGATTTTATGCCTATGCGTACAATACACCTCAAAAATTTTATTGTGTGTATGATTTCAAGGTCCACTACCCACTGTGAGAAATAAATTCTCAAGATGGTCCATCTTCAGTAATAAAGGATCCAAGAGATTGCTAGACTAGATATAAATTGTTGATTCGCATGGCAATAAGGGACCTATGTCCCTGGAGTATTTGTCCAGGATGAATTGGGGCAGGGGGAAGAACCTGTTCTACTAGGAACTTTAAATAAGAATGCAACCATCAAGGCAATAGGTGATGTCCTAGAAAAGATTGTTAACCCCATAGTACTCAGCCAATGAGGAACCAGGGGAAAGACCTTCTCAGACCAAGAGATAAATTCTTGGCAAACCAGCTGGGTGGTGCATCTGCCTGTGTCTTCAGGGTTTGGTGCCAGATTTTGCAAAATAAAATTTTAAAAAGCCTCACTCTCGCTAAAATGAGTACAGATTGAATTTCTTGAGCATTTGTCATTAAGCACTTGTGATAATTCATAGATGACCTCATAACCAACAGGGACTGAGACAGTAACTGGGGAATCCCCTAGTATATGAATGCTCAGTTTTCGAACAGCATTTGTTGAAAAGATTTTTCTTCATAAAAAGTCAGTTGACCTTGTGTTTGTCTACTTCTGTTCTGTTTATTTAATTCTATGGATTTTTTTCTCTCTTTTATATGATTATAACATTACTTTAGTAAGCTTATTAACAACAACAACAACAAGTATAAATACTCTCTCTGTTTTCCTCTCTTTTTCTTAACTTCCTCCTCCAGTTACATGTAAGTTTGGTCACTTAATATTGTCCACACCTCACTGAACTTCAGTTAACATTACTTCAGTGTTTCGTTTAGTTTCTTTCTGCCTTTCAGTTTAGATAGTTTATGATATCAGTGTTCTTTCTTCAGTATCTAATTGACTGCTAATTCCATTCAACATATAATTTACTTCAGATACTTTGTTTTTCATTTCTAGACTATTTTCAGTCTTTTGAAAATAGCTCATATATTTCTTCCCCTTTTGCTCAAATATTTCTCTCCATTTTAATCACGGTGGTGGTTATGTGCTGTAGAGTCGGTTCTGACTCATATTGACCCTGTAAAGGGTTTCTGAGGCGTAAATCTTTACACTTTCTCCCACGGAAGAGCTGGTAGTTTCGAACTGCTGACTTTAAGGTTCACAGCCTGATTTGTAACCACTATGCTATGTTTCTCTCCCTATTAACTCTATGTTTTGTGTCATTTGTGGTTTTGATACTATTAAGTTTTCTTCTTCTTACAGATTTTATTTTACTGCCTTTTTGCATCTCTGATGATTTTTTATTGGGTTCCAGATATTTGGAGTTTTAGGTTATTTTGTAATGAGCTTTCAGCCTAAATTTTTTTTTTTTAACTTAAATTTCGTAGAATGGGGTAGATTATTTCAAGGTTTGTTTTTAAGTTTTATTTGAGGGAGAGTTCAGACTAGTGTGTAATTTTAGGATAAATTTGACCACTTTATTGAAACAATATGCTTCTAAGGATTTCACCCACCACTGTGTGTTTTTGCAAACTGGCTTGGAGCAAACATGAATTCTTTGTACTATCTGAATATCAGGGATTGTTCCATGTACTTATTTTATGTGAGTCTTGCCTAGACTTGATCATTTCTGCAAACCCATATAAATATTAGCACTCAGCCAGAGACTGAAGGGGCTTCTCAGTAGATCTGCAGAGCTCTCTATTTGTGTAGCTCTCCCCTCTGATCTCTAGACCATAAAGTCTAGCCTTCTGGATGCGTCACTTGTTAGGATCACCTCAGTGGTTTTCCTTTTCATGAAGGTCTCTTCCAATGTCCCAAGACTGTTGAATCATTGTCGGGGACTGGCCTTGACATAGTTGTGTTGTTCACGAGTGTTTGGTTCACGAGGAGGGGATATCTGGCGGTGAAAGGGATAGAAAAAGAATACACAGAAAGACAAAAAAAGGGAGACAAAGAGACACCCCAAAACCAGGGTGGATACATTATTGGCGTCCGGCAGCTCTGGCATGGTGAACATATTAGCCATAATGGCAGTAAGGTCCTGTATGGTAAACATCTTAGCTGTGCCCGTAATGCACACCTTGCTAGTTGTAGTGCACTCTTTCACCACCAGCCTGTAATGCACACCTGGGACGGCCTGCATCTCCGTTTTATTTAGGGGAGGAGCTTCACACCAAGCTGGGAGGGACTAAGACAAGGTACAGCTAACATCAGTAATTTTCCAGACATTCAGGTAACTTTACATCATACGTCGCTGGTTCAAATCCCAGGCCCGCAACTTGGTTTCTCAGGCTCAATTAACATAGCTATAGCCCCTGAGCTCAGTTGGGGGAAGGTGAAAGGGAAGGACAAAAGGTTTGGGAGGAGTTCTGCTGTTTTGGCTTCCTGAGCCAGGTTTTCAGGAACTTTGGCTGAATAACCTGCGCCTGGGACAGGTTTAGGGAGGAAGGCTTTTTTGTCTATAGAACAAAGAATCGGGAAGTAGCTAAGCTATTTTTAGTTAATCCTTTGGAGAAAGGTTTAACCTTGAAACCTTTACAGTCTCGGCTTTAGGAAAATATTACATTTATCTGTGGATATTAAGGGCTGATGTTTGGAATTAATAAAATATAACTGAACACTAAGATGAAAACAATTTGTTATGACTGCCCAGTGGCCAGAATCTGTTCCTCAGAGCCTGTGACCTGCATTGTCTGCAACACTCGGGCCCAGTGGGCCTCGAACTTCTGACCAGCTTTACATGGTCTGCAACAAATCATATAGTTTGTACAATATTTTCTTTGTTTAGTACAGAAGAATAAATAAATACTATGGCCAAAAATGGAAGTTTTCTATTTTCCTTTTTATGTTTATTATTGAATTCAATATACTATTGGATTTCAATAAAACTTTTTCAGAAATCTTTTTTTTATAAGGAATGTTGCTTCTAAACTTTTCTTTTTAAACATATTTTCTAGTTTTTTTTCTGAGCGTAGCACTGCCACCATAAGTTAGGTTGGTAAGTTTCTCTACTATATTTGAAATATTTGATTAGATTTTTTATAAATTCCCTTCAAATATTTCAAAAGAATCATCATTATAACTATTGTGATTATAGTATTCTTCCTGGAAAATAGGTTAATAGTGAGTTCAATTTATTTAATAAATATCATGATATGGCAGTTTTCTATTTATGCTTTATGAGCTTTCATAAGTTATTTTCTTTCATGGAAACTGCATATTTCAAGTTTCTAAAAACTATTTACATAAATATTATAAGAATTTCTTGTTGTCTTTTTAATGTTCCTGAAAGACCAGTAATGGTGTTCTTCTTTTATTGCTCCAATTGGTAACTTGTGTTTTCTCTATTTGTATTGAACATTTTGTTTGCTTTTACCCTATTTATAAATATTTATACAAACAGCCCATGTTGTCATTGATTTTCTGTTTACATTTTATATTTGTTGATTCAAATCTTTTTATTATTTACTTCATTTTGCATATTTCTAGGTTTAATTTGTTCATAGCTTTTAATGTATTTTTCCAAAGAAAGCTTCATTTCACTTATGTTAAATATTCCTTTTATTCTAATATAAGCAATTTTCTATATAATTCTTTATCTCATAAATTTAGATATATATTCATATTCATTCCATTCAAAATGTGTTCTAAGTTTCTTTGTGATTTCTTATTTGAGACAAAGAATGTTTGGAAGTATTTTGATTCATTTTCATTGGGTTGTAAATCTTCAATATCTTTCTGAATTGACAGTTAATTTTGTTGTGATTAAGCAACATATAATACATTTTTTTAATTTTTTAGCACAGGCTTGTTATTTGACATAGTATATGTTTTCTTTGGTGACTGCTTCAGGTACACTTGAAAAAATGTTGCATTTACTGGTACTGTATGGATTGTTCTAAAGATTAACCAGGCATTTGTTCTGACTCTTAGAGGCCCTGTATAGGATTTCCAAAGAGTGGCTAGTGGGTATGAATTGCTGACCTTAAAGTCAAAACCAACCTTGCAGTTCAGTGCTTACCCTATAGCTCCACACCATAGTGTTGTAAAAGTATTCTCAATAATTACTGAATTTTGAAGGCTACTAGTTTTATTATTACTAAATTAGGCATGTTGTTGTCACTAGTGGTCATTATATATTGTCTGTTTGTCCTTTCATATATTTTCTGTTCCTACTTTATATACTTAAGATTTATATTTTTAAGTGAATATATATTTAGAGTTATATGTTCTCTTGATAAATTGGAATCTTTATAATTATGTATTTTTTCCTCTATCACTAATAAGATTTCTTACTCTTTTGCTTACTTTGACAATAGCAGTCATTTTCACTTTCCTTTGATTAATGTTAGTGTAGTATATTCTTTTCCATTCTTTCACTTTTAACTAAGTTGCTTCTTTTCATTTGTATCATGTCCTCTTTGTTACTTTTTTATGTTTTTAAGAGATTTTTGAATAAGCTATATTTCTTTGTATTTATCCTCATTGAGTTTTTAACTATACCTTTTCTATGTTTTTGTATTGTTAGTGGTTACTATAAGTTTTACAATGAGCATCTTCAAGTTATTACAGTCAACTATGTGTTAACACATTATTTTGCATATAATAGATGAAACTTATAGTAGTATACTTTGTTTCACTCGTGTTGTAGATTCTGTGCTCTTGATAATATATGTTTTACATTTATATATGATTTACAACACATTATACATTATCAATTATTCTGTTTTAAGTAGAATTATATTTAAAGAAAGTCAGAAAATATTTGATCTCATACAAATATATGTATATACACATGTATACATACACATCAGTTAGTTATTTGCCATCAAGTTGATTCTGACTCATAGCAACCCTTGCAGGGTTTCTGAGGAGCAACTGGTAGGTTTAAACTGCCAACCTTGTGATTCAGAGTCTAGTGCTTATCCTGCAACACCACACAAGGAGTCCATACACACACATGCATCCAATCATTTTGGTAACATTTATTTCTATCTGCAGATCTAACTTTCCATCTGCTATTATTTTTCTTCAATTTTAAGAAATTCTTTTAAAAGTCCTTATAAGGCACTCTTATTGGAGATGAATTCTTTATCTTTTGTTATAGAGTTCTAGTATTGTTTTTATGTCAGCATTTAGGAATATAGTTCCACATGTTTCGGGCTCACATCTCTTCTGAGGAGAAGTCAGTAGTTTTCTGATTCTTGTTTGCATATGTAACGTGTTGTTTCCCCTACTACTTCAATTTATTACTCATTTTAAGCAAATTGGTTCTCATATGCTTGGATGTGATTTTATTTTTCTTATATGAAGGTAGTTGAGCTTCTTGAATCTGTTAATACCTATGATCAAACTAGGAATAAAAATGACATATTCATTATTTCTTTAACTTTTTTTACTCATTTCTCCTTTTGATACTCTTATTGCATGTTTTCATCACTGTTTATGTTTAATCCAATCATTTTGAAGTTTTAATCTCTATGTTCAAGTCTGTAGAGTTTCTGTTGTCTTGTCTCCAAGATCATTTGTCTTTTCTTTTGTACTGTCTAATCTAATGTTGGAGTCCTCGTGTGATGCTGTGGTTTAATGCACTGGACTGCAAAATCAGTTTGAACTGAAAATTCGGTGGTTCTAGCTCATGATCTGCTCCTTGGAAACCCTATACAGGGCCACTGTGGGCCAGAATCAACTTGATGGCACTTAACAACAACAGTAATCTAGTGTTAACAGCATCCTGTGGACTTTTCATTTCAAATATTGTAGTATTCCTCTATTATTCATTCAATTTTTTTCTAAAATAATTTTCTGCTCATTTTAACATCTACAGGTCTGTTTCTATTTTCTAGTGGGGTTTTGTTTTAATTTGTATGTGACACATATACTTGGTTTTACATATGTCTAGTAATTTGTTTAGATAATGTGGAGGCTATGTTTATGACATTCTATTTTTTTCTTTCTTTCTTTAGAAAATGTTGATTTGTTCTGACAAGTAGTTGATTTACCAGAAAGTTAGCATTCTTCATGCAAGCCCTGTTTTCAAACTTTTTTTTGTTGAATACAAAACAGTCCTTCTGGTGTAGCACTGTGGGTTAATGCTCTGGACTACAAAGTTGGTGTGAACCAAAAGTTCAACAGTTCAAGCTCACCACCTACTCCTTAGAAACCCTATGCAATGTCTCTGTGTGTCAGAACTGACTTTACAGCACATAACAATAACATCCTTAGGCTACAGTAGGTGTATTCAGAGGAGGTCTCAATTCAATACTCAGGTTATTCAGCAAAGTATCTCTATGCTCTGTACTCTCAGAGTATCTGCATTCCTAGCACTATATGATCTTAACAATTTCTGTTAAGCTTATGGCTTTCCAGCTGCTGTTCTTTCAGGTTCTGGAAAAATCTTGCTGTACTCATGTACAGCTTAGTATTAAGCAAAGACTTAAAGGTTTTCCTAAACTTCTTTTTGTTGACCCTTCTCATTATGATTCTCTATACTCTGGTCCTCTGCTTTCAAATGCCAGTTGCCTCAGCAGTCTCAAACCCCAGTCATTGCTTTCTAAATGAACAAGACTACCTTACTTTGTGTGGAACCAGCTGCACCATGCTGCAGAATAAGACCCCAGATAGATAATAGTGGTTAGTGATCTTGTGTCTTCTTTCAGGTGTTTCTATTCTCTCAGTGATCATGTTCTGAGTTGCCTGTTTTTCTCTAAAAAAAAAAAAGCTTGATATCTTATGTTTAGTTTCATATTTATTTTTAGTGAAATCTTTTGAAAACTACAGATGCAAAGCTCTAGTTCATACCATTTCAATGCGAGTCTCTTAGACTTTTGAAAAATCCTCTGTTTTAGCTGTTTAGATTTATTGGAAACATTTTGAGTGAAGGACCAACATGATCCTATGTCTACATTTAGGATGGTGGAAGTGCAGTTTGTTAGCGAAGAAGGGAAAACAGTTAGTAGTCTATTGAAATAGCTTATGCAAAAAAATGAGGAAAGCTTGAACTAGGCAATATAAATGACATAGAAATATAAAAATGTTAAGAATATTTAAGAGGATACCATATTTGTTTAAATATTAGATAATAAGGAG